>NW_020954572.1:4302494-4506301 GCF_900497805.2 Vombatus ursinus | reverse complement strand
ATCTATCTATCTATCTATCTATCTATCTATCTATCTATCTATCTATCTATCTATCTATCTATCTATAGATGCATATGATTTTTTCCCTCCAACTACCCTAATACTCAAAGGTCTCATGAGTTACAAATATCATCTTTCCATGCAGGAATGTAAAGAGTTCAACCTTAATAAGTCCCTTACGATTTCTCTTTCCTGTTTACCTCTTCATGTTTCACTTGAGTCTTATATTTGAAAGTCAAATTTTCTATTCAGCTCTGGTCTTTTCATCAAGAATGCTTGAAAGTCCTCTATGTCACTGAATGACCATTTTTTTTCCCCTGCAGGATTATACTCAGTTTTGCTGGGTAGGTGATTCTTGGTTGTAATCCTATCTCCTTTGCCCTCTGGAATATTATATTCCATGCCCTCTTGTCCCTTAATGTAGAAGCTGCTATATCTTGTGTTATCCTGATTGTGTTTCCACAACACTTGAATTATTTCTTTCTAGCTGTTTGCCATATTTTCTCCTTGACCTGGGAACTCTGGAATTTGGTTACAATATTCCTAGAAGTTTTCTTTTGGGGATCTCTTTCAGGAGGTGATCAGTGGATTTTTTTCCATTTTTATTTTGCCCTCTGGTTCTAAAATATCAGGGCAGTTTTCCTTGATAATTTCTTGAAAGATGATGTCTAGGTTCTTTTTCTGACCATGGCTTTCAGATAGTCCAATAATTTTAAAATTATCTCTTCTAGATCTATTTTCCAGGTCAGTAATTTTTCCAATGAGATATTTCACACTGTTTTCTATTTTTTCATTCTTTTGGATTTGTTTTACAGTGTCTTGATTTCTCATAAAGTCACTACTACTTCCTTTCTGCTGGCAACACAGCCAGCCTTGGGACACTTCTCCTGCCCTGGCAGGAGATTATAGGGTCATTATAGGGGCCAAAGTATAAAGAGATAAAAATTGCAAAGTGAAGGAGAGATAACTGATGGGTCAAGGACTAGAAAGGTTCTAATCTTCTCCAACATAGATGCTTTCTGTACTGCCAGTCAGCTCTACTCACTGGAATTCTGAATCTCTTAAACTCAGGAGATTACCTAAAAGCCTGTACACATACAGCAATGAGCTTGTTGTTCAAAAACCTACTCAGGAAAATAAATACAAAGTGCAGGAGGAAATCAGGGTTCAAGGTACAAGCTCATTTAGTTGAGTTCATGCTTACTGAGGAAGCATTGACAAGATATAGGAAAAAACATCATTCCACGCCCCGTCTTCCTCCCATCTCTCTTCAGAGGGAATGTATCAGAGGTTCTTAACTCGGGACTTGCGAACTTCTTTTTAAAAATATTTTGACAACTGTATTTCAATTTAATTGATTCCTTTGCAATTCAATGTGTTTTGAACATTATTTGGAGGACCCTATAGCTTTCATCAAATTTCTAAAAGGGAACATGACACAGAACAGATTAGGAACTCCTGATATAGAGTATTTCCCAAATGGGAAAGTTGAAGCAAAAAGTAACCAAGTCAGAATCTGTCTCTTCTTTTAAGTGAGGCAGCATTCTGTCATATTGGCTCTGCCCCCTGCCACTGTCATAGGGTAGGGGGAAGACCCAGGTACTCTTCAGAATTTGTCAAGTCATACCCAAAAGATTAGGTTACCATATGGCTGAAACATAGCCCTAAAGGGATATCCTTACAAGGGATGACTTTAGGATGACTTCTTAAAGTGTTGTCCCATTCAAAGTGAGATCCTACAAAGGATAATCCTTGCATTATATATCTTCAGTAAGGCTTTCCAAAGTGTATCCTGAATCAAATAAATACAGGAAAATGATGACCAATCACATAAATTGTATTTAGGATGATTTGGTTTCACAGAGTGCTTTACAAAGTTCTCAGCTTAAATCTTGACTTATTTTTGTGAAAGAAAATCACAAAAGACTGAGGAGTATCTTCCTAAGGCCTTTTGAGGGAGGGAAGATTTTTGGATCCATAATTAAAAGATGTGAAAAGACTCATAAACAATCATGCAGGTGTCCCCTTTTCCTTCCATACGTAGCTGTCTCTCAAGTTCAGCATCAGTTTCTTTATCTGTTAAATGAAAGATTGGGCCTATATGTTCTTTAAGTTTCTCTCCAGTTCTACATTTATGATCATAAGATCCATGGGACAGACATAAAATATAGATGACATATTCCATCTTTCTTTATGGAGCTTACAAATCTACCAGGTTTATCACCAACACAACTGTAGCGTAGGCCTTCTGTTAAGGCCTGAGTGATTTCCCATTATTTTAATTCTATCCTATTTTCATAGATCTTAGATTACGAACATAGGCCTAGAGGAAAGGAAGAAAGGAAGGAAACCAGCATTTAACAATGCCTACTATATGTGCTGACATTGTGCTTAATGCTATTATCTCATTTGACCTTCACAACTACCCTGGAAGGTAGGTGGTACAACTGCTTGCATTTTATGGTTGATAAAAATGATGCAGCCAGATTTAAAATAATTTGACCAGGGTCACACAGCTGGTAGGTGTTTGAGACCAGCTTTAAATTCAGGTCTTCCTGACTTGAGGCCTGAGTGCTGGGGCTCTGAGATCCTCCAAGATGGAGAATTTTCTGTCTCAGAGGATCTCAAAGACCTTTTAATTGAATCCTCTCATTTCACATTTGACAAAACTAAGGTTTAGGCATTTTAAGGAATTTGCCTAAATTCACACAGGTAATGATCAGAGGCAAGATTTGAAAACAACTTCTTCAACTCAAGTGACTATGATCTTTCCCTTCTTCTACACTGTTTTCCTATCATAATATTCTCTTAATATTATAAAGTCAATTTTGTGCTTGATTTATTGTTCCCAGCAATTAAGAGAATCATTCATCATTCACCAAGTATTAATTAAACTTCTATGCACCAGGAGAACACACTGGAGATACAAGTACAAAGAATAAAACTCCCTATTCAAAATGAGTTTACATGTTAATGGGACAGATAAGTATGTATAAAGATATACAACACAAATATGAGGCAAATAAATAAAAATATATGCAAAATAGTTAAATAAGAGGTAATTTAGTGGGACATGAGCAAGTGAGGGAAACAGGAAATCCTTCATGTAGAAGATGGTGCTTGAGGTGCATCTTAAAAGAAGAAAGGGTCTCTGAGACAGAGGTAAGGAAAGAGTTCTTTCCAGGCATGTGGGATAGCTGGTGCAAAAAGCCAGAGATAAGAAGAGATGGAGGGTTATGAGTGAGAAACAGAGAAGCTAGAAGAATTTACGTTTAATATATAATATGATATGATATATTATCATGCGATATATATGATACAATATGTTACAACATAACACAATGCAACACAACACAACACAACACAGCATAATATAATATATAATATATAAACAGAAGAGTTCACATTTTATCATAGAGGCAATAGGAAACCACTGAAATTGATTGAGTAGGACAGTCATGTGATCAGATCTGCTTTGGTAGTAATGTGTAATATACATCAGAGTGGTGAGAGAGAGTCAATGAGACACTTAACAGTTGCAATAATCTAGGTGAGAGGTGAAGAGGACCCCATCCAGGGTGTGACTGTGTGAATGGGGAAAAAATGTTAGATGAGAGGTCTGGCAACTTATTATGTATATCTGGGTTAAGAGAGAATATATTAAGGATAATACCATACTGAGGCAAACCTCTATGGGGTTTTGACTCACTGTCCTCCATACCTGCAAGGTAATCCCTCATCTCCGTCTTTCAGAATGCCATTTTTTAAAAGTCATGTCCAATTCTTTGTGACCCCTTTTGGGGTTTCCTTGGCAAAGATACTGGGGTGGTTTGCCATTTCCTTCTCTAGTTCATTTTACAGATGAGGAAATAAAGGCAAAGAAGGTTAAGCGATTTGCTCAAGGTCACATGGCTGGTAAGTGTCTGAGGCCAGATTTGAACAATGTATCTTCCTGACTCCAGGCCTGGTGCTCTATCCATTGCACCCTCTCGCAGCTCCCCTAGAATCTCTATGTTTCCTCAAAACTCAGCTCAAGGGCCACCTTGTATGGGAAGACTTTTGTGATCCCTCTAGTTACTAGTGTATCCTCCCATGCTCCTCTTGGCTCCTCTAATTATGTGGTATTCATTTTGTATATATTGTAAATGTACATGTTGCACTCCTCTGAGAGACTATAAGCTTCTTGCAGGGAGAGACTTCATTTTTGTCTTTGTGGCCTCAGTATTTTGTGTAGAGCCTTATATATAATGGAGACTGAAAATTACTCTTTGACCATAATTGCATTTATCAAAGGAAAATTGTGTTTTGGAGGGATTAAAATAAGTCTATTATTTTAAAATAACTAATAATACAGCAAAGAAGTATGAAGTGGTTTCTGCCTAAATCATTTATCACTTGATAGATATCAAGGAAGACCTTTCTTGCCCAAGTTGCTGGGCATTTATTCATATCAAATCAATATTGTCCACTGAGTAATTCCAGGGTGATTTATTTAAAAAGAAAAGAAAAGAAAAATTCCTGGAGAAAATTAGAAAATGAGAAGCATTTTCAGGTCTGATTTTTAAAGAAAAGCTTTATTAATGCTTTTTTTCTGACGTAACTCTGCCCTCTGCTGTTGATTTCTCCCTTCTGATATAGAGGAAAACAAAACAAACCAATGGACACAGCAACCATTTTTGGGAGCACGTGCAACATTACTGACCTGCAGAGAGAGAAGGCAAACGTGTTTCACCATCTGTTCTCCAGGGCCAGGAGTGATCACTGCAATTTCTCAGAGTTCATCTGTCGTTAGTTATTATATTATATTATATATATTATATATTATACATTATATATTATATAATGTATAATATATATAATATATAATATAATATATTATATATTATATATATTTTATTATATATATATTATAGTCACATTATTATATACCTTATGTACATTGGTCTCTTGATTCTGCTTGCTTCACTCTTCATCAGTTGGTACAAGTTCTTCCATGTTTCTTACATCGTAATAATATCCTATTACATCATATACTACAACTCCTAAAACTATTCCTCAGTTTCTAGGCATCCTCTTTGTTTTCAGTTTTTTGCTTTCACTATAAGTGCTGCTCTGAATATTTGAGAACATGTGAAACCATTCTTTATATCATGGGCCTCCTTGGGGTATACATCTGATTGGGGGTTTTATAGGCTCAGTTATTTTTTGGTTTGTTTTTGTCTTAGATTAGGTAGACAATATACAGTAGAAAATGACCATAGTAATCTTGCTGTTGTTGAGTTGTATCTGACTCTTTGTGACCCCATGAACCATACTGTCCCTAGAGTTTTCTTGGCAAAGATATTGGAGTGGTTTGCCATTTCCTTCTCTGGTGGATTAAGTCAAACAGAGGTTAAGTGACTTGTCCAGGGTTACATACTACTAAGTGTCTAAGGTCAGATTTGAGCTTAGGTCTTCCTGTCTCCAGACCCAGTGATCTATCCACTGAGTCATCTAGCTAAATCTCCCCTCCCCTCCCTCGCCCCTGCCACCTTATAAATGAAATGATTATCAGTTATTTGTTTTGTTGCTGTTGTTGTTCAGTCATGCCTGACTCTTTGCGACCCCACTTGGAGTTTTCTTGGCAGAAATACTGGAATGGTTTGCAATTTCCTTCTCCAGATCATTTTACAGATAAGGAAAACAGCCGAACAAGGTTAAATGATATGCTTGGGGTAACATAGCTAGTAAGTGTCTGAGGCCAGATCTGAACTCAGGAAGATGGAATTCAAAATCATAGATCTATAGGGAGCAACTTTCTATTCAATCATCTCAAATACTATACAAGTCCCACAATGCAGTTCTTCTCTATGAAAATGATGTAGTATAATAAAATATACAATAAATTTGAAGTCAGCAGTCCTGAGTTCAGATTTGTGTTTTTTCTATGTGACTTGGGTCAGTAGGAACTTTAAAGATTCCACTTAAGGACCTCGAAGGGGCCTTCAAGCTTTAAATACTAATTTTGGGGGAAAAGAGTTCTTTTCTGGACTTACCTACATAGTTCCCAAAAGGCAATTGAACTTTGCTCTCAGAACAAAGATGAGGAACAGGTTCTAAGATATTAAATACCTTTAAACCTCTGTATTCCTTCTTTTAAGCCAAATTTTATGTCAATTCAGAAGAACTGAAGTTAAAGATCATTCAAAAATGGAGGGAAAAGGAAAAACATTAAGTATCTACCATGTGTTAGGTACTGTGCTAAGCACTTCTACAAATATTTCCTAATTTGAGCTTCACAACAGTTCTACAAGGTAGGGCCAATTAGTATCATCATTTTACAGTTGAGAAAAAATAAGGCAGACAGAGATTTAGTGACTTGCCCGGAATTACACAGCTAGTAAGTATCTGAGGTCACATTTGAACTCAGGTCTTCTTGACTCCAGACCCAGTGCTCTATCTACTACGCTACTTAGCTACATTCAAAAAGAAATAGATAGGCATATGGTGATTATGAACAGACTACAACAACTCACAAAGGAGGACTTTTGAAGGAGTAGCAAAGAGGATCTCACCAGAGACAGATATGAAAGGGGGAAAAATGGTTGTGTGGTGAGAATGAAGGATAAACCGTGGCTAGCCTACAAGCTACATTTGTTTCTATGCAATGCCTAGAGGACTAGAGGAAGGTGCCCAGGCCATTGGGTGAATCCCTTGTGGTGAATTTATGGTTAAAACCTACGATAGACTGACTAGGAGCTAGGTGACACATTGGGTAGAGAGCTTGACTTGGAGTATTGAAGATCTGAGTTCAAATACTGCCCCAGAGGCTTACTTAGTTCTGTGAACCTAGGCAAGTTAATTAACTTTATTCTCATAAGTGAAGATGATTGTCATAAAGCAGTAATAATTATAGGATCTACTTCATAGTGTTATTATAAGGATCAAATAAGAACACGTGTAAGGTGCTTTGTAAATCCATGCTTATTATTATTACTATTGTGACCATGCCAATTTAATTACAGATTCTTTGAGATATCAAGTTTTAAAATCTGAACTCAAAAGATCAATAAAGTAGGGCATTCACTGATTTTGCAGAATCTGAAGACTCAAATTAAGAATTTTTCTGGGTAGAGTGTTTTCTGTGATAGACAATGGGACTTAGCAGTAGAGTATGCAGTATATTAACTATATTCAACAACATTTTGACACTATCGACCACCCTCTGCTTCCTGATACCATTTTCTCTCTACTTAATACTATTTCTTCTGTGTGTTTTCATGGTGCCCCTATCTTTTTGTTCTCCCCTTGCTTGTCTAATTATTCATTACCAGTTTCTTTGCTAGCTTGTGATACACGTTATTGTGAGGGTTCTCTAAGATTCTATCCTGGCCCCTCTTTACTTCTCCTCTAAACTGTCTCAGTTATTTCATCAGATTTTCTACATGTAACTCTCATTTCTCTGTAGATAACTCTCAGATCTATGTATTGAACCCCAATAACTCCCCTGAGCTTCAGGCCTACATCACAATTCATCTGTGGGCTGTTTCAAACTGGTTGCTCTGGAGACATCTTAGACTCAACACACTCAGAACCAAACTAGCTATATTTTCCCCAAATCCTTATCTCTTTAAACCTTTTCCATTTCTTTTGAAGGTGCCACTATCCTTTCAATGTCATAGATTTGTAATCTTGGCACTTGCCTAGACTTCATTCTCCTTTACTCCATATATCCAGTTGGTAAGCCAATAAACATTCATTGAGAGTCTACTATGTGCCAGGCACTGTGCTAAAGCACTGGGGATACAAAAGAGAAGCAATCATCCTATCTTGGGGTTTCTACCTTCACAATTTCTCTTTCTCCCAGCCCTTTTCTCCATTCATATAACTATTACCTTAAGTCAGGACTTTATTATCTCTCATCCAGATTATTGCCACAGCTTCCTAATTGATCTCCATATCTCAAGTCCCTTACCACTCCAGTTCATCCTACACACTGCTGCCAAAGTAATTTTCCTTAAGCTGAGCTCTAACCACATGACTCCCCTACTCAACCCAACTCAATGGTCTCCTATTGTGTCTAGGATTAAATATGAACTCTTCTTTAGCCTTTAAGGCCCTTCAAGCATGACCCCAGCTTAATGTTTCTAGCCTCACATGACACTCCATGATGCAGCCAACCTGGCTTTCTGTTCCTCACACTCAAGATTCCTCCATCTCCCATCTCCATATCTTTGCACGGATGGTCTCACAGGCCTCTTTCATTACATTCTTCTTCAAGCATCCCTCTCTTCTTTTAAGATGCAGCTTAAGCACTATCTTTTGTATATCTTCTTTCCTCATCTCTCCCAACTGCTAGTGCTCTTCTCAGACTACCTTGTATTTAACTATTTTTCACATATTTACATTTATTCACTTTATATGTATACTTTATACATTTTATAGATACTTCAGGCAGGCAGTCATTAAGCATTTATTAAGCAGCTACTATGTACCAGGCCCAAATTAAGCTCTGGGTATACAAAGAAAAGCAAAAGACAGTCCTTACTCTTCAGGAGCTCACAGTCTAATGGAGGAGATAACATGGAAACAAACAAGATATATACAGGATAAATTGGCCTTAATCATCAAAAGGAAGGCATTAGAGCTAAGGGGAATCAAAAAAGACTTTTTTAGAGGAGGTGGGATTTTTGTTGGGTCTTGAAGGAAACCAAGATGGCCAGGAGGCGAAGATGAGGAGGAAGAACATTTCAGGCATGAGAGACAACAGGAGAAAACAAACAGAGCCAAAAGATGGAGTGTCTTGTCTGAGGAATAGCAAGGATCCCAAGTGTCATTGGATTGAAGAGTATGTGAGGATGAGTAAAGTGTAAGAATACTGGAAAGATAGAAAACAGGCAAGTCGTAAAGGGCCTTCTCTCATTATGAGCAGGGAGTTTTACTTTTTGTACATTTATCCCCAATACCTAGCATTATGCTTGGCACATAGTAGGCACTTAAAAATTGCTGATTGAGTGATTAATTATTCTAATAAGTCCTTCATTTTAAACAGATTTCATTCCAAGCAAAAAGAGAAAGAGGCAGCTAAGTTCTGGGAGTTCCACCAGTATATAATAGATAGCATCTTTTATTGTACAAATGAAAGTACCCCCAAATAAAAAAAAAGTTAAGAAAGAATATACTGATAGGTTCAGAGACTTGAAGGGACCCCAGAGACCAACCTCTTCAATTATTAAGCAATGAAATTCTGGGCCCCCAAGGTTAAAAGACTTACTCAAGGTCACACTGCTAATAAATATCAGAAGTGGGATTTGAACTGATATCCTTTGACTCCAGTGACAGTATTATTTCTACTATAACATACTATCTTCTATCTTTGATACATCATTAACCATGAATTAACCATAAATCTAATAATAGGCAAGTATCTGCACTGTGGCAAGGGTGTCCAGATTTTGACTGATGCTGTTGACCTAATGTCAAAATATAAAGAAGATTCAGTCCAAAAATCAAGTTCTTTTTGAACTCAGAATAAAACATTTCATTATTGAAAATTTCTGCTTTAATCCAATCGTTGAAACACCATGGAAACACAATCTTATTCTATCTTTTTTAATCTTGTCATCTGACTTAACAAGTGGATATACACACACTGAGCTGTATACACCCCAGTAAAAGGCCCCAAATACTTAAACAGGGATGTGATGCCATGTAGATGGATATTTTCATTATTCATATTTTATTGCTTAGATGTGACCCTAAAAAACCCCACTTCCAACTATGCTTCAAAGCTCTTAAGGGGTCTTCCATACAGCTCATTTGATAGTCTTTCCCAGTAAGCTAATTGGATACATATTTGCAGATTATGCTTCCTTGTTTCCCTGATAAGGAGCAAAGACTTTCATCTTTGTCTTTATATCTCCATTACCCAGCACAGTCCATTACACATAGAAAGTGTTTAACAAAAACTTGTTGATTGATTGGTCCCAGAATGTTTGGAGGCCCTTGCAAGTACAATGCATTGTCATATCATCAATGGTACAATGGTACTAGCCTGAGCTAACTCACCTAAGTTACCATGTTTAAGGTTTTGTGTATATTCTCCCATAAAGGAAGTCAAGTGATGAGTTCTGTTTGGAGAAAGTAGTAACATTCTTTCTCTACCTCTGTCTTGGAGTTAATTCTCCCTCTGTGGAGGGAGAAAAATTATTTTCCTAATTTTGATGGGGTCAAAGTTATGTCCATCTGATATTTTGTTGTATCAGGGTAGACCCTGATCAGGAGAGCTAGGGGCTCAGCAGATAGATCATTGTACCTGGAGTCAAGCAGACCTCAGTTTAAATTTGGCCTGAAAACAGTTGCTAGCTATATGACCCTGTATGACAATGTATAACCTTGTTTGTTTCCGTTTCTTTATTTGTAGAATGACCTGGAGAGGGAATTGGCAAACCACTCCAGTATCTTTGCCAACAAAACCCCAAATGCAGTCATGAAGAGTCAGACATGATTGAAATGAATGAATGGCCTTGATCAGATAATTTCTGGAGTAATGTTTTCAGTTCTGAAAGCCAAATTTTAGGGAAAATATGGATAAGGTAAAGAGTATTGACGAGAGTCTAACCAAGATGGCTGAGGGCCTTGAGATAAGGCTATATAAGAACCAGCTGAAAAAATCAGAGATGTTTAGCCTGGAAAAAGTAAAAGCCACAAGGGATATGCTAATATTCAAGTATTTGAAGGTCTGTCATACAGTAGAAGTTTCAGACTTCTAAGAATGGCAAAAAGAAAACAATATCTGTGTGAAGAGGAGCAAGGTCTTCTCATACCAGCCTTGACAATTAGTGATAATAAATTCAGCAAAATCAGAGTTCTTGTCTCTAAGTCATTAGCTGACCATATGAATTAGGACCACTCATTAGAGCAATGTGAACAAGGACTCTCTATGTGAGTTCAGATGTTTTAAAATGAGAAGACTTAATTGGTTTATCTTACCTATCTCAACTCCTATATTGGCACTAAGTACCCCTCTTAATGAGTGATTATATAGTAACTTAGCATCCTTCCTAGGGAAGAAGAAAGGAAAAAAAAAACCTCATGTATAAGACTGACATGTCCAAATTAGATTCATTAAAGGTTATTTTGTATAGCAGTCTAAGGCCTTCAGGAAGGCTAGAAAAGGGAAAGAGAGTTGGAGTTCTCCAAAACTGTTCTGATAGAGGTGGTGGTATGACGCTCCAAAAATGACTTCTCAGCTTCCCTTTTTTGTATAGGGAAAGTGTTGTCTCTATTCTGTGGTAAGGATGCTCCCTTCTTTTTTCAGATCCCAGGATAGTGGTGAGTATGATATTATCTATTACTTTTGTTCCCAGATGTGTACTTTGAGTACTACAATCAGCAGAAGATTGAAATGTTTTTCCCTCCTCTCTCACCAAACTATTTGAGGGTAGTGGATCTTAGCAAGGTATCTTAGCTATGATCTCAAATGCTAAGTGGATCATTTAAACTCGGATGCATCTATGAAATTATAATTGGGGAGACAGGACACCTGATGGTTGGTTTTAGGAGTAAATGAAAAATAAAGGGAAAATCAATTGAAACTACATAGTTATGCAGGATGGTAGCCAATTAAAAAGGACATGGGTGTTCACCAAAGGTTCTTCCTCTAGCCACTGTCAGGAAATTCCCTTTAAATTGTTTTGCCAACTGCCATGGGTTACCCTCTCATGTGAAGTTGAAAGGCTGTCTGCTGAAAATGCATATAGCTTTTCCCACTGATTTTCTATATATGTATGGTAACTCAAATTCTATATAAATAGAGTGGTCTGGGCTGGTCTTTGTTCCATCAAGTTGTTAACAATCTGGAGGCTCAGGACTGGAACAAAATGAGATCCTTTTAGACCACATGCAATTTAACAAAAGGAGTTTAACTAACAATAGCATGGGAAGGATATTCAGTAATGTACAGCATTGGTTTGAGGTGAATATAGCTCCCCTCCTCCTCCTGTGCCAATCAGTGGAGTGTATTGAGTCTAATAACCAAAATAATCAAAAGTCCAATAACCATTAACAAGCTTCAGGAGCTCTGATTTTTCATGGGCTGAGCTTTTTTGCCTTAGGTGACCAGGAAACTAAGAGTTTGAACTTTTGTTCCCTGAACCAATTAAGTTCTGATGGTGATTTTGTAATTTTTTTTTAGGGAAAATTAGCCTAGTCTATATGGTAGGGACTTTAGTTAAAAAAATGATTTATGTGAAGTAGATGATGCTCTTACCACAAGGAGGGTCATAAACATTCAATACAGAAATATCCTGATAGAGGAAAGAGAACTGAATTATGAATATACCTGTGCATAAATATGCATACATGTCAGTCAATAAACATTAAGTGCCTACTATGTGCCAAGCATTGTGCTATATGTTGGAACCATATACATACCATATATTTATTGTTGTTGATGTTGAGTCATTTCAGTCCTGTACTACTTTCTATGACCCCATTTGGAGTTTTCTTAACAAAGATACTATAGTGGTTTGCTGTTTTCTTCTCCAGCTCATTTTACAGATGAGGGAATTGAGGCAAATAGGGTTAAGTGACTTGCCTGACTCATGAGGATGAATCTTCCTCGTTCCAAGCCCTGTATCTACCATACCACCTAGCTGCCCTACATACTATATATACTATACATATAATATAGACGTATATATTATATGCATGCATATTTTCTCTAACATTTGACTATTTCTAAAGTCACATATACACAGATAAAATTTTATTTTTTTCTTTATTAATGAAGAATAAGGTTTATGTGTTCATCCAGAAATGTTATTCTTTTCCCCCAAGTTAAACTTGGCACTTAGTTTCCTATCTGAGTAAATAAATAAATAAAGCTAGAATTTTTACAGTTATGTCTCAGGTAGGCTTGTTCAGGCTAGGTGATAAATCAAAAGATTAACTCAATTCCCTTACCCATGTTATAACTGGGTCACAGGGACTGGTTGAATATTATAATCTCATGGTAGCTGGTCTCATGATAGTATACCATCAAAGCAAGCAGGCACTATAGAGTGCCATGACCAGTTAAGAGCATGATAAACACATGGTTGGACAGATAAAGGGTAAGGGCAAAGAAGTATAGTCTTTAATCTTAGGTTCAAGATCATGTGCAAGGGAATCTACAGAGTAGTATCAGGGTCTCATGCCATACAATTAAGATAGTAGAAATCTTTGGAGCCTATGGTTTTATCAACTATTTCTGACTGTGATACAAATTGTCCATGTAACCTTGGTTTCTTAACCTGTTTGGGACTTAGTTTTTTCTTTAATAAAGTGAACTATATGATTGGTGAGGTCCCTTATGGTTCTAATATTCTGTGATCCTAATTCAATGGCAGATACCACAGCTGACTTGAGCTATGATCCTATCAGTTCATTTCTGCACTGCCTGGCTTTGCCATTCTGACTATAGAAGGACACTACTGACCACCGTCCCTTACTATAAGAGTTCCCTTACAGGGTCAGGGCTAATGGGAATACTCTGGATGCTCAAGAACAGGAACTTAACCTTCAGTTTGCCCTTGGTGTCATATGAAGGTTGGATAAAGGTTGGCATCACAAACCTTGGCACCCCTGGTCAGAAGCAAAACACTGGAGTTTTCCACAGAAGTAGGATTAATATCAAGAGGGTTGGGATTATCAATTTGTTTTTTTGTCCATCATGCTCATCTCCTTCCCACTGCAATCCTCACCTTTAGGTTTCCCAGCTCTGATAGGTGAACTTTTATATTCTCTTGATAGGGTTCATGGCTCCCCATTACTTCCCTGCCATCACCTCACCTTTCCACACTTCTCTGTGTGTCCTTCTCTTTCACTAAGCATTCCTTCATGTGTTGTCTTTCCCTCTGACAACATAAGCTCTTTGGGGGCAGGAATTATCTTGCTTATTTGTAATTGTATCCCCAGTATTTAGCACAATATTTGGCATATAACAAGAGTTTAATAAATGCTTGCTCTATCTATCTCTCTATCTACCTATCTATCTATTTATCTTTCTATCTATCTATCACCCAGACTTCATAGTCTCTAATAATCACAAATGGCTCTTAGATTCAGTTCAATGCTCTACCTAATACCCTTCCACTAAAACTTTCAGTATCAACTTTCCTACTCATGTAAGGTTGTATTAGCTTGTATCAAGTATAAGTAGTTGTATTAAGGTGAATATTCCTATTCGTCTGAGTATGTATTAGCTTTTTTGGTTATCACATTAGTGTGCTGACTCATTTTAAGCTTAGAGTCCAGGAAAACCACTGTGTTTTTTATGTGACATCCTCTCTAACCACATAAACCCCAACCTGTACTTGTGAATTTCTTTTTTTTTTTTCCTCCAGTTTGGTGCTGGGTTTCTTTACTAATTTTTTCCTTGTTAATTAACAGGTAGCAGTTATCTTATTCTTGGCCTTCTCAGCTCCCTCTCACAAAATGTTTGTCACACATAAAACAATCACGTAAAGTGAGCAACCATATTTATCTAAACAAAGAGTAAAACAGAAATTGGGAAAGTTTTACAGATGACAAAATACCTGAGGATAAAGGAGTAGGCTCTTTGACACTGGAACAGGATAAAAAAACATCAGTTCACAGAAGGAAAGAACAATCTCAATGGAGAAATCTGATTCAAAGCAGTCTCTAGGGGTGCAGGTGCTGAGATTTGTTGGGTGCATGTCCATGGCTCCAGGGTCTTCCATTAGCCATTCCAAAGTTCATGCTTTCCTTCTTGAACCCTACCTCTCTCTTCAGCATTCTCTCCCTTTTGCTAATACTACACGTAGCACCATAGGCTCCAAGGCCTCTCCATCAATCAGAAGTCACATCTCCCTGCATGTATAGAGTATCACAGGTCTTTTCTTCAAGAAATTTCCCACTCTGCCATGAGTGGGGGCATTACATTTCAGATGTTTTAGAGAGAATTCCCATTCAGGTACAAGTTAGATTAGATAGCATCCGTGGTCCCTTTCAATGCTGAGATTTTTTGAATAATAAAACTGTTCAACAAGACAGGGCTGAGGAGAATGCCCTGGGACACTCAATTAGAGATCTCCCCTAGATTGAAATCAAACTATTAAACAGCAAGCACACTTTGGGTATGAATATTCAACTTGCTAATTCCTGGCACATAGTAAGTGCTACATAAATGTTAGCTATTAATTATTATATCATGAGTTTCTGTGACTAGAACCTATAATAAGAACACAGACTGTTAGAATTGGAAGAGATCGGGGCAGCTAGGTGGCACAGTGGATAGACCTCTGTCCTTGGATTCAGGAAGATCTGAGTTTAAATCTGGCCTCAGACACATAACACTTACTAGCTGTGTGACCCTGGGCAAGTCACTTAACCCCATTGTCTAGCCAGAAAAAAAAAGAATTGGAAGAGACCTGAGTCATCACTCAGTCCAATTTGTATTGAATAAGAATCCTCTCCATAGTATTAATGACTTGGATCAAGACATAAATGTCAGAGTTACTAAATCTGTTGGTGATCTAATGCATTTGCTCTTCATTGTCTTCTCTTGGAATCCTTACTTTCCTTCTTGGCTCAGCTTAGAATCCTTGCTTTCCTTCATGGCTCAGCTTAAGTGCCCCTTTCTACATTAGGCTTTTCCTGATCCCCTTTTTATCTATTTCATATATGCCTCTCTGAGTACCTGCTTGTCTCCCCCCATTTGACTGTAAGCTCCTCGACAGCAGGGATTCTTTCACTTCTATCTTTGTACTCCAGTGTCTATCTCATAATAGGATATATTGATGGATTGGTCATTATTCCAACTTCCCAATCAATACAGCTCAGTCATTTTCTTCTTAAAGTATGGACAGGAACTTTGTCATTTGAATTTGGCCCTGAGTTCTTAAAAAGAATGTGTAAGTAAGGCAGTTTCTGCCTCCACTACCCCCATGAGTTCTACTTTATAAAAGGAAATGCTGATACCCCAAATGGTGTCCTGGTCCTCACCATTACTATTGCTTCAGGATCTCTAGGACTAGGCCAGTGGCACCCAAGCAATTTCCCTAGGGGACCTCCTTCCCACAAATCTTTCTGTTCTGTGCCTCCCCTGTCAGTCAGTCTCTGAGTGTCCCTGCATTTAATGTCATTTTTGGGGACTCCCTTCCCCACAGTATGTGTCAGCATGTCCCTAGGGTTCCCTGGCACCTCCATGAGGGAGGGTTGGGAGTATGTGGCCTCAAGACAACCTCCTTCACCAGGATCCATAGAAGCAGATGCCCACAGGCCCTGCCATCCTCCGTACACACAACCCTGCCAATAGCTATCGCTCGTCCTGGTTTTGCTTTCTGTCTTAGTGTCTGTGATCTTGGAGGTGATCAGGAGGTCAGGGGCTGCTCACAAACCTCAAGGAAGGTATGTTGTGAGGCCCCGCTGTTGTCTCTCAGAATACACACTACCTTCTCTGCCCCCCCTATCCTGATTGTGTAATATTCTGTCTTTCCCTCTACATCCCCCACCCCCTTGGGCCTGGCTGCCCCTCACCACACCATCCCTTGCCTGGGTGAGCATGCTGTCACTGGCAGAAATATCTAAACAATGAGGAGGCTGACTGGGCATAAGGCTGTTGCCATCCCACCCTCCTCACTGTATAAAATGAAATGAAGCTTTTTCATATTCTAATAAATCAATGTGACTTTAAAAAATGAAATGGGAAATGGTTGTGAAAGGGTTATGAAAAAGATAGAAGGAAAGCATATAGTGGGTGCTCAATAAATACTTGCAAATGGATTGATAAAAGCACTAATCAAGAATACATAGACCTAAGAAAGATGCTATCTGCATCCAGAGAAAAAACTGATAAATAGAAGCATGTATAGAATAATAATAATAATTATATATATATATATATACACATACATATACACACACGTACCTATTTGTGTCTAATGGTAGCTATCTCGGGGTGGAGAGGGAGGGAAGAAAAAAAAGAAATAATTTACATGATAATTTTGTTGTATATTTGAAAGGAATAGCAAGTTGTGCATAGCAGATTTGCAGTTTCATGTACAATCATCTTTTTTATTGTACTATGTGATGGAAATGCTTGTTTTATTCCATAAAATTACATATATGTACATATAAAAATTTAAAAATAAATAAGTAAATAAATAAACTGGGGTGGAGGTGGGGAGAATACATAGTTCTTTTACCAAACAGGACACATTAGATGATTATCTGAACCCAGTGACATTTTCTTCCTATGGATCTGAGAATCACTCTCAGCCCAGAGTGTAAATGGACCTGCACTCAAAATAAATACTTAAAAATCAACTGTCTTAAGCAATACGACAAGTCAGCAACCCATAGTCCTTATGCCAAAGAGGTTACTTTGGTCTAAACAGAAACGAAAAGAAACACAAATGTGCGAAACAAAAAGGTGTATGAGGGAGGCACAGGATCTAGGGACACAAAGGAATTGTTTTTTGCAGGTCGGAGAGGGGGGAAAGATATTCTTCAGCCTCTACTAAGGCTTGGGGGACCCAGTGACATTTTCTGAGAATCATACCCAATAGACTAGAAATGAGGCTACACTCAAAACAGCCATTTTGCTATTTTGATGGAATTAAAGATTACTAACAGATTACTGGACATCTATTATCTGTTTGGTTGACTGAACTGGTTAGATGTTTGTTAGGTATGATGAATTTCCTGGCTGTTTCTGGCTGTGTGGTGACCCACTATGAAAAGGACTTGGGGTTTGGTGTGAAGTTGTAAACCTTGGGTGGTGTCTTTGTCATCTTATCCTATTATAGCAGGAAAGGGGTGGGAGTGTGATAAAAGTTAAAAGATGAGACCACTTCTGACTGGTGCTCTCTTGACTATGATTCTCCTGGTGACATCTTATGACTCCAGTGAGGGTTGGGGAAGCATAGATTCTTCCCTACATTGGTATCATAGCAACCTCATCCATGTGACTGATAGAACTGGGACCACAACTAGGTAAACTTGAACCAGAAGCCTCTGGATACCTTTGTTTCTTTGGTGTTTGTTTTTTCTTGATCTTCGGTGAACATATATCTTTATATATGGCCAGCCAACCAGAGTTGCACTCTCTGAAGCAGAATTTGAATGCTTGGCAATTTAGTTTGAGAAAGGACCTCAGTGTCTGGTATTTTACCCTGCCAGGTGATCTTCAGAATCTTCCTAAGACAATTTAGATGGAAGCGATTCAGTTTCCTGGCATGGTACTGGTATAGTGTCCACGTTTCACAGACATACAACGAGCTTAGCACAACAGCTCTGTAGACCTTCAGACTGGTAGTCAGTTAACATCTCTTCTCTCCCACACTTTCTTTCAGAGCCTCCCAAACACTGAGCTAGCTCTGGCAATGTGTGCACCAACCTCATTATCCCTGTGTGCTCCCCTGGAAAGTACAAATCACCAAAGTAAGTGAACTTATCCACATCATTCAAAACTTCTCCATTTGCTGTAACTGATGGTTCCACATATGGATAAACCTTGATTCAAATTCTACCTCTGACACATTCTGTATGTATTTGTCATTGGCAGCTTTTTGGTTTAGTGTCACCTATATCTAAGACTTTCATTTAAAAAAATTAGCCTGTGATTTAATTGATACAAAGAATTCTTTTTTTTTTTTTTTTTTAGGAAATTGAGGGTTAAAAGAGGGTTAATTGCCCAGGGTCACACAGCTAGTAAATGACAAGTGTCTGGTCTGAGGCCACATTTGAACTCAGGTCCTCCTGACTTCAGGGCTGGTGCTTTATCCACTGTGCCACCTAGCTGCCCCCGATATAAGGAATTCTTGAGTGAGGAAGCTCTCTTTACAACACAAGTTGTACCTTTTCTGCAACTTAAAATCTTACCAAGTTTCCTGAGAACTGAGAGGTTAAGTGACTTTCCCTAGGTCACACAGCCAATGTGTATAAAAGGTGGATCTTAAACTCAGGTCTCCTTGGATTCAAGGCCAGCTATACTAGCCTTCCTCTCCATTTTTTAGTGACATCTTTCATATTTAAGTCACATTTATTTCAAAATATATTTTCCTACTTCCCCTTAAGCAACCCATTCCTTGTACCAAAAATTTAAAAAAAAGAGGAAAAAACAGAGCAGCAAAATTAACCAACATATCACCCATATGTAAAATGAATTGCTAATATGCTTTAGTAGAGAGGATTTCCAATTCATTCAATTCACTTCACTGGGAATTTATTATACACCTAGATGTGCCAGGTACAAAAATAAAAAAGACAATCTTTGACTTCGTCTTTGCATTCTACTGGGGTTGGGGATAAGGGATCTCTATAGCAACATATCAAATTCCTAAAAGCGATCAAATCCCTGCTTGCCCTTCTATCCCCTTCCCCTCAAAAGAGTATGGTCTAGCATGATAGAAATCATGCATGATTTATTTATAATTCAAAGCATTTGGCTTTCTCTATGCGTGTTTTGAGTCAGATTGTAGTATGGAAATAAACCACTGTATGTAGTGGCTTGGACTTTGCATATCTATACTATGTGTGTATGTATACATATACATGCATACATACACACATATGTATGCATATATCTAACTGTCTCTATTTATGTAAACATACACACATACATCAATGGACAAGCTCCATGGATTGTTCTAACTGCATGTTATAACCTGGGTAATAGATATTCTGCAACCAAGAGTTTTTCCTGTGTAGATGTTCAGGACAAATTCTTTTAAGTAATTACAGATCTCTTTCCACAGGCTATGCCATATTTTAACCTTTGATGCAGCTAGCATGATGTCATTATCAAATGGGGGCATCTGAAGGACCTTACCATACACAGAAAATACCTTTTATATGGTTTTAATATCACTGGATCATAGAATTTTATATTTGATTGGATATTAGAGATTATCTAGTACAACTCTTAATTTTACAGAAGAGGAAACTAAAACCCACTGAGCTTAAGTGATATATTGGAGGTCACAGAATTAATTCTCATTCTTCCCCCCTGAAGATAGCTTTCTGGATCCTTTCCAGGAACACATGCTAATATGTCAAACAACAGCATCAAGTTTTAGAATGATGAAGATGGAAAAAGTACTGATGGAATCCTTTCAAAAACTACTCCCCAACCCTTCATGTTCCCTGAGCACACCAGTCTGGAGGGTTTAATTAAAGAAGGCAGCAATGATGATAAACACCACAGTTTAGAAAATGTTAAACCAAGCTTATTGGTGTTCTCAGAGGGAAGGCACACATTAAGCAAAGTGAGGTAATTTGAGCTAATGAAGTTGGAGTCTAAACATCCAGATCAATTAAGCTTCAAGTGCCTAGTTGGGTTCCTGCTTGGTGGCTTTTGAAAGGAGCTGCTGCTTATAAACAGGAACAAGCTAATTGAGAAGGTGTGGAAACCAGAGGGGAGCAGAACCAATTGTGGCCATTATGGAGAACTTAATATTGCGTCTTTTACATTTGAAATAGGGGAAAAAAAGAGAGGGGTCCTGCTCCTGCTCCACTTCAAACATGCCAGCTCCATGGCTCAAAGAGAGAATAATATGCACAATCAGTTGAATGTAGAAATCTATCTTACCCAACAGGGAAGAAGGAGGGAAGGAGATTAAGTAAAAGGAGTGGGGTGGGGACTGACAGAAGGGAGGGCAGATCAGCAGAGGGGGTGAACAGAAGCAAAACACTGCTGAGGTGGGAAAGGGGGAAAGGAAAGAGAGGACAAATTGGAGGAAGAATAGGATGGAGGGAAATGCACAGGTAGTAATCATAACTGTGAATGTGAATGGGAAGAACTCTCCCATAAAATGGAAGTAAATGGCAGAGTGGATCAAAAACAGAATCCTACAAATGTTGCTTACAAGAAGCACATTTGAAGCAGAGGGACACATACAGAGTAAAGGTAAGGGACAGGAGCAGAGTCTGTGATGCTCCAGCTGAAGTAAAAAAAAAAAAAAGCTAGGATAGCAATCCTGATATTAGATGAAGTAAAAGCAAAGATACACCTAATTAAAAGAGATAAAGAAGGAAACTACATCTTGCTGAAAGGTACCATAGACAATGAAGTAATCAAATTAGAAGAGCAAGGAATAGTCTACCTGTCAACTCAATATAGGGAGGGGAAGAATTCATGACCAAACAAGAGATAGAGAGCATTATGAAATATAGAATAGATAATTTTGATCATATTAAATTGAAAAGCTTTTGTACAAACAAAACCAATGCAACTAAGATTAAGAAGGAAAGCAGAAAACTGGGAAACAATCTTTATAACAAATGTCTGTGATAAAGGCCTCATTTCTCAAATGTATAAAGAACTGAGTCAAATTTGTGAGAATGCAAGCCATTCTCCAATTAATAAAAGGTCAAAGGATATGAACAAGCAGTTTTTAGATGAAAAAAATCAAAACTATCTCTAGGCATATGAAGAAGTGCTATAAATAACTTTTGATTAGAAAAATGCAAATTAAAACAGCTCTGAAATACCACTTCACACCAACCATGACAAAAAAGAAAAATGATAAATGTTGGAGAGGATGTGGGAAAATTGGGACACTAATGCATGGTTGGTGGAGTTGAGCACTGATTCAACCACTCTGGAGAGCAATTTGGAACTATGCCCAAAGGGCAACCAAACTGTGCATACCCTTTGATCCAGCAATACCACTACTAGGTCTGTATCCCAAAAAGATTATTAAAAAGGGAAAGGAACCTACACGTGCAAAAATATTTATAGTAGCCCTACTCATGATGGCAAAATATTGGAAACTAAAGGATGCCCATCCATTGGGAAATGGCTGAATAGGCTACAGTTTACGAATGTTGTGCAATAATAAATGATGAAACGACAGATTTCAGAAAAACCTGGAAAGACTTTTACAAACTGATGCAGAATGAAATGAGCAGAACCAGGAAAACACTGTACACAGTATCAGCAATATCATGTGATGATCACTATGAATGACTTGACTTTTCTCAGCAACACAATGATCCAAGACAAGTATTAAGGACTCATGAAGGAAAATGCTATCCATATCCAGATAAAGAACTGATAGACTCAGAATACAGATTGAAGCATTTTTTTCTTTTACTTTATTCTTTCTTGTAGTTTATTTTTCCTTTCGATCTGTTTCTTTTTCCACAACTGTAATGAATATGGAAATATGTTTTACATGATATGCAAACTGTATCAAACTGCCTACCATTTTCAAAAGAGGGGAATGGAGGGAGAAAAATTTGGATCTTAAAATCTTCTAAAAATGAATGCTAAAAATTTTCTTGATACACAATTTTGGGAAAAAATAAAATACTTTTTAAAGCAAAAACAAACAAATAAACAAACATGCCTATTCCATGCTGCGATGGTGTTACAAGATGTCACCAAATGCCATAAAAACTTTGATCCAATAGTCAATCATGAGAATTTTCTCAAGTGGCTAAATAAAGGAAGCTTGACTTCAAGCCACGTAAGAAAATAAAACCTGATTTACAGAAATGTCAGTGTCATTTGTATAGTTAAAAGTCAGGATCCAGGTGAGTTTAATCCTAGCTCTGATACTGCCTGGCTGTGCGGCTTTGGGCAAGTCACATCACCATTCTAGGCCTCAGTTTTCTCATATCTAAAATGAGGAATTTGGGCTAGCTATCCTCTAAGGCCTCCTTGCCTTGCTTAGTAAATGATTGGCCATGATGCAGATGATATTCTAAGTTTTGTTGCCATGGTTCAGTCATTTCAGTCATCTCTGACTCTTCGTGACCCTATTTGGGGTTTTCTTGGCAAAGATACTGGAGTCATTTGCCACTCCTTCTCCAGCTCATTTTACAGATGAGAAAACTGAGACAAATAGGATTAAGTGATTTACCCAGGGTCATACAGCTGGTAAGTGTCTGAGGTCAGATTTGAATTGAGAAAGATGAGTCTTCCTGACTCCAAGCCCAGTATTCTATCCACCGTGCTACCTAGCTGTCCCTCAGCTTCCTTACACTCCTAAAATTCTACAAAACTATTTCAGTTTTTCCTTATGTCTTCTGAAAGATGGTAGGATTATAGATTTAGAGTTACATAGGATGTCAGGAGCCATGAGTCCACTCCCCTCATTTTGTAGATGAGAAATGGAGGCACTAACAGGTTAAATTACTTGCTTAAGGTCACATGGCTAGTAAGTAACTGAACTTAGATCTGAGCCTAAGTTTTCCTGACATCAAGTCCGGTGCTCTATCTACTATGTCATGCTTCCTTTCAAGGTTGTTTGTGTGTGTGTGTGGGTGCGTGTGTGTGGGGAGGGGGCAAGTGAGAGGAGTAAAGTGAGAGAAAGTCTTCTATCTGTCCCCTGCCTAGAGGCTAGCAACAGCTGTTTCTTCCCTTTTCCTAAAGGAAACACGGGAAGATACTATTAGCTGGGTGTCACATTCAAAAAAACTACCTGCCACAGGCATAACAACTCTCATACATTCTTGGGGATGAAATTTTGCTTTGATGCCCACCTGTCTTTTCAGGACCTTTAGTACAGGCTTTGAGTACCCATAAACCTGGTAATCCTGAGTCTCCTAATCCAGCCTGTCCCACATTCCTGTAACTGTTGACCATACTCTATTCTAAAGATACCAAATGCACTGCCCAACACTTCCAAGTGGAGCAGAACCAAATTAAAATGTAATTGGAAAAATATTTAACAAAATAAATAAAAATACAATAGAACATAGATAATGTTAATATGTGGTTTTCTAAGTCAATATGTGCCTATAGCAATCCTTATGCATAGTTTAGTGGCCCTCTTTTCTATTTTCTTTTGTTGCCTCTTCTCTACACCATTTCCTTTCATCTTCTTGAATTCACCTTTCCTATGTGCCTGTGTTAAAGCTGTATCTTGTTCTGGTCTCTCTGACCCCTCCCTCTCTACCCCCTTCCTCCCAGTTCTGGTCAGTATGGTAAGTAAATTTATAAGTAGCCAGTATAAAGGAGAAGTAGCAGGAAGCAAAATATTGAAAAGGGGAACCTGAAAGTCACATAAAATTGTCCCAAAGATCAAAGGAATATAATTTACATATTGTATCATATAGTAACCAAAATTCACATCCTGGTAATATGTGCTGAATCAGCAGAAGCCATCTAGGTGCTGTGCTGTCAGGGCCTTTTGGTCCTATGATATGTAAATCTCAGACAAGTTTCAGACTTATGCAGTAAGAGCAGCAGAAACCCAAAAGATACTGATAATTTTAAGATGATGTAGACTCATTAACTTTAAAGTTTTACTGACAACTCTGAAAAGATTTGTTAATGAACTAACTCCAATGCGGTGCAGGTAAGAATCCATTTTCCAAAAGACAGACAGGTGGTGAAGCGAATAGAGTACTGGGCCTGGAGTCAGGAAGACTCATTTTTCTGAGTTCAAATATGACCTCAGACACTTACTAGCTGTGTGGATCTGGGCAAGTCACTTAACCTTGTTTGCCTCAGTTTCCATATCTGTAAAATGAGCTGGAGAAGGAAATGGCAAACCACACCACTATCTTTGCCAAGAAAACCCTAAATGGGGTCATAAAGAGTTAGACAGGACTGAAAAACAACTGAACTTTCCCAAAAAGCTCTATAAAACTAGACCTCACACTTCTATCCCCTCTCCCCTAGCCCCTGCCCCCAGCACTCCTCCATTTCCATCAGGTTCCATGCTGCCTAGTGATCCTAACTTGAATCCATGGATATGTGAGTGATACTCTCTGCCTTTCCTCCTCCCCATTCTCTTCCCCATTCTCTCTGCCTCCCTTCACCATTCCATTCCTGTCTCCTTTGATGCTCATCTCTGTTCCTTCTACGCCTTATTAAAGTGATTGCAGACCCATTTCATACTGCCATTGTGGGCTTCCCAATTGGAATAACGTCCTCTGACTGCGGCCATGATGATTCAGAAGTTCGTTCTGTGTGATGATAACAAGACTTAGAAAAAGACTAGCTCCTCATCCCTAAATGCTGATGATACAAGGTGTCATACAAGGTAGAAGAGGCACTTTCTAGCTGGCAGGTCTCTTGGAGGCAGCTTTCAAGAAGACAAGATGTGACTCCAGTTGAGGGCTGGTGAAAGAAGGAAGGGTCTTCCCCTATCCTAGTATAATGGTGGGGTCAAAGCCCTCCAGGCCCTGCTGCTCAGGTGGAATGTATACTGTCCTAAATGAGTTTGTACCAAATGCTCCTGACTACCTTGCTTCTCCTTTTGTGTTTCTTTTCCTCTAGCATTAACCTTGTGAACAACAAAAGGTCCTGCAGGGAAGGCCTATGAGTTGTGGCAACAAGGGCAATATGTACCAGAGAGATTTTTTGATTTGTACATAAACTGGATTTAAGTGAAGCAGAGTTGCATAAAGTCATTGGCCTCACTCTCTCCTCCAGAGTCATCACAGTCCAGTGGTAGGACAGAATCAAGATGACTGGTGATGGCTCAAGATACAGTGGATGACCTTGGCGACTTCGATGTCTAACCAAACTCTAAGCACTTCACAGCACCTACTTCAGCTGCCTTTAAGGCTGTTGGAACAAATTGTTGTCATCTGCCCATTCCACCAGGGGAAGTCTTCACATGCTTGGGGCAGACACCTCCCTAACTCACCAATTGGTTTGAGACCCCTTGTTTACTCTAGACTTGGTTTAGCCCATCTGCTGAACAGTTTACCAGGGCGTGACTGCTGTGCATGCTACAGCTTCTTGGAGCCACAGGTGAGAGGTAGGTGGAGACACCAAGAGTGGAAAGTAGCCCTGAAAAGGGCTCATTGACCTTCACACCAGAGGTACTAGATTTCCCTGAACACACCCTACCCCCTACCTGAGAGATTAAAGTCGTAATAGTGGTGGCAAGATTTGGTCTTTTGACAAGGGTAATGTCAGCATTGGAGAAGGACATCCTGAGAAAATCATCTCACTTGCTGTTTGATGACAGTGTCCTCAATGAAAGTAAAATTCAAACTGGCTAATTAACAATCTTGCAAAAACTTTTTATGTCCTAAAAAGGCTTTAGTATTAACCTCCCAATTGATTGTAATAGTAGTATTAAGTTAATGAATTCTGTTCTAAACATTCTATGAATTTTTATTTCTTGTCCTTTCTTTTTTTGTGTGGGAATAAAAGACTTGTTCTATACCTAATTCATGTTTGTACACATTCCCTTTTGCTAGAGAGAACCTTTAGATTTCAAGCCTATAATCATTTCTATAATTAGCAATCTTAGCAATCATATAAATAACAACTTTCTCTATAGAAGCCAGTGTGGGGTGAAGAGTTAATGACCATAAGAGTTAGGGAAGTATACTCCTCATATTGAGAAATCAGCCAACGCAAGAGCAATTAACTCTGTGTAAACCTTGTTGGCAGGTACAGGACAGGGATTGGCTCACGTAACTCCAGTGTTGGAAGTACACATTAAATTAACATTACAATAACAAAACTATCCTGCTTGTTGGTGCCCACTCTTAAATTTTCCTCTATTTTCTTTTGTGTATTTTTAAATGTTTTGCTGACATTTCTTTCTTCTTTTTTTTGCATCATTATCACTACCTACCCATTCCCCACTCCTATATTCTCAAAACAGAAGACTTCCCTTAACATGTTATTTTTTATAAGTAACACGTGGGCATCTTAACAGAGACCTGTTGGAGAGAATATCTTCTTTGAAAGGAGTCACCATAATGGGGAACATTTTGGACACTATGACTAACCAGTGGAGTGTATAATCTGCGCCATTATACTCAAACCACTCTGCTCAGTCCAAATTTTTGAGGACTGGAGTCTGGAAATCCAAATCCAGCCTCAGACACTTACTAGCTGTCTGCCTCAATTTCCTCATTTGTAGAATGAGCTGGAGAAGGAAATGGCAAACCACTCCACTATCTTGCTAAGAAAACTATAAATGGGGTCATGAATGATTGGATACAACTGGAAGAACTTTACAACAACAACAGTTTCAAATTATTTAGGGGCCACCACACTCATATATATAGCACTAGGTTGATGGAAGGTAGTTCTTTCTACGTAAAACTATAAGACTATTTTTCTCTGTGGATTGGCAATGATCTACTCTTTCCTACTAGACACACTGAGACCCCATTTTGCTTTCAAATGGCCCATAATCCAATCACTTGATGTTTATTGCAAAGAATGAATAACTACTGCTTGAATTCAATGCCCTTATTCTCTTGGTACCTCCATGGGAATTTTATAATTCAGAATTAATTAGACAACAAGACAGAATGGGGTACCCATTTTGGTATAATAATTTATGCCTTGTTAAAGCTTATTCCATCTTTGCAACAAAGGCTGAATAATTATGCCATTAATCCCAAGTTGGAGGAGAGCTGTTGTCATTGCAGCACATTTCTAATGCAAATAAAAAAAAATGTCACTTTTCCCCTCCAACTAATGGTTTGAAGGTAGATACATAATAATAATAGTTTTATTTATTTGTGAGGCACTGAATCCCTGGAGCTCAATAAAGCACTATGCAAGAAAAACAATAGTTAACAAAAAAAAACAAAATAGCAAACTTTCACAATTGATTCTGAATCTAAAAATTGAAAAAGGAAAAAAATGAGAAGGATGGGAATGAGAGAATATGAAGGGTGGGCTTAAAGAAAATTGAGGGGAGGGGTGAGCTTTTTTACAGGTAGACTGTTTCCAGTGGCATATTTTTATTTATCTGTAGGCCTCAAAAAATGAGTCTACACAGGTAGCTATTGGCAGACCTATGGGCAGGACACATCCTTGTGAAGAATTGAAATTTTATTTGGACGTCATTTCTACCAATAGAGTTAAGGACAATAGGGGGTGAGAATTTAGTTGGGAAGGGTCAAGGGGAATTAGAAAGCCCCTGGAGTTCTGTGGTGAGAAAAGAGTGTCTAGTCTCTCCAAGGATATAACTATCCCATATATACAATACAGAGTCCCCTCCCTCAAAAATAAAAGAACACTGAAGGACAATGAGGAGACAGATTAACTTCTTTATTCCCCCTTCTCTCTTCTCCTCTTTTCTCCTCTCTTCTCTTCTCCTTTTCTCTCTCTCTTGCTCTCTCCTTTCCTTTTTTCTCTCTTCTCCTCTTTCCTTTCTCTTCTCTTTGCCTCCTCTTCTCTTCTCTCTTTCTATCTCTTCCTCCTCCTCTACTTTTCTCTCTCTGTCTCTCTTTCTATCTCCTCTCCCACTTCTCTGTCTGTCTCTGTCTCTCTCTCCCTCTCATACCCCTCTATCTATCATAGAAATTAGTGCTAAAGAGTTTTGCTGAAGTTTAGTTTAGACTATATATATGTATATATGTATATATATATATATATATATATATATCTTGCTCACAGAGACGGCAACACACAGAGAAACACACATACACACACACACACACACACACACAAAGGAAGAAAAAGTCACATACATACAAGCAAACTTATGGGGTCTTTTAAGGGCAGTGCATCCTCTTGGCTCACTCTCTCTCTTTCAAGTTCCACTCATAGAAGCAGGCTGACATCCCCAGAGGGATGTTGACTAGTCCTCCCCTTAAGGTTCTAGGGGTGAAATCTCAGATCCCCTAGAACCCTTAAGGGTTGGAGGTTTCCACTATTATAGGTCATGAGCTCCCATCCAGTATTCCTTAATATCAATTAACCAGTTAACACCAATTAGCTTTTACAAAAGGATAATAACTTTGAGTGCAAAAAAAAAAGTGCAAGGACATCTCCCCAAACTGGGAGGTACACTCTCGGCCTTTGCACTCAGTTCCTGGGAGAGTGGACTCAAACTTAAAGTGGTTGGTAAAGAATGTTCCACCCTGTAACCTAGGGTCATCAGGGTACTTCTTGGCACTGGGAATCCTTTTTTGTCTTCTCATATTCCCTCCAAGTTCACTTCTTGGTGTGGCATAGCAGATGAATGAGTTGCTCCAGTAGAACACTGCTCTTAGCTGCTGGGGCCATTTACTCTCTAGGCTTAGTCAAGCAGGTCACTCCTCATGACTGGCTACTCACAAGACCTAGCTGCTATATATATATATATATATATATATATATATATATATATATATATATATATATATACCTAGCTGCTATATATATATATATATATACACACACATATATATATATATATATACCAGCAAAGTCTCCTGCTGACTCTAGTTGCTCAACCTCTGATAGCTTTTCTAACTTTTGGAAGCTTACAAGGTTATAATCTGGTCTGTTTTGACCCTGTTGCTTATTCACCAAAGAGCAGGAAAGAACAAATGAAAGATTCAAAAGAAATAAATGTGTCTTGGGTTAGCAGACACTTGGTGGCTGGATGGGCAATAGAGCCTGATGCCTCTCTTCCACTTGAAGACTTACAGCAGTTCTTCCTCCTTATTAAAAGGCTACCAAGGAAGAACAAACAACCAAAAAGTGGTGGAAAGGAGGATTGAATCAATCCTCATATGCAAACTCAGTTTGACTCTGTCATTAGTCCTTCCAGGTCTGAAGTCAGTAGAAAACTCTTTGTCGTACTCAGCATCAGTCCCTCAGTCACTTAGGACTGGAAGATGGCTCCCTAAATTCCCACATGTTGAATTGAAACCAACAGGGAATGTTATACATGCTTTGAGGACTGGGCTGTCATTGGCCAGTCTGTCCCTATTACATAGGATATTATTGCTAAACACTTAAAGTAATGGTTTTATTTTCATGGACGTATGAATGAACATGGATACCACATCTCGCTACTTGCTCCATGGGTCAACTTTTAATAGAGACTGAGTGGAAGAGCTTAGTAGGAAGGTTGTTATTTCCTGAGAAGCTAGGTCTGACATTCAAGTGGAATGAGTGCTTTTCTCACAACAATCTGGGAGTATTTTTATCCTTATTTCATAGACAAGGAAACTGAGGCTCACAGTTGAACTGATATCTCTGTTCATAAGATTATGAAATAGATGACCTGGGAATTGGACTCAGGTCTTCTCATTCCAAGGTCAATATACATTCCATCGCACAACACTAGATTAGCCACATTGTCAGGAACACAGAGGAGAGAGGCAAGGATGAAGGAGGAAGAAGTAAGCATGTAGGCACATATATAAACTATGCCACATGGGCATGTAAAACTCATATCTGAGATAGGTTGGTTTTAGATTGAGCTCAGAGTGTTTCAGAAAACTATGGGGCTTTATTTGTGACTATAACCTCATAGATCTCTGTGACCTCAGGAGGGCAAGGGAAATATAGAATATATCAGGCCATCAAAGTTCAGAGCCTAAAGTGCTGAGACCAGACCTTGGAGTAAAGAGCAAACAATAGCAATTGACCTGTGAATTTGGCTTTAGGAATGTTCCATCTCAAGGTTTGAGGGAATGTGTGAGTTCTTTCTTTTCATTCTACCACCAATGGTACTCCACCTACCTCTCTCTCATTCATGTGAAAAGAGTTAGAAGGGATGAGCGTCCCTTAGGTGCTATTTTGAAAGCCATGCAATATGTTCTTGGGACTGACAATTCTCAGTGCCTAGGAAATCTAAGTCCTAGAATTATCATACAGAAAGTTAATGATGGGAAGAGGGAAAACAGTTAGAGGTTAAAAATGGGGTACATATTCTCATTGATGGGGTACCATGAAACCAGTGTAAAGAAATTAGTGATCTAGTTTTCATAGAGGCTGGGTATCTGGATGCATGACCCATTAAGGATCAGAGCCTATGGAGCTGAGACCAAATCTTGGAGTCAGGAGCAAATAGCAAGTCCCAAGGCCCAAACCAAGGAACCTGCCATCTTTCTAGTTAGCATTACTAGTCAGAATCCCATAAAATGATGAACTGGAGTTATCAGATGAATCACTCAACCTCTTAGCCTTTGTTTCATCTGTAAAATGAGGAGTTTGGACATGATGGTTCCTTCCAATTCTAAATACATGATCCTATGAAGAATCTATGAATTTATTATTATACTATGATCTTATGAATTTGGGCAGAATCCAGATTAATCTGACCGACACTACCTGACTTTTCTTCCATAATCTAGATATTTCAGGGAGAAGTGCAATTTGTTAGTCCAAGTGAACCAGAAAAACATGATTTCGTAGTTCTGTTCGATGACAGGAGTCATTACTCTTGGTTTACTTCTTTGAGAGTTACCCACAGGAAGCTATAACATTCTGTTCTTTCATTTTACTCTGGGACCAAACCAACCACCAAAAGGTTATTGTCTCTAAACATTGTCATGCCTTTCCCACACTGACCAGAAACTCAGAATCCTTTACATTTACAGTCTCAGGTTTTTTCTCTTTTACAGTTATAGAGGAAGCAGATTGCCTGAGAAAATGCTTCTTTGGTCATATAGGTTTTGCAGCGGGAGTTGTGCAAGAAGGGAAGAAGCTGGAAAAGGAGTGGCCCAAATTTTCCTAGCTTTTGTCATGATTTATGTTTCCCTCTATTATAAAGCCGAATTCTTGGCTTCAGGTAATAGGCTTCATAGTAGAAGGGTTCCACTTTAAGTAGAGATAAATTGGTAAAAGGGTAGGAAGAAGGGCAGGGAAATTATTGTCTGGCTGAATACAAACATCAACAGGGAAAAGGCCAAGGTGTTTCCCAAAAGAGCCCTGCCGCCTGATTATCTTGGACTTATCATTGATCTGGTCAGCCCTGAGAGAGGACAGTTTTAAAGCAGGTAACAGTCCCATCCATCCAGATCCATCACTATTCCTGGTTCCTGATCCATCACTATTCCTTGTTAGTCAGAAGGTCCCTTTCTCTCCCCCCTACCCCCACCTTAGGTCTTCGCATGCGATTTCACTCCCCCCCCCCAAATTAATCTATATTGTGTCAACCAGCTACTCCTCAGTCCTTGGCTCTGTTTTATGGAGTAGTACAATCCTTTTCTGGTTAGATATCAGGTACACCTCTGGATGAAACCAAGAAATCAAATAGTCAGTAGCCTGTCAAGTCTCATAAGCCCCATATAAAAACAACTACCAATTCATTTTAACAGAAATAAAGGAGAAATTAAATAAGTGGACAGATATTCAGCACGCACATCTAGTTCAAACTAACCCAGTAAAGACAAAAGAGACTGCTCAAATCAGTGCATGGATTTTCAAGAATTAGAACCAAAAACTACACAGGCCAGTGTTGGATAGATGTGAACACAAAAATAGGGAAAGTAATGATTAGTAAATAGAAACTGTTAGGAAATTTGGATAGCAGCATGAAAAATCTCACTTATAACAATAAATTCCAAATGAATCAATTAGCCAAATATTTTTTAAACTTTAAAAATTAGGAAAATATGCCATAATATAGTTTTCACATTTGTGAAGGAGAAAGATGAATCTGACAAGCTTCTAATTTGTGTTCCTGCCTGATCTCTTCTTCCAGTCTTGCCTCTGCCCAGTTGTCAAAGTGAATTCCCTTAAGCACAGATCTAACCATATCATTCTCTTAACAAATTACAGCAGCTCTTTATCACCTCTAAGATAAATTATAAATTTTTCTGCTTAACTTTTTAAAACTTTTTGCAACCTGATCACAACTTCTTTTTCTAGCCTCACTGTATAGAACTTTCCCTCATGGACTCTATGATTTAACTAGTCTGACCTTCTCTCTGCTTCTCACACAAGGAACTCCTATCTTCATATGCTTTGCCTTTGCATTGGCTATTCCCCATGCCTGGAATGTACTTCCTCCACATCTTCACTTTTTAGCATCCCTTTTTTCCTTCAAGACACAGCTCAGGTATCACCTTCCATGTGAAAATTTTCCTGATCCCTAAAACTGCTAGTGCTCTCCGTGCCTATGCTGATTTCATTTTAATTTCTCCTCTTTACATTTATCTTGTACCTATTTACATGTATAAGTACCTCTTGTTTCTGTGTCAGAATGTAAGTTTCTTACAAGTAGGAATTATTTCGTTCTTTGTGTTTACAATGCCAATGCCTAGCATGGTGTCTGATACATAATAGATGCTTAAAAAATTCTTGTTGATTGATCGAATGCTTGTTGACTAACAGATACAAATGAAACCAGTCTCTAGTGCATGAGATTACCAAAAGACTTAGTAGAGAAAGAAGGAAAGGCAGCCAGAGACAAACTGGAGGCATATGCTTAGAGACTGGAAAGAGGAAGTGGAACTAGGGACAAGAGATGAAATGGGAGCTGTCATAAAGGTGGGAGGATGTAGCAGAGAAGAGTGTTATAGGAGTTAAGGAAGACAAGAGAAAATCAAGAAAGAGGAGAATGTTAACAGAGCAAAGTGTTCCAGAAATGAACAGAATCAAGACTGAGAATGGGCCATTGGGTTTGAAAATTATGCAGTCACTGGTGAATTTGGAGAGATGAGTTTCAATGGCATGGTGAAGATGGAAGCCAGATTACAATGAATGAAGGAGTGAGTTGGCAGTGACAAAGCAGACAACGTGAATGTAGACTGTTTTCTAAGTTTAGTAATGAACGAAATATTAGAAATAAGAGGAGAAGTTGAGGGGATAAATGTTTGAAGAGAGATTTTATTTATTTTCATATTATTTCTTTCTATGGATAATTTGAGCACGTTCGTATGCAGAAATAAAGACACCAGTAGGGAAGAAAAGCAGAAGATGAAAGGAATCTAGGGGCTTAGTAGACCTATATTCCAAAGAAATAAAAAAAAAGAGAAAAGGACTTATATGGTAGACAAAAACTGGAAAATGAGGAAGTATCCTCTTATTGGGGGAATGGCTAAACAAACTATGGTATGTGAATGTCATGTAATATTACTGTACCATAAAAAATAGTGAAATGGATAATTTCAAGGGAATCTGAGAAGACCTTCATGAACTGATGCAGAGTAAAGTGAGCAGAAATAGGAGTACAATTGATACAATGATAACATTATAGAGAAAAATAACTTTGAAAGACTTCAACACTTTAATCAACATGATAAACCAAGAGTCCAAAAGAATGAAAATGAAACGTGCCACTTACTTTCTGACAAAGAGATGATGAATTTAAAATGCAGAAAGAGACATGCACTTCCAGGCATGACTAAAGTGAAAATTCATTTTACTGGACTATGTAGCTACATATCAAGGGCCTTTTTCTTTTTGAAATTTGCTCAGTGGAGGAAGGGTGGTAGGAGAAACATATTAATTTTTTTTAAGATACTAGTTAATTGAAAAAATATGCAAAACACCAATAACAAAGAAGTAAAGCCAGAGTCCTCACTGACACTGTCAGAAATATTTCATAAGATCCTTCAATCTTAAATAGAGAGTAGATTTGAAAGTAAAAGAGCAGGTAGGTGACACAGAGTTAGGCAGACTCATTTTCGTGAGCTCAAATCTGGCTTCAGAAATTTTCTAGCTGTGTGGCCCTGGGCAAGTCACTTAATCCTGTTTGCCACAGTTTCTTCATCTATAAAATGAGCTGGAGAAAGAAATGGCAAACACTCCAGTATCTTTGCCAAGAAAAACCCAAATGGCATCACAAGGATTCACCCATTACTAGAAAGACTGAGCAAGAAATTGAAAGTAGAGCTGAGGCCGATAAAATTTAAATTCTTGGGGGAGGCAGGGATTGTTTAATTTTAAATCTTTGTATCTCCCAGTGTCTAGTACAGTGCTTGCAAGGAACATAGGTTAATGAATATTTAATAAATATGTATTTTTAAAAAGGTAGCATGTGTGATGGCTAGAGTAAGGTTTTAGAGAAAACGAAAATGGTAGTAAGGTAAAGGGTGGAATAGTTAGCCTTGGTAAGAAAGAGGGCTGAGATTATGAATGACATTAAAGGGCTGAGAAACCTACTATGTATAAGTCACTTACTGTGTTAAATGCTGAAATGACTGAAACACAGCCCTCTACTTCAAGGGGTTTCAACCCTAGGTCTCTGCCCTGCCTCCCTCTCCCAGGACCCTACATCCTGCAGGTAAAGATGATTAGCACTGACTCATCGAGGCTGTGGTTGAAACCTTGTTTCTTCGATCATTTCCATTTTCTCTAAGCCATAGAACTGAGTCATTTAAATGGTTTTGTGACTGTGCACTGGTGCTCACTTAGGCATATATGATCTTAACTAGGAGGGCTGTAAGGTTACTTGAGCATCTCCTCTCCTTCCCCTTGTAGAGGCTATAAATTCTGGTGATTTGAGGGTAAAAGCAGTACTTGCTTTGGATACCTTCTCTGACAAGATGCATTTCCTGTTACCCCTTTTACTGACCTTCCTTCAATCTGCTGGTGCTAAAGCTGGTGAGTTCAATTTCCCATCCTAAAGGGTTTGAGTTTGGCCAAAAAAGCCTCTATGCTTCCTCTGCTAAGTACCTAATCCTCCTGGCCCTAGTGTAGATCTTTGGCCTCAAGACTGTTCATTGAGGAGTACTGGTCTTGGACCATTCCCAGGGTCATGCTGATCTCACCTTAGATAAAAAGTAGGGAATATTGGGAGAGGATTTTCCAAAGGTCTTTGAGCCTTTGTCTTCCTGAAAAAATTAGTCCTGTTATCTTAATCTTTCAGTGTTTGAAGTACTATTGGTCTTGACAAAGGACCGACCTCTCCTTTTTTTTGAGGGGGGGGATGATGGGGCCTGGGGAGGGAACATAATACTCAGAACAACTAGAGGATACAGAAGTCCAGGATCTCAGTCCCTTGGCTTCTCCTGTAGAACTTGGCATTCTACCTCCTATACCTTTTGTAAGCCTTCTCCAAGCCCCAGATCATCAGTCTCCCCTGTTCCAGCTTTCTGGAGAAGCCAAGAAAATAAGGACAGTATCTTCTGTAAGACTCACAATGGAGTTTCTTCTATAGGGGCGATCATTGGAGGCCAGGAGGCAAAGCCCCATTCCCGGCCATACATGGCATATCTGAAGTACAAGAATGAAATTGGAAGAGAACATACTTGTGGTGCTTTTCTGGTTCGAGAGGACTTTTTGCTGACAGCAGCTCACTGCTGGGGAAGGTGAGTCATCAGATCAGGGTCCCTACCCTTTGCCTTTGACAGCCCTGCAGGCTCTGAATGGGGACAGCAGGGTATCCAGGAAAGATCCTACAAGGTATGCTCCTCCTTTCTCCCCAAACTCCTATTCCTTTCACAAAGAAGGAACTTCATGAACTCTCCAGAGATTAACCTGGCAACTTCTCAACATCCTGTAGCTCTAACATGAGGTACTTATGGATAGAGTCAACTCTATATGGAGGCTGAATAGGTGGTCCATTATGTGTGGTGTCCTAAAGACTGGGAAGGATCCTATCATTAAAGAAGTAGTTTTGGGGGTGGCAGAGGTGGGGTAAGGAAGGGAATAAGTATTTATATAGCACTACTATGTGCTGGGAACTGTGTTAAGTACTTTATAATATTATGCTAATATTATATTACATATTATAATAATAATAATTATTATAATAATATAATATATATTATATATTTATAATATAAGTGCTTTATAATATTATCTCATTTGATCTTCACAACAGCCCTGTGGGAGGTAGATTATTCTACTATTATCCCCACTTTTATAGCTGAGAAAAATGAGGTAGACTTGTCCAGGGTCACACAGCTAGTAAATTTCGGAGGTCCAATTTGAACTAGAGTTTTCCTGACTCCAGGCCCAGAACTCTATCCACCGTATCACCAAGCTGCCTGGCTGACTAGCCTTCCATAGAGCATAAAATTCCCATTAGATCTACCTCGGCATCTGGTCTTTATCTTTTCATTTAAAATGTGCAGCCCAGAGGGGTAACTCATTAACCCAAAACCAGGAAGTTTATTGCTGAGGAAGGAGACATCAAGCAGGACCCTGCCTGGTAAAAGCAGGTCTGGATCTGCCTCCAGCTCTTCTGCAGGGGCTTCTGGGAGCAGCATCCAGTCTTGTGATGTAACAGGGTCATCCATGACCCTGAGAGCCACTGACCCTCCAAAGTTGATCAGAGGTACCACTAAGGGGGAGGATATCCAGTAACGCAACTTCAGTCCTTTTCTTTCTGGACCTCTTTCACTGTGGTGATGGCAGCTGCCACGTCTCTTTAGCTCTGCCTGAGTCTGTGCTGGGGGCTCAAGGATCATGGGATCACAGATCATCTCTCTAGAAGTAGAAGGGCCTCAGTGCTTACATAATGCAACCTCCTCCTTTGACAGATGAAGAAACTGATCCCCAGAGAAGTTTATTGACTTGACCGAAGTCAGGAAGTAGTAGAATTGGGATGAACATTGATATCCTTTGAGTGCAACTATGGCATTCTTTCCTCATCACTAGGCTGCATGCCTCTCTAAGACCTTTCCAGGAATTTCACATCTGTGGCTCTCCTTCCCTTGTCTTCTTTTTAGTTCAATAAGCATAATTCTGGGGGCACATAATATACAGAAACCAGAAGAGACTCAGCAGCAGATTCCTGTGCTCAGAGCTATTCGTCACCAACTATATGACAACCAGGCCATCAAAAATGATATTATGTTGCTTCAGGTACTGTGCCTTTCATGATTTATATCCTTTGGGTCACCAGGAATAAAAGACTCACAGATTTTTAATTAGAAAGAGACTTTTTCCTATCGCCTCAAACTTTCTCCATTTCTTTATTCAGCAAGAAGGGTAGAGTTCTCGTGGGATCCTAGGACTAGAAGACTGGGAGGTGGGAAGAAAGAGGAGACTCATGGCTGGCTCTATATGTGCTCTCTTGGGGAGGGGAGTGAGGAGAGCCGGAATCTCTTTCCTCTCTATGACAGCTGGAGAAGAAGGCCAAGCTGAATAATGCTGTGGGGCTCTTGGCCTTACCCCAGAAGAAGGACTGGGTGAGGCCTGGGAAGATTTGTAGTGTGGCAGGCTGGGGGAGTAACCTCGAGAGGAAATTCTACACACTGCAGAAGGTGAAGCTAGAAGTGAGAAAGGCGCATGAATGCATGGAAAAATACCCCAAAAACTACAACAGTTTTACCCAGATATGTGCTGGAGATCCTAAAGAACAAAAGGCTTCTTTTAAGGTACTTCAATATCACTACTATTTTGAAAACTGTTTTGAAGTCACACGGGAAAGCTCAGAATCTGAAGTATAAAAAGGTTTTCACAGGGAACTGGAATGATCCCTCATATTCCGGTTTCCAAAGGCAATTGGGAAGCTAGATGGTGTAGCTGATGGAGTGCGGGACCTGGAGTAAGAAATTCAACCTCAGACACTTAATAGCTATAAGACACTGAGAAAGTCACTTAATTTCTCCTAGCCTCAGTTTCCTCATCTATAATATGAGGATAATAATAATACATTTTTCTATAATATGAGAATAATAATAATAATAATAATAATAATAATAATAATAATGTATCTCCTAGGATCATTGTGAGGATAAAATGAGAGACTTGTAAAGGGTTTTGGAAACCTTGAAGTGCTGCTGTTATTATTATTATCATTATTATTATCATTACTATAGTTCCCCTTCTTCCCCTGAGCACATGGTTATATAAATGTACACATTTAGGAGAATGTGATATTGTCTCAGTACAACTGCATGTGAAGTAACTTTTGGGAAGAGTGAGAGAGATCAATGGCTTCCTTATAAATAGAGAGGGGCAACTGGACTTCATGAGGACTGGGAGATACACGCTTTGGTCTCAGGTCTCTCCAAATCTGGTGGAGGTCCCTCAGTGCCTTGGTTCTCCTTTGGATATGAGAAGAATTGATGGATAAAGAAGGGGGGCCTCTGAATAACTGTCAATCTTCTGTGTCTTTTAGGGAGACTCTGGAGGTCCTCTTGTGTGTGATGGAGTGGCCCAGGGCATTGTCTCCTACGGTTTTCGAAATGGGTCAAACCCTCGCGTCTATACTCGAATCTCCAGCTTCTTACCATGGATCAAGAAAACAATGAGGGCTCATGAGTGCTAAGCATCAAGCAAGGTCCTGCTCCCAAGACTGGATCATTCTCTCTGATGACACTGTTCCCTAAAGTGGCCTCCAAATACAGAGCCTAAAGTCAAGAGGGATGTTTGGGAAAGGAAGATCTCATCCTAATAAACCTGGTTGCTAATTTTCAGTTGTAGCCATTACCTTTCTCTTCCTTTTCCATCATCTCTGCCTCTATAGACATGTTCACATAGTTATAAAACAACACGGCTTGGAAAATCTTAGAAATCGTGTGATCTAAGTCCTTTGCATTAAACTAGGTGATATAGTGCCCTTCGTGGTAACACATCTTGTCATTAATGTTAGGGAAAAATTTAGAGACAGGCTAGAGACTTGGAGAAACTTAATCTTTCCAGCAACAAAAGAAATCCTGCCAAATTTTTGACTAGGTCCTGTCAATAGTCAAGTTCCTGGGCACGTGGTTGTCAGTCACCTACTCCTTTACCCCTCATTGCTACTACCAGGACACTTTATCTGGGAGCATGATTTGACCATAATATGTCACTCATATGGCTCTCATGCACTTATTAAGAAGGAAAGGGAAGAGAAGGGAAAGGAAGGGAAGGGAAGGGAAGTTATGGGAAGGGAGGGAAGGGAAGAAAAAAAAGGATAGAAAGGGAAGGGAAGGAAATAAGCATTTATTAAGGACTTACTATGTGCCAGGATGGCATTATGCTGAGCACTTCAGATAATTATTTAATTTGATCCCTACAATAGCTCTCTGAGGCAAGTGCCATCATTGCTACCATTATCTCCATTTAATAGATGAGGAAACTGAGGCAGGCAGAGATTAAGTGATTTGCCTAGAATCACCCAACTAAGTGTCTGAAGCTAGATTTGAACTCCAGACTTCCTGACTCTAGGCCTAGAACTCTATCCACTGTACCATCAAGCTGCTTCTAGCAGTACTTCCAATTATTTTCCCCTCCTAACTTTTTATTGATGCCTTTTTACAAAAATACAACAGTCATTTCCTAATATACTACTTGGCCCCTGAATCCTTTCTAGTAACAAAGGAAAGAGATTTATGTAAAAATGACTGATAGTAACAAAGTCTAAAGTTCTACACTTTTTTTTTGCACACATCCCCTACCCTCTACCGTGTGGAGAGATGTCCTGTTCTCTGGGACCAAAATGATTCACTGCAATTAATCTAAGTCCAGCTACTTTTTATTACGATTTTCATTTATATCACTGTAGTCATTGTACATATCATTCTCTTGCTTCTGCTTGGTTCTCTTTATATCACCTTACAGATTTTCCCATATTTCACTGAATTCCTCACATTTGTTGTTTCTTACAGGATGACATTTCACAGCATTCATACACTTATTTGCACAGCTATTCTCCAAATGAAGAGGACGCTTTTATTCCGTTACAAACACAGTATTATTTCATAATTTATTAATTGTCTCAGTGGTCAGGTTAACAAAAGGCTTAATTTTTTTTAAGGGCAATTGGGATTAAGTGACTTGCCCAGGGTCACACAGCTAGTAAGTGTCAAGTGTTTGGTCTGAGGCCAGATTTGAATTCAGGTCCTCCTGACTTTAGGGCGGGTGATCTATCCACTGTGCCACCTAGCTGCCCCTCAAAAGGATAATCTTATTAGATGACAGTATCCAGTAAAAATCAAAATGCTGGTCCCCTGTATCACAAACCCCATGGCAAAACCAAACCCCAACATTAGAGTCTCTTGCCTTGATTTGAAAATCTTCCAAATTGCAAGTCTTAGACAGGCAACCAGGAAAGTTCATTTGCTTAATAAAAAATTCTAACTCCACACATTGTAGAAACAGAAGAATAGAAGTCAATCACATTACTTAACTCAAGACAATTATTAGAGCTTAAAGGACCACTAGGTAGTACAAAGGATCAAACACTGGAACCAGAGTCATGGTAGACCTGAGTGCAAAATGTCCATAGATACGTATTTACTGTGTGACTCTGGGCAAGTCATTTCACCTCTGTCTGCCTCAGTTTCCTCAACTGTAAAATGAAGATAATAATAATATTTTTCCCCCAGGGTTGTTGTGAGGACCAAAGTAGATAATATTTTTGAAGTGCTTTGGAAACCTTAAAATGCACACACACACATAAGTATGTATACACACACACAGTTAACACAAGGTAGTTTTGCAGTATTTTAACTGATTCTATGTCTAGTATGCTATACATCTAGATGCAAGATAAAGCTCAGGATTTAGAGAACCCAGTATCTCCCCCTAATTCTACCAGTCCTTCATAACCTAACTAAATGCTTTGTGAAGCCTTCCTTGATCTTCATACCTCCAAATCAGAAATTATTTCTCCCTTCTATGAACTTAGTACTATATACTTCTTATAGATGCTGATCATATATAGAAGCAGAGAGGTGGTGCAGTAAATAGAGTCTCTCTCTTCACCTTTGTCTGCCTTAGTTTTCTCAGTTGTAAAATGGCCATAATAATAGCACCTACCTCCTAAGGCTGTCTTGAGGATCAAATTAGATACTTGTAAAGCACTCTGAAAACCTTAAATGTCTCTATAAATATAGCTATATATTTACTTAAATATGTATTTTATATATAAAGATAAATAGCTATTATTATCATGTTCTACTATTAAAATTACAGTTATGTGAGTACATCTCTTAATTGCCTTGTAGATTTCTGGAGGGCAGGGAAAACCCTATTTTTCATTGCTTTCCTCTCATAACTTAGGACAGTACTCTGCTTCTACTAGTACTGTATAAATTAGGACAATAACCTATTTATACTATCTACTGTGTAGTTATTTGATAAATATTTGGTAAATGAATGAACAGCCCACAGCATCTCCCTGCTCTGCCTCCACTCCCAAGAGAGGTCCTTGTATAGACTGAAGATGTGAATTCTATATTCACATGTATGACCACTCCTTTGTTCTATTTCCAGTAGCTAAGCTGTCAAATTCTCCTTGCTTCAAGAGCTGGAGACCCCATGGACAGTCTGGTGAAGCCTATGGACCCTTCTGAGAATAACATTTTTAAAGGAAATTAATTAATCAATCAATTAGTTATATATGCATTGGATTACAAAGAAAGCAATTATTTTGAAATAGTTATCAATAGGCATAAATATTTTAAAAGTTCATGAACTTCAATTAAAGCAGACTGAACTATATAAGAGGAAGAGGTCAGTGGTCCTTAAAGCTTTGAGTATTTAGAAGGGAAAAGGCTCAAATGAGATAATATTTTTAAAGCACTGAGCAGAGTGCTCTATATAGAAGGCCCATAATAGGTTCTATATAAATTCTTATTCCCTTCCTTTCCCCCCGCAAAGAATTAAAAGATCAGGTAGGAAAGAGTAATCATTTGGAGACAAGCGGGAACTTTCTTTTCTTTTCTTTTTCTTTTTTGATTAATTTATTTTGATTTATCAACAATCACTTCCATATGCTTTTGAGTTTAAAATTTTTCTCCCCCTGCCTTCCCACCACCCTCCTCAAGATAGTGCACAATCTGATAGAGGCTGTACATATACATTCCTATTAAACATATTTTCACATTAGTGATGTTGTAAGTAAGAATTAGAACCAATAGCAGGAACCAGCAGAAAGAGGAAACAAAACTCAACAGAAGGAAAAAAACAGCAAATAGTATGCTTCGATCTGCATTCAAACTCCGTACTTCTTTCTTTGGATGTGGATAGCATTTTCTATCATGAGGCCTTTGGAGATGTCGTAGATCCTTGTATTGCTGGGAAGGGTTAAGTTTATCAATATTAGTCATTGCATAACGTGGCTGTTATTGTGTACAATGTTCTCCTGGTTCTGCTCACTTCACTCAGCATCAGTCCATACCAGTCTTTCGAGGTTTTATTGAAGTCAACCTGTTCATCATTTCTTATAGCACAATAATATTCCCTTACATTCATATACCACAGCTTGTTCAGCCATTCCCCAATGGTTGGGCATCCTCTCAATTTCCAATTCTTTGCCACCACAAAAAGAGCTGCTATAAATATTTTTACATGTGGGTCCTTTTCCCATTTGTATGATCTCTTTAGGATACAGCCCTAGAAGTGCTATTGCTGGATCAAAGGGTATGCATAATTTTATAGCCCTTTGGGCATAGTTCCAAATTGCTCTCCAACATGGTTGGATCATTTCACAACTCCACCAACAATGCATTAGTGTTCCAATTTTCCCACATCTTCTCCAATATTTATCATTTTCTTGTTTTGTCATCTTGGCCAATCTGATAGGTGTGATGTGGTACCTCAGAGTTGTTTTGATTTGCATTTCTCTAATCAATAGTGATTTAGAGCATTTTTTCATATGACTATAGATGACTTTAATTTAAGCAGGTACTTTCTAATGTACACACATTCCAACTCTCACCTGCTTTGTGACAAGTCAGTTCTTCATATACTAGTAGGAAATTCACATTTTTAGAAACCACCTCTACATCTGGATCATTCAGCCTCTTCTAGTCCATCTTTCCACAGGGTTATAGCTGACCATTTAACCTTCTTGCTGAACTCTCCCCTTGCGGGCTTCCTTGATTTATACAAACCTCAAAGTTTGAGGACTTCTCATTTTCATCAGCAGTGGTTGAGAAAGAGAAGAGCAGGATTTGAAGTACTTGACCTCCTGATACTCCCTGGAACCCCTTCTGAGGGTGCTATATGTACCTATGGCTTAGATCTATGCTTTTGATCAATGTGAATTTTTAATGATTTTCTTTAGAGAATAATAATGTCGTACAACTTATAAAGCTTTTCTACATAAATTATTTTATTTGACTTACACAACTACCTGTGAGAGAAGAATGTCTTCCTGACTCTAAGACTAGCATGACACCCACTGAGCTCTCATTATCTGCACTATAGACATGAAGAAATAGAAGCTAGGAAAAGTCAAATATAATGATACATCATCTGTAACCCTTCTTCTAGCCCCAACATCTTGACATTAAGGATGATAAAAAGAGAAGAGTGAACTCAAAAAATTCAATCTTCCAGCCCCCTCCCCATCAACATGGGAATTTTCCCTTTCATCTCTGGAGAAACCCTTTAGTCCATGGAAGTGAGAGACCTGAGCTCCTGCCTGTTCTCTTGTACCACAATAGTAGTCCATCAGCAAGGGCAAAGGACCTGAGGGACATGAATTCACTTTCTATGGAAAGGAGAAAGGGGCATCACCCTTACCTTCACCAGTATAAGCCAGAGTGGGTCTCTTATTTAGACAAGGAGCTTTGAATCCTTTGAAAGAGCAGATGGTGTCCAAGCAGTGATAGAAGTTCTGAGGCAGCATGACATAGGGCCAAAAACACAGATTTGGAGTCAGGAGACCTATGTTCAAATTATGACTCTGCTACTCACCACTGATGTCAATTTGGATGATCCCTTTAACTTTTCTGGGCCTCTTTTGAAAAGGAATGGCTGGATAGATTCTAAATACTATGATCTTAAGCTTTTTATGGTCATTCATTTTTATATCAGATACATTTTAAATGCAAAACAAAAGCAAACATATATGTAGATACATATATATAATATACATTTTAAGAATCAGAGAGTTAGCAATGGTGTATGTGTGTGTGTATATATATGTATATATGTGTGTGTATGTGTGTGTGTGTGTGTGTGTGTGTGTGTGTGTGTGTGTGTGTGGGCAGCTCAGTGGCATAGAAGACCAGGCCTGGAGTGAGGAAGATTCATCTTCCTGAGTTCAAATCTGGCTTCAGACACTTACTAGCTCTGTGACCTTGGGCAAGTCACAATAACTCTGTTTGCCTCAGTTTTCCTCATCTGTCAAATGACCTGGAGAAGGAATAGCAAACTACTGCAGTATCTTTGCCAAGAAAATTCCAAATGGCATCACAAAGAGTCAGACACTACTGAAACACGACTGAACAGCTACAATGTATATATGTATGTACATACATATTCCATTACTCTCACTGTGTCTCTCTGTCTCTGTCTTTGTCTCTCTCTCCATATGTATTTGTGTATATAGTTTTATGTCATCCAAGGTAATCTTGTGTTTGACAAAATTAGTGATTGAATCAACAGCCCAAAGCAGCCCTTTCCTAAATGGTTTTCAATATCCTGAAAATTTACCTTTTCATTGTTGATATATCAGTTCTTGGGCTTATCAATATAATTTAATGCATCTACCTCAGTAACGTAATAGAAAACAGGTACCTCAGGTTTCTACTTGAACCTGATGTTTTAAGCCAAATACATCAAATTAGGTTTTGGAGTGTGAAGGAAGAACAACTCTTGTCATTGTAAGGATTTGTATCAGAGTTCTGGTTTACTAAAACCTGAAAATTCACCATTATCAGACAAAAAAAAACCAATGAATATGACACTTATAGTAAGCAAATTTTTCCAAGCTCCCTTTCATATTTGATTATGAACAAAATTCTAAGTATTGCAAATATTTAAAATTGCATCTTTAATATTATAATATGATTGCAAGTCCTGTATAGTTTCTGTTTGGTGGCTTATTTCCTGTGGCATTTATAGTGATATGCCACACTTCTTGACCTCTCTGAAGCCTTTGACATTGTTGACTCCTCTGGATATAATTTCCTCTTGGCATTTGTGAAACTTCTTTGTCCTGGTTCTCTTTTTACTTTTTTGATCATTCCATGTCATTCTCTTTGGATGGATATTACGGGTCTCTCATATCCTTACTGTGGGTGTAACCTGAGACTCTGTCCTGGGTCTTCTCTTCATCTAGCCACTCTCTTGTTTCAGACTTTCATCATAGAAAATTAGCAAACTCATACACAGCACAAAAAATATACTGAATTGAACGGAAATTTAGCAATGGGAGAGAAGCAAAAGGCAATAATGTTCAAAGAACACATGGATTCTATTTATATAGAATTCTATTTGTATTGAATATGAAAGTGAGTTACAACAAAGCTCCAAGTAACTGAATCTAGAGATTGTCACCAGAGAAAACTTCTATGCTTGGAATGTCTTGAAATTTCAATGTTCCTTCTTTCCTGCCTGCCTTCCTTCCTTCCCTTCTTTTCTTTCTTCGTTCCTTCCTTCTTTCTCTCCTCTTCTTCTCTGTTCTTCTCATCTAGCCTCTAAAACCCTTACAATTTTCTCTTTATAATTACCATGTAAGGCTACATCTAGTCATTTTCTTTGCTATTCTTTTAAACTCTCCTTTACATCTCTGATTTCCCTCCACAAAGGAGTAGTCTACCAGAAAGCCAGCTGTGTAATCACTTGTCTACTCTACTAAACACATTTAAATTCTTTACTAAATTCCAGGCAGGTGTTGATTCAAATCTTACGATTCTCATTTGAAAACCAAGTTGAAAATTGAGAATGAATTTTTCTTTATATATGTATCTCAAAAAAAGACACTTACCCCCTCTTGGGATCACATGCTCACTATAAGTACAGAATTTCTTGCTTCAAAGCATCATGCCCTTTGAATCCCAAGAATGCCCTTAAAATTCAACTGCCTTTTCGCAATCAGCCTCTTGAGAGCAGCACGTTACTACCTAAAGAATCATCTATGCATCCCGAAGAATTCTTTTAAAAATTCAATTGCCATCTCCCAAGCAGCCATTTGATGGCAGCAAATTGCTTCTCTAGAAACAAGTCAAGCTACGTGAAAAAAGGTGCCAACCTAAGTTTTTTAAAACTTAGAATCATAGAGGGTCAGAGTTGGGAAGGTCCTCACAATCAATCAAGTCCAACTAAGAATTGATAAAGAATTCTTCTACACCTTTGACAAATGGCCATCCAACTTCTCCTTCAATCAACCACTAAACCAATCAATCAATCAACCAAACAAGCAATAAGTAGTTTTTGGCTCATAGTAATAAATGAAATTATATTTGTTAAGAACTTGGCAAATCTTATAGTATTAGCTCCGTTTCACCATTTTCTTAGTGAAATATATCTAGGAAGAAGCAATGTAATTTAGTAAAAAGAGCACTAGATATAGAATCAGAGAGGGGTTTGAATGTTGGATATGTCACTTACCAGCTTTGTGACTTTGGACATTTGGACATCCTTTATATCTGTTTTATTATCTGTAAAAAAAAAAGGAGGGGAGGAAATAGGTCAGGTGTAGTCTGAGATGTCTTCTTGTTCTACAATATTGTTATCCTATGATTCCTTGAAGAAGGGAGAAATGACTATGAAGAGGACATATACCCTCTATGTCTATTGATGTTTCTACTACCTATAGTTTCACTTTTTGTAATATAATGTAATACAATATACCTGTTCCCTGATTTGCTTTTTTTTTGGCAAACATGTATTGTTCCAATAGAGGAATGGTTTGTTATTATTTCACTTCAAGATGGATTAACTACTCATACTACTGAAGGAACTCTTCTTTATCTTCTCTGAGGCAGAAGTTGAAATAAAGGAAGTATAGTAGAGATTTACTAGCATCAGTTGAAATGAGCTGGAATGTTGTTTTTCCTCCTGAGTATGACATGACATCAAAAATCAGCTCCCTTCGAACACAGAGTAGACTCATGGGCTCCTAGAATGTCAGAATTGGACAAGAATTGGGAGATCATTTGGTCTAGCAGTTCTTAACCTTTATAATTTTATGAACCCCTTTGACAATGTGGTGAAGTCCCTGGACCCTAACTTAGAATAATGTTTTTAAACACATAAAGCAAAATACATAGGATTACAGAAGAAACCAATTGTACTGAAATAAAGTCATAACAATATATTTTTCTTAAAAGTTCACTGATGCTGGGTTAAGAACCTCTGATCTAGTCCAATTCCTTTTCTCTCATTTTATGGGGGAGAAGGACTTGTTCAAGGTCATGCAACTGCCTTGTTCAATTATTGCATTTGTGCAAATTTATTCATTAATGACATCTTCCAGATAGTGAAGACAGTTTTGTCTCAGATCCCCAACATAGTTTGCAAACTTTGCTATTCTCCAAGGGAAAAGAAACTGACTTCTGAATAGTACAGAGCATTCAGCATAGACAAATGAGAAAACTGCCTCAGTAGCAAAAGTTTGCAAATCATGAGGGGGCAATAATTATAAAAATGAGAAAATGAATAAATTCAGGTGGATCACAGGTGTGCATGGTTTTGTGTGGCATGAACTGGTTTTGATCTCAAGACAACTAAATTTATTTACCCCTGTTTCCACCACTAGATGGCACCATTACATTTTCCTCAACTCCAGTAACGTACCTGAATATGGTAATGGAGAATAATAATAATAATAACAGCTTACATTGTGTGTATGTGTGTGTGTATGTATGTATAATCATTTACTTTGTGCCAGGCACTTTGCAATTATTCTCTTATTTGAGCCTCACCATAATCCTGTGAAGGAGGTGTTATTATTATCCCCATTTTACGTATGAGTCAAATGAGGCAAAGAGAAGTTAAGTAACTTACCCAGGGATATGTAGGTAGTAAGTGTCTAACGTCAGATTTGAACTTAGTTCTTCCCAACTCCAAGCCCAGCACTCTATCAGTGAAGTTATTGTTGTTGTTGCTGTTTAATAGAAGGAATTTCTTCATTTAGACTTCTGTACAAATACTAAATCATGGATTCAGATCAAACAAAACTACAGAACTGCCACCAATGATATCATCAATAAATATACTCAGTCTAACATAAAGTTCTCGATTTTCATTTTTCTGTTTTCATTGTAACTTAATGATTTTCCAGTCCCACTGACAGTCTATATTCAACAGATACGGTTGACTACCTCACATAGACCAAAAATATTGGGTAAAATTCATTTGAAAAGTCATCAGAGATGCCCCAAATGTCAATATGGCTAGGATGGAGTTATCACCTTCACTTGACTTTAGTGCTACATGTTTGACTGCTGACTCTCTGGGGAAAAATGTGCACATGACACACTTTTAAATTTAATCTACATGATTAACACTTTCTCTATTACTTTCTTAAATTCAGACAATTAACTAAACCATAAATAAAGCCCTGATTCTTGATATTTACTGATTTCTGAGGTATCAATGCTCACACTAATAATCTAACCATGGGCTCTTGTGAGATGGTTTGAGATAGTTCTAGTAAACCTCTGTCTTTGCCCGGGAAAGGCCATAGCCAGTCTCTGTTTTTTTTTTTTTTTATTAATTTATTTTGATTTATCAATAATCACTTCCATATGCTTTTGAGTTTAAAATTTTTCTCCCCCTTCCTCCCCACCACCCTCCCCAAGACGGCACAATACATTTACATTTACATTCATATTAAACATATTTTCACATTAGTGATGTTGTAAGTAGAAATTAAAACCAATAGGAGAAACCATCAGAAAGAAGAAGCAAAACTCAACAGAAGAGAAAAAAATTAGCAATTCGGCTTCCATAGTTCTTTCTTTGGGTGTGGATAGCATTTCCCATCACAAGGCCTCTGGAGATGTCTTAGATCCTTGTATGGCCAGGAAAGGTTAAGTTTATCAATATTAGTCATCATGTAACGTGGCTGTTATTGTGTACAATGGTCTCTTGGTTCTGCTCACTCCACTCAGCATCAGACCACACAAGTCTTTCTAGGTTTTTCTGAAGTCAGCCTGTTCACCACTTATTATAGCACAATAGTATTCCATCACATTCATATACCACAACTTGCTTAGCCATTCCCCAATTGATGGGCATCCTCTCAATTTCCAGTTCTTTGCCACCACAAAAAGAACTGCTATGAATATTTTTGTACATGTAGGTCCTTTTCCTCTTTGTGTGATCTCTTTGGGATGTAGCCCTAGAAGTGCTATTGCTGGGTAAAAGGGTATGCACATTTTTATAGTCCTTTGGGCATAGTTCCAAATTGCTCTCCAAAATGGTTGGATCATTTCACAACTCCACCAATAATGCATTAGTGTTCCAATTTTCCCACATCTTCTCCAACATTTATCGTTTTCCTGTTTTGTTATGTTGGCCATTCCGATGGGTGTGATGTGGTATCTCAGAGTTGTTTTATTTGCATTTCACTAATCAATAGTGATTTAGAGCATGTTTTCATATGACTATAGATGGCTTTAATTTCTTCATCTGAGAACTGTCTGTTCATATCCTTTGACCACTTATCAATTGGGGAATGGCTTGTATTCTTATAAATTTGACTTAATTCTCTATATATTTTAGAAATGAGGCCCTTATCAGAGGCAGTCTCTGGTTTGTTGATATCAACCCTGAACACCTCCAATGCAGTAGACCATGACTATAGCATTTCCAAGCAGGTGAAAAATGATTGACATAAAACTTTTCATGAGTTTTCCAAAAAAGTAATTGTGGCAGAGCCAAGATGGTGGAGTACAAGCAGCAACTTAGCTGAACTTTCCCAATATTCCTCTCTAAACAACTTAAAATAATGCATCAAATAAAATTTTGAAGCACAGAGCCAACAAAAGTTTGATCTGAGACACTTTTCCAGCCCAAGACAACTTAGGTGGCCATCAGGGAAGGTCTGTGATGCAGGAAAGGAGCTGGCCTAGGATGCAGCAAACAGTGGCACAACATAGCAGCAGGCCTTGGAGGCAGCCGTGACAGTGGCTTAGGGAGCTATCAGCACAGAAAAGGTAAAAGAGTGGAACAACTGGTCAGAAGAGATTATAGGGGACCCTTTTCTGGCATAGGATAATGGACCCTGTTGCACTGTCCATATGCAGTTCCAGGTCACAGTTCCAGGACAAAGAGGAGCACTAGTGGTTGCAGCTACAGGAGGGCAGGGGCCTTGGTCATAGCTCCAAGCAGGAAAAGAGTGGTTGTGGTAAGTATTTAAGTCTTCAAAGAGGTTAACATGGACTCTGTAATGATTCTACCTTCCCTTCTTCACAGGGGAGTAAGACAATGGAGTTACACAACAACCAGGCAATCAGAAAAGCTTCTGAAGCCCCAAACTACTTAATATACCACTGATCCTTTGGGAGTGAACTCTAACTGAATTTGGAGATGTCTGTAGCTGCCAGAAACAGCAAAACCAGCTTTGATTAACTTAAGGATACCTTGAGTAGAAGCTGCAGACTTGAGACCTTGCTCGAGGGTTTCTAAATATTCTACTGCCTGGTTTATTGTGTCTACAGATGTCTTCTCCCTTAACCACCTGCCCATCCCCACTTCAAAGCCTCTAAAACTATATTAACTCACCCTTTTTCCACTTCTCTTTAAGCAACTAAGAACTCTTTCTCCCTCTCTGCTCCGTTACAGGATCTTCTCTCCCCTGCGAGCTATTTTTTTCTCAGACAATAAATGCTTTGTAATCTGTAATCAGATGGTGTTTCATTTCAGGGTTCTTTATGGGCCTGGGGGGGGATCTTTCGTTAACAGTACCACATTGTTTTAACGTTGTGGTAAATAATTTAACAGTCTTCAAACAGTTGTACCTGTTAAAAGGGGCATCTGTATTAAAAGAGAAGTTGCATTCATCCACATCCTCCTCCAAGGCACTATCTTGAGGCTCCAGCTATTCAGCTTCCAATAGCTTCTGGAAACAGGGCTAGGATCATGTCACAGGCCTGCTTACTGTGTAGCAGTTCATCAATAAATTGTAAAGAGGTTTGAGGTACTTGTAACAGTCAGTGGCAGTGCCCATCAGCCTCGTATACAGGGCACCCAACATGCGGACATATTTGCAATCTTAATTTTTAATGAATTCAACTATAACATCTTTCTTATGTTCTGTCTTCAACATCTTCAAGGTTAAGCACAGGAAAGGTATTGGCTTGTTGTTGCCAAAAAAATTTGACACTCCCCTACCTCCCTGCTGCCCTCAACCTCAGTTCTATGACTATATTAACGACAAGCTGAGCTATGAACCCAAAGCACCCCTCCTGCAAATACTTGGATACTTAGATTTGCATTCAGATGAAATTCTCCACCAGGCACTGCATATTGGTGCCACAGATGCCATGAGCATCCTTCACCATTAAAAACAATCTTGGGACGCTCTCGCCATTGGAGTTGCAAAGAAGCCAGGACAAACTGGCCCACACAAATTTAGAGTGAGATGTGGTATTAAAGATTTAGGAACAAAGTAGGACCTAAACAAAGCTATGAAGTATACAAAATGTATTTTTGATGTTTCTGTCCTTATGTTACTTTGACCTTCTATCACCTTAATAGTGCTACCTCTTCTAAACCCTTGGCACAGTACCCTTATGCTGTCTCTTTCTCTCCCCCTCTACCAAATCTCATCTTAGAAAAGGGTCCAATAAACTCACATTTCATACAGTAGAGTGTAAATGACTTAATGCACCTCAAAGAGTTCTGTTCACTGTGGTTATTTGCATTTAAAGAAATGACAAAAGCCTTAAACACCCAAGGAATGTATCTCCCTTTGTGGAACTGCAAATATCTGCTAAGAGACAGAAGTTTGTAGTGGGGCCAGGGAGATTCTCAAAATCTGTGAAACCACATGAGATAATCCACAGGCTCTTCTATCTATGTATATGGCTGAGACTGTGTAAGATGTTCCGACAAAGAAAGCAACCACAGTTGATTGCATGAACTTCAGCAGTATAATTTAATCTGTATAGGAGGCAAAAAAGAGACAAAGAAAATAGCTTATTAATGTTACTTTGATATGTTAGTATTTTGATGGATCTGTGACCTCATCAATGTAGTTATTCTCCCTAATTATGGAAATCAAACCCACCCATGCCTGTTTATCCTGTGCTACCAACACCAATATATGCATTCCTATCTATCTGGGTCTGGGTGTTCACCCAATATATCAGTGGTGGCCCTCTACTTCTCTTGACATTGCATGAATATCAATGGAGCATATAAGCTGTGCATCAGTTATCCCTCACTAAATGACTGGCCCATTTTGTTTTCCAGTCACACATTCCTCTGTTGGCATTATCTAGGTTACTTCTCCTGCACAATTCCTCATTTATAATGTATTGCATTTCGTTCATGCTGAATCATACCTCTCTATTGTCCTTTTTGGAGAGCTTCAACTTTATATCTTTGGAATCTATAAATTCTGACCTTCAGATTTTTTTTAAAAAATCAAAGAATATTTGTGAAAAATGATCAACTCAATTTGTTTTGGGGACAACATCATTAAAAAATTGCAATTTCTCAAAGGCAATCCAGCCCATTGTCTTTTTCTTGTTCAATTCAAGGCCAAACTCACTATTAATTTTCAGTGTCTATTCAAACTCTATGTGCCCTTGGGCCAGCTCCATGGGTTGGCCATCCAACTGCTATTAGTCTGCATAATAGATGTTCTTCATCTACTTTATTCTTGCATTAAAAATGAATCTAAACTTTTTTTTGAGTGATATGATATGGATCTTATTTAGCAGGTTCCATAATAATCTGGGACTTGATTTAATAAACACAATGTCAGAAGCAAACAGGAGCATCTGGAGGAGATCATTATCTAGAAGGAATTCCTCTTTCATTTGGACTTTGCACTGGACAACTTGTATGATATGGAAAAAAATTGGTAAAAACATGGAGTTGTGATTTAGAATTTAAAGAGACTTTAGAGGTTATATAGTATACATCTTTCATCTTATTGATGAAGACACTAAGGCTCAGAAATGTGTAGTGATGTGGCATGGATCACATAGTTAGGAAATATCAGAGACAGGATTTGAACTCATGTCTTTTTTGGCTCCAGGTCCACAAGTCAATCCACTTCACCATGCTGTTTCATTTTCTTCTTATATGCCTCAATTGATATAAATGATCGAAGAATCATCTAGCAAACTTTTCTCTGTTGTATATCTTTTGAGGAAGCTCATATGTGTAGAATCTGGGACTTTAATTTAGGTCTTAAGAAAAATTTTCCAGGTACTTGGTTGGTCAATACCCACTAAAAATTACAGATCACACATTTCTTCTACCTATGGTCATATTTATCAGCCAGTCACAGGAAATAGTCATTTAAAACAAGGTATTTAATCAAACAGCACAAGGTGAAAAGAAAAGATCAACCTCTTCCTCAGTCACCCACATTATATTCTCCTACAAGTTAACACATTATTTAGGGGGGCATGCATGCAAAGGACATATGTGACCAGAAAACATATATGGACAGGCAAAATTCATGAAGGGGCACATGGTAAAAGTCCATGGGGAAATGTGGGGTCAGCATAGCTGACATCTCTGACACTAGAATTACTGATTCTAGTGATGTCATCATCTTCTCCCCTGTGGTTTCTGGACAGTCTCACATTTGTACTTGTATTTCCATTGCATAGCACAGTGCCTGGGATTCAAAAGGCACTTAATAAATAAATATTCATTTACTTATACTTTCATTCTAGCTCTCTGATCCTATCTCCCGAAGTGTGGTGACTAGTAAGCCTCTGTGCTACCACGCCTACCTGAAAACTGACAAAGAAAAGCTAGTGAGAGTACCTGAGGCTGAGATTAACTCTGTTCTTTTGACTGTCCATGTCTGGTATTGAATTAAAATTGATGGTCCCAGAATATATCTTATTTAGGATGAGACAATTCCTTGTAACTCCTGATAAGTCCTTGATGATGATCTTCTTATCCTCAACCTGATTTCAAAGGCTCAGCCAAAAGAAAAAAAAAAAACAAAAACCAAACCCCAAAACAAACAAACAAACAAACAAACAAACAAACAAACAAACAAACAAACAAACAAAACAACCACCAAACCTACAGGAATTTTGTAGTGACTGTGAAGTGCACGTCATTACAAAAAGTATTTTTGGCATGCAAATAAAATTGAAGAATAATAAAAACTTAACAAAATAAAATTCATTGCCATCTACCTTCATGGTCCATTTTTCTGTCTTATGAATATCTGCCAGTGATTCAGAGCCAAAGGCAGCTTAGGTCAGAGGTATTCAAAGTGTGACCTGGGTACCTATGGATGACCCCAAGATATTTTTTATGAAGTTCACAATGACAAATCAGTTTTCATAATAGCATGATGTTTTAATTTAAATTTGACTTACTCTTGATGTCTCATAGAGTCATTAGCTTCCACTTGCCCGATTCTAATTATTAAGGACTTATTTTCTTCAGTTAGCTTTTGTACCTCCTTTTCCACTCTACTTTTAAAGGAGTTGTTTTCTTCAGCATTTTTTTAAAATTTAGCTGATTCTATTTTTTCAGGAGTTATTTTCTTCAGCCAATTTGTGCTTCCTTTTCCAAACTGACTTTGAAAGTAATTTTCCTTCATAACTCTCAGTTCTTTCTCCAATTTTTCTTCTACTTCTCTTGATTTTTAAAATCCTTTTTGAGCTCTTCCAAGAGGATTTTTTGGGCTTGAGATCAATTCATATTTCCCTTTGAGGCTTCTATGTAGGCATTTTGACATTGTTGTCCTCTTCTGAATTTGTGTTTTGATCTTCCCAGTCACCATAGTAGCTTTTTATGGTCAGGGCTCTTTTTGGTTTTTTGCTCACTTTAAAAAGTTGAGCTCTGCTCCTGGGTCACAGGGGGCACTGTCACAAGCTTCTTGCACTGGGGGCCATAGGCCTGGTAGGCTTGGGGCTTCAGGTGCTGGCGGCTTGCCCAGGCCTGACCTAGTTGTGACCGTTGTGCTGGCAATTTGCTTTCTGCACTGTGGCTGGAAGCCTCACAGCTGACCTGCTGTACCACTAGCCTCAGTTGCTGATCTGTGCTGTGGCTAAGAGCTTCCTGCTGGCTTGCTTGGACACCATCTGTGCTGGGATGAGCTCCCCCTTTACCCAAGTAAAACAGACTTTTTCTGAAGTCCTTCCAAGTTATCTTAAGCCAGAAAAGTTTTTCACTCTGTCTTTTTGTGGATTCTGTCGCTCCAGAATCTGTTAATAGGCTTGATTTAATGTTGCTGAGGGAAACTCAGGAGAGCTCAAGCAACTTTCTGGCTTCTCTCCACCATCTTGGCTTTGCCTCTATAAGAAATTATCAAAGAAAACTACCCTCATGTCCCAGAACCAGAGGGTAAAATAGACATTGAAAGAATCCACCAATCATTTCCTGAAAGATTTCCAAAAATGAGAACTTCCAGGAACAATATAGCCAAATTCCAGACCTCTCAGGTGAATATTTTTTCAAATATAGCAAACAGCCAAAAAGAAACAATTCGAATATCATGGAGTCACAGTGAGGATTCCACAAGATTTAGCAGTTTCTCCATTAAAGGGCTGAAGAGTATGGAATGTGACATTCTGGAAAGCAAAGGAGCTAGGATGACAACACAAATCACCTATCTAGTGAAACTGAGCATAATCCTTTAGGGGGAAATGGTCATTCAATGAAATAGAGGACTTTCATGCTTTCTTGATGAAAAGACCAGAGCTCAACAAAAAATTTTATCTTTAAACACAAGACTCAAGAGAAGTATAAAAACATAAAAAGGAAAGAGAAAACATGAGGAATTCAATAATGCTAAACTGTTTGTATCCCTACTTGGGGAAGATGATACTTGTAACTCTTAAGAACTGTATCATTAGTAGTGCAGTTGGAAGGAGTATACATAGGCAAAGGGTACAGGTATAAGGTGACTTTGATAGGATGATATCTAAAAAGTAAAATCAATTAAGCATTGAGAAAATGGATTATACCAAGAGCAAAAGGAAAGGATAGGTAATATGGGGTAAATTATCTCACATGAAGAGGGATAAAAGACCTATTACAATGGAGAGAAAGATGTGGGGGGGCAGTGGGCATCACTTGGCAGCCTGGTGCTATGTTGGAGTCTGGGGGAGTGATGTCTATTCACTTCCACTGGGGCCGTGGGGACAGAAGGGGCTGGTCATTTGCCTAGTGCTGCACTGTGGCCTGCAAGGGGTGAGGCAGTGTCTGGTGCTATGCTAGTGCTGTGGGGGTTGGGGAATGGGTGTGGTAAGGATCCCTTATCTGGTACTGTGACAGCACCTGCAGTGAGTCCAAGGGGGCTGCTCCAAGCGTCACAGGGGTGCAATGGAATATTACTGACCTATAGGAAATGAGAAATACAATGAATACAGAGAAGGATGGAATGATCCATGTGAAATGATAGAGTGAAGTAATCAAAGCCAAGAAAATAATATACACAATGACTACAATATAAAGACAAATGACAACCACAAAAAATATCAAAAGTGGATATTGCTTATTAAGAATAAAAAATATGGCTTCAAAAAAGAAATATGAGATGAAACCCTCATCCCACTTTTTTGAAGTGGTGGGAGATTCATGAGTGTGCTACACTGCAAATATTTTGAAACTTTCTAGGTATGTGATCATTTTAGTTGATTTTTGCTCTCTTTTTAAAAATGTTATTTGTCATATGATTTGACACTCTGGAAGTGAAAAGGATGGATCTGGGGGTAAATTATTGTAATACAAAAAAAAAATGACAACAATGAAGCTTTTTTAAAAGAAAGTTCAGCAGCGACATGAGGATGTAGGAAATATAGTCTGTATCAGAGTTTACTATCAATTGAATTTAGTAAGTCACCAATGCAACCTGAAGGATCAGTCTAGTCTGCTTGATAGTATAGTTGTTTATCAACCTGACTGTCAACGTTGCTTCCTGTAGGAAGGGAATGACTTGTCAAGTGGCTATATTGCATTAGGAAGAAAACTTGGGGTGATTTGCAGTAGCCACTTTAAAACTGAGCCCACTATCCTTAGAGACATATTCTCCATCTACCACCTCAGTCCTCAATAGGCCTAAATCACGTTATGGGGAAACTCTATTTGATATTAATCTTATCACATACCACACCATGTAGTAAGGTTGTAAAGATCTTCTAAAGATCTTCCACCCTTTAAAATATTTTTAGGGCATTTACCATACAGTCTTCTTGACATAGTCAGCACTAAGGGGAAAAGGGAGAAATGGAACACATTAGTAAAAGATGTACGACAACAAAATGTACATTTCAGTCACTCCAACTAAAGGAAGAGGAGAGAGAAGAAAGTAATAATCATGAGAGGGAAAGGAAAAAATATGGAGAACAAAAGCCAAAAATCTTACTTAGGTTTTTCCTCCTCCCTTCAGAAGCATCAAGTCTCAGGTTTTAAGAGTTTGGTCCATATGGAGGATGATGTCAAGTCCTTGCAGTTGACAGTGACTCCCTTTGAGGATTGGCCTATTGTGAGGCCCTAAATGACAAAATTAACTCCATTTTTGAACATTTATTGACCCATCAATGTATTGGGAAGTTATTATATATGCAATAATCAATTTAGTCAACTCCATTTAGGAAAAGAATTTAAGGCTTGCGTGATCTCAATGTTTAGCAAACTTTCCCTAATACATATTTGCAAGGTTAGTAAACTTTCATAATCACAATACCCTTGTGATTGATATGGGGATTGAAGTTCCAACCACCCATTGATTGATTGCCCTTATGACTCCCTCCCACTTTGACCCTGTGAGTCTACCCAGCAACAACAATCAGATAAAAGGGCAGACACTTGGAGCTCTGTGTTCTCCATTAAGAACTGTTCCCAGGACCCCCATCCTTTAGAATATCCTCTGCTATCACACTAGGGGTTATTATAATCCAGTTTTATATACCTTTTTTGTAATTGGAGAACCACCATTAAACCAGGCAAAATGTCATTTTTGGGGATCCAGGTTTTCATAGGTGGGTCCCATTGGGCTAGAAGAGTCAGGGTATTGAGCTTGGACTGGAGCTTTCAATTGTTGGTAATATTGTAAGTTGTTCACACTTGGAAGACTTTTAAGGAGCTAACATTCGAGGATGGTAGGTGGTCTCAATCTTGAATTTACTTGTTTTAATTCTCTGTATTACTTATGAAATTAAAACTCCTGAGGTACTTATTTTGGGTTTCGTCTTCTGAAGAGTTTTGTTTATTGACTTTGTTTTCAGAGGAAGAAATTAAAGCTACCTGTAATCATATGAAAAAATGTTCTAAATCACTATTGATTAGAGAAATGCAAATCAAAACAACTCTGAGGTACCACATCGTACCTATCAGATTGGCTAACATAACAAAACAGGACAATGATATATGTTGGAGAAGATTTGGGAAAATTGGAACACTAATGCATTGTTGGTGGAGTTGTGAAATGATCCAACCATGTTGGAGAGCAATTTGGAACTATGCCCAAAGGGCTATAAAATTATGCATACCCTTTGATCCAGCAATACCACATCTAGGTCTATATCCCAAAGAGATTATAAAAATGGAAAAAGGACCCACATGTACAAAAATATTTATAGCAGCTCTTTTTGTGGTGGCAAAGAATTGGAAAGTGAGAGAATGGCCATCCATTGGGGAATGGCTGAACACGTTGTGGTATATGAATGTAATGAAATACTATTGTATTTTAAGAAATGATGAGCAAGCAGACTTCAGAAAAACCTGGAAAGACTTCCATGGACTGATGCTGAGTGAAGTGAATGGAACCACGAGAACATTATACACAGTAACAGCCACACTGTGCGATGACTGACTTTGATAGACTAGGCTATTCTCAGCAATGCAAGGATCTAAGATAATTCCAAAGGATTCAGGAAGGAAAATGCTATCTACATCCAGAGAAAGATGGAATCAGAATGCAGATGAAAGCATACTCTTTGCTCTCCTTTTCTTTTCTTGTTTTTATTGCTTCATTCTCATGGTTCCTCCTATTAGTTCTAATTTTTCTTTACATCATGACTAATAGGAAAATATGCATCATATGAATGTATAAGTAGAGCCTACATCAGATTGCATGCTGTCTTGGTGGGAGAGAGGGAGGGGGAGAAAATTTAAAACTCAAAATCTTATGGAAGTGAATGTTGAAAACTAAAAATAATTATTTAAAAACCAGCTTTGATTATTGCCTTGTAGATTTTCACCACTGGCTCTCTTTTTTTTCTGTTATATAACTCATTCTTGGAAATATCAGTGGTGAAATACAGGAGTGGTTTCTGATCTCATGAAGAAATCATAGATTATTGCACAGTCAACCAGATCTTGTGTCACTGGCCCATCATTGTAAAGGGTAAAAGGAAAGGCTACTTGCATTAAAAAGTTCCTATTACACTTTGGCTACCCCATTTACTTGCTTATAAGACCCAAGTGCATAACATCCACCAGAAACCTTCCCTCCTTCAACTACTTTCTCCTTTTTCTAGCTTAAAAGAGTGGACTTCTTAAGCTGGTTGCTTAAAGTATGGCCTAGAAGAAGAGCTATGGTCTGCAAATAACATGCTCAAGATTTACTAAGGGCTTTCCTGGGGAACAGGATCAGAAAAAAAAAAGTGGTCCCAGTTCCCCTTCATTTACTCAAACTTCATTTAACAAAAATAGATTAAGTGTCCATATTGACATTGAACCTATTTGCAACTTTTGCCTTTCTCATAATGGGAGGGGATAGAGCTGAGAAAAAAAAGGAATAAGAATTAAGCCTAAAAGCCTATTACTTGCTAGGCATTATGCAATTTTTTTTACACTTTACAAATGTTATCTCATTTGTTCCTCATGACAACCCTGGGAAATAAGTAGGTTTATGTTACAGATGAAGAAAGAAACAGAAGTGACTTGCCTAGGGTTACAAAGCTCATAGGGCTACATTTGAACTCAGGTCTTCAGAACTGTATCAACTGCACCACCTTGTTGCCTCTAAGGCAACAGCAGAAGATAAATGTCTTTGATCGGTAGATATGCCTCATAAAAACTTGTATGCAGTTGAGAGTTATCAGTAAAATTCCCCCATTGGGTTTGAAATCCCCCATCTCTAGAGGAGATCATTTAATTGTCCAATTCTGTTCTTTATGGCCCCCCAGATCACTCAGCCAGATTCATGACCACCACCCAGCAATCAATGCAAATGATCTTATGCAACCCATCCCTCTAGGTTCCCTCATACACCAGCCGTATAACTTGAAGCTCCACCTACTAGGAGGACTTTTCAGCACCCCTATACCTCAGGATAATCCCTGTAACTATTTTAATGATCACTGAAGCCTAATAGCACATTCATCTCTTGGTTGCAGGCAGAGTTGTTGATGAATCAGGCAAATAAACATTCATCAGATAGCAAAGGCTTAACAAGGCTCTCTGGGCTTTGTGGAGAGGTAGGATGCTGTAACTGGGACTAGAGGTTTCAGCCTCTAGTTCCAAATTGCTCTCCAGAATGATATTTGTTCACAATTCCACTGAAAGTGCTTTAGTGCCTAATTTTCCCACATGCCTTCAAACATCTGTCATTTTCCTTTTCAGTCATATTAGCTGGTCTGATAGGTTTGAGATGGTACCTCAGGGGTGTATTTATTTGCATTTCTCTAACTAATAGTGATTTATACCATTTTTTGATGTGACTATAGATAGTTTTGATTTCTTTGACCATTTGTCAACTGGGGAATGACTCAAATTCTTATAAATTTGGCTCAGTTCTCCATATACTTGAGAAATGAGGCCTTTATCAGAGAAACTTGCTATAAAATTTTCCCCCTTAGTTTTCTGCTTTCCTTGTAATCTTGGCTACATTGGTTTTGTTTGTGAAAAATCTTTTAAATTTAATATAATCAAAACTATACATTTTATATCCTATAGTGCTTTCTATCTCATTTTGTCCTAAAAATCTTTCCCTATCCATAGAATTGACAGATAAAATATTCCATGCTTCCCTAATTTGCTTATGATATCACCATTTATGTCTAAATCATGTATACATTTGGATCTTATTATCTATGGTGTGAGATGTTGGTCTATACCAAGTTTCTGCCAAGCTGCTTTCCAGTTTTCCCAGTAATTTTTGTCAAATAGCAAGTTCTTGTCCTAAAAGTTTGGACTTTTGCATTTATCAAACACTAGATTATTATGGTCACTACTGTTCATTGCTTTCAGAAAATTTTATTGTAAGAATATTTAACTTGATCAAAATTTTGAGTTTTATTTATAATATACCATACAACTTCCAGTTAAAAATAAGCTAGAGTGACAATATCCAAGAAATTCAATTAAAAATATTGAATGAAACAAATGAGGACATTTCATAATTGGTGTAAGAAAAAATGAAAAAAAAATTAATAGTTTTCAATCCAATAACCACAAAAGTTTGACAGTTAAACTCATAAAAGCAAATATTTAATGCACATTTTCAAAGAATAACTTTAATTCGACAGGAAATAATAATCCTTTGAGACTATCACTTACTTAACATATTTAATCAAGGATCCTTATATAACATATTATGTAAGATAAAACTAAAAAGAGAAATTGTGCCAATGTGTCTATTAGCCATTCCTCTCATTCTGTTACTTTCTCTATGGCTACCCTAACAGGCCTAATTGAGAATTTTTTCGTCTTTTTCATTATCATGTTTTTAAATGGCTTCCACACTTTGATGTTATACACTTCCAACATAAATGATACAAAGATGAATCCCCCCAGAACTACAGCTGTTGCAGTGGCAATAAGAATTCTTCCTGGAAGTGGAAGTGGTACATCATCTACATAAATCTGAAACAGAAAGAAAAGGTCTTTAGGATCACTAACTCTAATTATTAAAGCTACTGCTTTCCAGTAGGTTCCCACTTACCTGATGTAATAATAATAGATGACAATGTTATAGCTTGTAAGTTTTTTTTTTAATAGAGCTTTACATACAAGCTCATTTGAGCTTCAAACAACTCTACGGAGGGACTTTGGGTATATTTGTCTATAATATTACCCCGAGGTTCCCACAAATCTCTCTTCTACACAAGGACAGGTTATAAGGGACAAGATTTGTGCTTTCTGGACTCTTCTAGAGCCTACAGAGAAGTTGTACCTGGTGGTTGAGAGATCTGGAAGCAGGACCAAGCAGCAGGTGCTGACCAGGTACCATTCTAGGTGTTGGGGTACTCAATCTATAAAGACGGCAATGATTCCCTCCACATTTCCCTATTCATGAGTCAAAGGAGTGAAATCTTATTCTTTCCTTCCTTTCCTTTTGAGGAGTCTTGTGCATACTGGAGAAAAAGGAGAGTAGGGAGGAATTTTCCATCCACAGGGAAGCTCAGTCAGAGAAGGGGACTGGAGAGGGAGGGGGAGAGATTGCAAGACTATCTTACCAAGAGTAGTTTTGCCAGTTTTATTTTATTTTTCTAACATATAATGTCGCAGCAGTAATTATACATATATATACATACATACATACATATATATGTGTGTGTGTGTATATATATATATATATATATAAGTGTTTGGATCAATACTGATACAGAGAGAAAAGTAAGAAAGTGTACTATATAAAATGGGGTAGAAGTAGTATCAAAATGCAGTCATTTCCATTTTTCACATTGAATCCTGGACTAGGATTCGGGGCATCAGTAGCGCTTCTGAGCCAAAAGTTTTGTGCAACGCTGCCTCACTGAAATCCAATTCACACACAAGTAAAGACATCACCCCCATGATGTCATTGGTCTGCTTTGACAATGAAGGACCACCACCACCAACTACAACAACAATATGCCAAATAAAACTGGAGCCAGCTCCAGTAGGAGAGCAGCTCAGTCATTTGCAACCTTATACTGTGGTATCTTTTCCCTCAAACCCTACCCAAAATCCCCTCAAACCCTGAACTTCCTTATTACTGCAAAGGGAACCACCATCATCCCAGATTCTTAGGCCCACAATCTCAATATATTTCTAGATTCCTCTCACTCTTGCCATATATGTAATCTGATAACAAATCTTGTAATTTCTACCTTTACAATGTCTCTCCCAATCATCCTGTTCTCTATATACACACAGCCTAATGATAATACAGTATCATCACCTCTCATCTGGATTCCTGCAATAGCCTTCTAACTGATCACTCAGCCTCATGTCTTTTCCTAATCTGATATATCCTTTACTCAGTTGACAAGATTTTTTTTCCCTAACGCTTAGGTCTGACCATGCCACTACCCTGTTCAAGGTGCTCCAAAGACCTTCTATTATCTCCAGTATCAAATATATAATGTCTTCTCTTTAATATTTACAGTTCTTCATTGTATGGTCTTTTCCTACCATTCTATCCTATTTCGCTCCACACACTTTACAATCCAACTACATGGTCTACACAAAATTCCTCTAACACAATAATCTTGTTTCCCACCTCTATGCATTTGTACTAATTGTCTCTCATGTCTTGAATGCTTTGCCCCTTTGCCTCTTGCTATTAAGTTTCTGTGGCTTCTGTCAAAACTCCGTTCAAATTCCATCTTCTGTAAGAGATCTTTCCTGTTTCTTCCCACCTCCATCCCCTTTCCTCCCACCCCTACACATATATCCAATTACTGGTGCAATATCCTTTCAGATTATCTTCATCTACTTTGTATATGCATTGTATGTTTCTAGTTATTTACAATTGTCTTGAAATTACATTCTTAAGATCTCTATTATGTGTTCTTTTGAGTAATTTATTTAATTGGAGAGGGGACGATCAGTCCTCATTTCTTTTAAATTATCAGTTTTACTAGGATATTCTACTCAATGTTGACAACTCTTTTTTTCTTCTTTGCTGTGATATTATCATGTTCATTTTTTATTTTAGTAATTTGATTTCTCTCTCTTTCTGATAGGATTAGCAAAAGGTTTAAAAATTTTCTTAGTCTTTTCAAATAATAAGCATTTAGTTTCTGTAAATCAATTCTACAGTCTTTATTTTCCAACTCATTGTTTCCACTAATTTCTAAGATTTTCATTTTTGTGCTTATTTGGGGTTTGTTTTTGTGTTTATTTGAAAATTTTAATTTAACATATAATTTTAATGTGTATTTAAATAAACCTCTTTTAAAAACATTTTTAGGGGAATTAGAAGGCATTGGACACTGGATGGTGGGGAGGGATGCATTTAGAAAAGAAGGCAATGTAAAAATTAAGAATATTAATAATTTTTTAAAAGATCATTAATTCACAATATAAGTGGCAGGCATGGAGGAACTATTCAACTTGGATACTGTGTGGTGGATAACTGAGAAAGCATACTCTATGTTAATGCAAACTCCCTGACTGAATTTTTTCCCTCCTTACAAGATATTACCTGCAGTACAAAGACAAAAATAAAAGCAAGTAAAGACCAATATATCACAGCAATAGTAAATGATAGCAGGCTAAAAGGTTAGATTCATCTTAAGCACAACAGATGACCTTACCTTCAAATTTCTATGCCAGAAGAGGAATGTATGGTGGGGGGAGGAAGAAATTAGGCAACTTAAAATAGGGAAAGGAAGGCAGGTCAAATATTTGCAGTTACAGTCAAAGGTTTTATACATCCTGTGTTTATTTGCATGGCTATGTCAACTAGGGGTATAAGTATTCCTATTGCTCCCTTTCATTTCAATGTAGTTTAATGGATAGAGTGCTAGATTTGGAATAATGTTCAAATCCCACTTGAGACAATTCTCAAGCTGATTGCTCATCAGTAAAATTAGGATTGTTGTTTTTGTTGATTAGTCATGTCTGACTCTTTGTCACTCATTTGGGGTTTTCTTAGCAAAGATATTGGAGTGATTCGCCATTTCCTTCTCCAGCTCATTTTATAGATTAGGAAACTGAGGCAAACAGGGTTAAGTGACTTGCCCAAGGTTATATAGCTAATAAGTATCTGAAGCCAGATCTGATCTCAGGTCCTCCTGACTCCAGGGCCAACACTCTATGCTGGCTATACCACCAAGCTGCCTGCAAATGAAAATATGGGATTATAATGCCTGTAGAACATACCTCACAGAATGGTTGTAGGAGTCAAGTATGTAAAGTGAACAGAATTATTCAGTAATTTGAGCATTCTTTGGCATTGTCCTTATTTAGGATTGGTTTGTATTTAATGGAGTGCCTTGTAAATAGGAGAAATAGAATACATATATGCTGGATTCTGTTTTGCTTTGTTTCATGGGTTACTGTGGCCAAAGGCTCAATGATAGTGGGAAAAGTGTAAAGATGTGAGCTATAACAAAGGTGTCAATCCTGTGACCTGTGGATGCCTTATGCCCCACAAAACTCCTGAGTGTGGCCCAAACCAGAAAACTGATTTATAAAAACTTATAGATATCAAAACTTATATGACTTTTGACTCAGAGTCAATATGTAGCCTGCAGGGATCCTTATGTATGAATTGGTGGCACCTGTTTCTATTTAAGTTTGATTCTAGTGGATAGTTGTATTTTAAATAGGATGCAAGATCTAGACTCAAAGATTTAAGAGATTTATTGCAATCTGAGGAAAGATTTATACTCAAGTGTCCCCAGGGCAAATAATTTATTTCTACTTTCTTACATTTTTTTTGTTTTTTGTTTTGTTTTTAGGCAATTAGGGTTAAGTGACTTGCCCAGGGTCACACAGCTAGTAAGTGTAGAGTGTTTGGTCTGAGGCTGGATTTGAACTCAGGTCCTCCTGACTTCAGGGCCGGTGTTCTATCCATTGCGCCACCTAGCTGCCCCCATATTTTTATTAATGACATTTAAAGGTATATATGCCATGCTTATTAATTGAATGCACAATGTAAGTAATAGTATTAGAGTTCAAAAAAATCTTAACTAACTAGACCAGGGGTGGGGAACCTGTGGCCTCAAGGACACATGTGGCCCTCTAGATCCTAAGTGTGACCCTTTGACTGAATTCAAACTTCACAGAACAAATTCCCTGAATAAAAGAATTTGTTCTGTAAAACTTGGACTCTTTGGACAGTCAAAAGGCCACAGCCAAGGACTTAGAAGGCCACATGTGGCTTCAAGGCAACAAGTTCCCCAGTCATGGGCTAGACTAATGAGTCAACTATATTAAGATGAAGTTTAATAGAAATATATCAAATCTCAACTAAACATACATATCCCTCAGCACATGGAAAAATATTCTACAAATAGAAGACCCTGAATAAATGTTTGTTGTATTTTTGGATATTATTTTACTCTTGGTTTCAAAATGTCATTTTTCCTTTGGAAAAAATCTGGGATTTTAGTAAATTTCAAACACAATACAAGTCAAAAGTGCTGCATAGAGACCCCCAAAATGAATATGACCCTAGACTGCCTTAATATATCATTCATGACTAGGAACATGACAGTATCACTGTACTATGCCTCAGTCCACATGTGGAATATTGTACTTTGTTCTGTTCCCCATTAATTAAAATAATTCTTTCAATTTTACACAGAATGGCCCTTTAGGCAAGAAAAGATGGTAGTGAAGGGAAAAGTTAGGAGCAGAAGGAGTTTATGTTATAAAAAGAATTAGATTTGGAAACAAGAGACTGAGATTTCAGTATTGGCTCTGATACTTGCTAGCCATGTGACATAGGGAAGTGACATTACTTCTACAAGTCTCAATTTTCCTGTCTTTAAATTTGTGATATAATATTTTCATGGCTTTCCTCACAGGGTAGTTGAAGGTTACCTTATAAATCTTAAATGTCTATATCAGTATGAGGAATTATATATTGTATATAATAATTATTTAATAGAAATACAAATTCCTGCTTATCAGTTTCATGCTCATCTGTGAACACAATGGTAGCAAAGGGATCCTCATTTTCCTAGTGTCCAGAATCACAATTATTGTTACTTTACCTCTTTCCCAAAGGGAGTAAGGGAACTCACGTCAATATTCCTTTTAAATGTAATATAATAAGCAATCACTCTTGCCCCAATAAGACCCAGAATGTGTACCTTACCTGAAACTCATCATAAAAGTTACAAAAGGTGACTCCAGGGATAACTACTACTCTGAAATGGAAGAGTTCAGAACCCTAAAGAAAAATAAACAGAATAATTAGCAATAAGTTGCATCACCAGCATTGAAACACATTTGTAATGAGAGTCAAATATTAATAATATTTCAAACATTGAATTATTACACTAAATATTCTAAAATTAAAGGACAACCTAACTGTAGGGTCTATTAAATTAATAATAACATATAACAATTAATGATGATGATGATAACTCCCAAAGTCCAACCCATTGTTTATGCAATGAAGGGGAATTCATTCTTCTTTTTCTTGACAATGATCTCAGCTTCAAATCATACCATGGTGTATTGCTGGACAGTCCTAAAAATGGCAAAAAAAAAAGAAGACTGATCCCTAATAATAGGAGTCCATGAAGGCCTGGAAGAATCCTGATACATCAGTCAATTGGGTTCAGGCTACTTGTTGCAGACTGGCTTATCTCCTCAGCCAATATGATGAAACTATTCACATGAATCTAGGACTATCTGGGATGACAAGAGATTGCAGGCTTTTGAAACAATTGTAAACATCAGCATGACACTGAGGGTCACAGAGAAAGAGAATCCATTTACGTGTTCTGGTACCACATAAACGCAAACTACATCAGAACAATTTAGGAATACCAATACTCTACTTGGTAGAAATTTTTCATTGTGAGTGGTACTTCCACCTAAGGTGGGCAAACCACAAATACATGTGAAATGGAGCAAATACTTTCTCTATGCACCAATACCATAACATGGCAAAACTAGAAACAGATCTCACAAGTTACAGTCAAGGATCTCAGTGCCAAGTCTCACCACTATGTATTGCTAACTAATGTAGAATAACCCTGTAAAAAAACACATTTATTTGTAAGCCTAGAATGGACAAGATAAGAGATAGAATTGAGGAGCTAATGAATTCTATTGAGGGAAAAGTTGCAAAGGCTGAGGTCATTAAAAGGCTTCACTTTGGACTTCTTTGTCATGTGACCACCAAGATGGTAGATCAACCACGTTTGCTAAACCTTTAACTAACCTAGCAAAGGGTATTGACCCCCAGACAAAAAAGGACTCAGGATGAAAAATTCTTTATCTACCAATGAGAGGAATCTGAGATAGATTTGCAGTTCTACCTGAGAATAATATACTCACTGTTAGAGGTAGATGGGGCAGAAAGTGAGCAATGGGGGAACATAAAAAAGGCGGAAAGACTAAAGAGCAAGAGGAAAACTCTCAATAAAGACACAGCAAAAGTAGAAAAATCAGTCAAGCTGATTCTAAAACCAATAGGAAGGATGAGTGAATAGCCAGAGTATAAAAGCTCTCTTGACATATATTAAGACAAGTGAGAGAGAACCAATAAGAGAACAAGGAACAATACCATGAAACTCAAGAATGATTCAAAAGAGAAATCCATTTAAAAAGGGAATCAGCGTAAGAACTTAGGTATTCAATACGAAATTCAAAACAAAGAAACATTCATTACATTAGAAAGAAGTGAATTCTTAATGGAGAATTTCTACAAATAAGAGAAAACTACATTAACTGGTATGGAATCCAAGTGTATCAAATGTGGAAGGAAATATAGAAGAGAAAGAAATGACAGCACATTTTTAAAAATACACGATTGTAGAGAAGCCAAGTGACTGAGCTTTTGGAGAAGAAGTACAGAGATAACAATAATCATAATTCTTCCAAAAGGAAAGAATCTGCCCGCCCCCCCAAAAAAACCTCATAAACACCATAATATAGCATATGTTAGAAAAGAGCTGCCCAGACTTTTTGAATATAAAATGTATAATGTTAATGTTCGTATGATATTAATAAACATGGAAATGACCACTTCAAGGAAGCTATGGAAATATAAACACTTCCTTCATGCAAAAGGAGAAAGATAATTAATAAGCATTTTTTTAGAATATATGACAAACAAGTAAAAATGTTTGGAAATAATTTTAAAAGCAGACATGATTTCACTAAGCAATTGGAAAGGCTGAAAACAAATGTTTGCCACTGGATTTGTTTCATGTAAAAGTGAAAGTGACTTACTTCTAAATTTGTCATATGAAACAATTAAGATCCAAAAACATAACCTGAAAGTCTTACACAGGAAATATTCTCATGAATTCAGTCCATAATGTATAGACAAAGAATAGTGAAACAAATTGTGACTTATATAAATGTGTTTGTGTAAATGGACAGATTCAGAGTGGTGATTAAGGACCAATTCAATGTTTTGGGGGCAGCAAAGTGGCACTGTAAATAGAGTGTTGGACCTGGAGTCAGAAAGATTTCTTTTTGAGAATTCAAACAGATACTTAACTAGCTGTGTGACCCTAGATAAGTCACTTAACCCTATTACCTTCAGTTTTCTCATCTATAAAATGATCTGGAGAAGGAAATGGCAAACCACTCCCACATCATTGCCAAGAAAACCCCAAATGGGGTCATGAAGAGTCAGACACGACTGAACATAATGAGAAACACTATGTTTATCTCCGATAATAGATACAGAAAAGAAAGATAAACCTGCACTCAAAGACCTCACATTCTAAGGGGCAGAAACATCACATACATAGAAAAGTTCACATGTAGGTCAGGCATAAAGACCCAGTGGTCATGAGTGTGCTGCGGCAAGGCGGAGAGAAATTTATCTTCTTTTGTGTCATTTCCATTGATACAATGGTAGCACCTTGTTACAACAATTAGGTTGTTATAAGTCTGGAATGAATACTACAGTAGAAAAGGTCCCCATGGTTTACTTTGTGACTTTAGGAAGTTTGTTGTAGATGAACAGTACTATCAAAATGAAGCCATCATCGATGTACTCTGAATACATTCTCTACAGCCAGGCCCTCAGCTGGAGGAAGCTGTAACTGAGCCCCTAGTTAGGAAAATCCCTTACATTTAGGCAGAGTTTTGGTACTGGCTTGATTTACCTTTGTTTTAAGCTTTAGTTAACCTTTGGCCTCTTCATTTCCCACTTGGTTGCTCTCCTCTGCACATCTTCATCAAGTCCTGGCTGAGCACTTTCCTTTCCTCAACCCCCTTTCAACTTTGTTTTCTGTATTGTATTCCACCTCCCCCATTAGATCGTAAGATATTGAGGCCAGGCAATGTCTTTTTCATATTTGCATCCCAGCCCCTTATCACAGTACTTGGGATATAGGAACTTCATAAATACTTATTGATTGACTGACTTATTCAGGAAAGATTCCATTTGCTGGAATCATTTGGATAACAATCCCCACCCCTCCACATCCCCTCAAAAAAACAGATAATGGGATGGGAAGCTGGGAAAAGAACAGACATTTTTCTTGGAACTTCCCTCAGTCCTCAAGTAAATGAGTACATTTGGTGGCATCAACCAAATGTTTTGTTTGAAAATGCCTGCAGGGCTGATGGCCCTCAACATTTCTTTTCTCTGCTATAGCTCAGTCTTCTCTCTCCCCTTTTACTGTTTGCCTCCGGTATGCTGGTTGTTTCTGAATCAGTTTTGTATTAATCCACTCTTTCTCTGCTTTCTGACACTTAAAATATTTATCTGTCTTTGAGGTAGTTCCTATAAAAGTTTCTCAGAGCTCACATTAAGATTTGATTGATTTAAAAAACTGTACAAGCTCTATTCACACTATTCTGATTAGTTCAGTTAAGATATTTTCTTACCTAATAAAGCGAATTAATTTTACCATAGGATGGGATAATTAGCAGAACCTTACCTTAGCACTACAATATTTGTTTCTGATATTGAACTGGCAGTGTCTATTTTCTGGGCCTTCAGTCACTGAGGCTGCCAAGAAAGAAGGGACTATAGTAGTCTGAAAGTACATTTTCTATTATATGCCCCCATGATAGCTGGAGTCAGTGGTGGGGGGAGAGATAAAAACAGGGAGAGAGGGGAAATGCTCTTCTATTTTGAGGACTCTTGGACACAGAATCCTGGGCTGCTTCCACTGTCTTAGGGAAGATGGTGGCAGTGATTTGACAGGTCCGGCAAATGCCACTACTTCTATCTTCCTCAGAGCACCTTGTTTTTGCTAGGCAAGCTTGGCTATTCCTCAGTGGTTTCTGCTGGTGATACCAGGGTTGACAGAGCCACCTCCACTAAAGCTTCTTCCTTGGACAATGCCTCAGAGGTGGTGTTGGTGGCATGAGGGAAGGTGTACGGTGAATAGTTACTGTTCTGTGGTATAATGCTTGTAAGAGAGGTTATATGATCTAAGAGCTGGGCTTGGAGACAAGATGGTCTGAATTCAAGCTCTACTTCTAACTTACACTGGCTGTAGGTGATTGGGCAAGTCACTTGCATGACTCTGAACAAGTCACTTAACCTCTCTCTTAGTGCTATAGGTGAGTGACTCCTCTAAGACTATATACGTACTCGAGAAGGAACTCACCTGTACTGGTAGAACGATTTTCCTAATACTAATAAAGTCACTATCCTCACCTTAAATACTCATAATTTCCAAGTTATATGGGGCCTTTCAAATAGGGACCTACAAAGGAAATCAAAACCATGTGGCAGCACGATGACATAAGTATCAGTCAATGTCTGTTTACCACTGGAGTTGTATTGAAGATACCTTCACTAAACTGACAGAAGATTTTCATTAAATTGCAAAAAGCAGTTCTGAAGAATATAAAATACTAAAAGTAAGAGATGAGAGATAATTTTTATCTGAATTCTTTGAAGAAGATGAAAATGATCTATAATAACACTGATAATAGCAACAATGATAATGATGATATCTCCAGATAGACTCTATTAAATGACTAAGTTTGAAAAATGGAATCCAAAGACCCTCAGTGAATGATATCTATATGAACACAACTAAAATTATGTAATACAAGAAGCTTTTGACAAATAGCTGAATCATACAAATTACTTTTTATAGATGCAGAGGGATTTAGGTTGCACTTCAAGATCAGTTCGTTGCTACCAGAAATTATATAAAATTTACCCTTAAGGATTAATTAATTCAATTAATGGACTTACTGTTGAATTCAGGGAAATAGTAGGAATTATGCAAAATATTATAGTACATTCCAGAAGTTTAGTACCTATGAGATACCTGACCGAACTGGTCAGAATTATACGACATAAGTATATGTATATATATAGAAATATATATATATATTTCTTTTTCAGAAACAGAAAAAGCCCTCATCCTATAAAGACAAACTAAACTATCCTTGAGAATTTGAACAATACACTGTGCTGAAAACAAAGCAGTATTACAAATAAAATGTCCATAATTGCCCATTCATAACATCGGTGTGTAAAATTTTAAGAATAACGTTTTAACTTGGTGTTGCCATACCAACCACTCCAAATCTATGGGATGAAAAGTTTTTAAAATGTAGAGATCTCAAAAAAGAAATCCAAACCATGTGGGAATAGGTTGATGCACATGGCATTCCCATCATCCTATCTGTTATCTGCTTCTGAAGATGCTTTCAGTAGACCTATAGAAGATGTTAAACCATGATATTTTTTTAGTTATGAAAAACAGTTTGTCCCCTTTTGAAATTGTTTACAAAACATTAAGTATAAAAAAATAACAAAAAGCCACTTGTAATAGAATCACTACTGACCTCCATCAAAAAGAACATTATTATAATGCTATCACTATATTATATTTCATATAGCAATACATTGTTATAGCAATAATAGTTTTATTGTTCAGTTGTTTTAGTCATGTACAACTTTTCGTGACCCAATTTGTTTTTTGTTTTTGTTTTTTTTGTTTTTTGTACGGCAAAGATACTGGAGTGGTTGGCCATTTCCTTCTCCACCTCATTTTACAGATGAGAAAACTGAGGCAAATGGGTTTAAGTGATTTGCTGAGAGTCACACAGCTAGTAAGTGTCTGAGGCCAGATTTGAGCCCATGAAGATGAGTCTTACTGACTCTAAACCCTGTACTCTATTCATTGAACCACCTAGCTGCCCTGAATAAAATAATAACTCATGAAAGTAGTTTCTCAAATAAAACACTTCTTTCACAAAACTCTCTTATGTAGGTAGTACAAGTATTATCATTCTCATTTTACCCAAAAGATTTTGTTGGTAGTTTTGGATTTTAGTATAACCTTCTTCCCTTGCTACTTTTATCGCCTTAATTTTAAGTCATTTAGCCTTGCTGAGCCTTAGTTTCTCCATCTGTACAACGATGTTAATAACTACAGTATATTACCTGTGCTTCAGGGTTGTAGTGGAGAACAATTAAGATAATATGTGAACTTTAAAGCATTATGTAAATATCAGCTATTATTAATATGAAATCAGATAATGTATTTAAAATTAATTTTAACCCATGAGAACCAATACAGGTGTAACTCAACATTATTAATAATAAAGCAATATAAGATTTATAAATGCACATGGCACAATGAAACAATTAAAAATGAATTCTTATGATTATCAAAACCATTTATTTATAAAAAAAAAAAATCCAGTCAGCCAGATCCTTAACTGTACCCTGAACACTGTGGAGAGTCTGAAGCTTCTGGTATTCACCCCTTGACATAATTGTCTCCCCTTCAAAAAATATAATGGTAAACTAGCTCCTTCCATAACAAATATCAATCAGGAATTATAGAGTGGGCCTATTAGATTATAGCCTGCCCCTGATTCCTAGATAAATACCACAGACTGGTGTGGATTATTTGTATTGTTCAGAATCTTTTTGATCTGCCTTGTTTACAGGTTCACTTGACGTGATTTAAGTCCCTTTCAGTCTTGGCTTTCTGATCCCCAAGGTACTTTGCTGTCTGTTGCAGTATATCATATAAGTACATCTTTTCCGTCAGGCCCTTACATAATTTTCTTCCAAATGATCCAATTTCTTGCCAATTTGTAGAAGAAAAGTCTCTTATTTTGGCCTTCCTCTGACCTTCTATCAGGAAAAGAGCCAGAATAGAGGGGGATACTGAAAAAGAGACATAAAAACTCCTGAGGAAACAGGAGGGTAGAGGCTCAAGTGGTCAAGAAGAAAGTTTTTCATTGTAAGAGAGGAGGGCTACATACATTTTTCTCTATGAATTAAGCAAAGGGGGATAAGTTGACTGCATATATACATTGTGGAAGAGGGAAACAGAAGGTGTTCCATTCAGACTTCCAATATTTTCACTAAAGCATGAAAAATGTATCATTTTTTAAGAGAGATGCAGTTCAGGGATGAGCATGGCAGTATTTAATAGAGATGACAAATATCCATCATGAGGTTTTGGTAGGGATTTAATCAAAGATATATGGAAGGATGGTTGTGCAGCTATGAAAGCCAAGTTGATCTAAAATGGAATGAATTTGTGGTGGAATCAGCCAGTGAATTTTCACAGGATATTTTAGGAGCTGGGAAGGACAGTAGAAATTATTTAATCTGAGAGGAATGATTAGGAATAACTAACTATGGGGGAGATCTAGGCTTTTTCCCTGTCCTATTTCCTTATTTGAAGCCCAGACTTTGAAGGACATTAATGACCTCTGCCAAAAATTCGTGCCACCCAGACCATCTTATCCAAAGTGAATTCATCGTGTTCCCCTCAAGCAACTTTGGCTGGAGGTAGATCCCCAGTCCAAGGCTGGGTGTAGAGATAGTCTCTTTGTCCAGGAGTGACATGACGTCATTTTCTCAGCCCCCATTGGAGTGAGCCTACTTCTCATTGTAATATTCATTCTCTCATTAATTGTTAACTAATAACAGTTGATTGCCACCCTCAGGAACACCTGCTCTTCCAAGAGCATATAAAATGTGAGCCCACTGCCACGAGTCATCTTTGGTCCAAAAGAGAGATGGCCAAAATGACCATTCCTTTTATTAATAAAATGATTAATTACCCAGAAACTATGTCTCAAACTTTTTAAACATCACAAGTCCAACACATTCATTTTACAGATAAAGAAACTGAGGTCCAAAGAAGTTAGATGATTTGTCCAAGTTCACATATTAATAAATAGCAGTACCAAGGTTTGTTTTTTGACTCATTGGTATGGCTCTGGACAGGTGACAGGATTTGGGATTAGCAAGTTGGGCACATTGCAGAACAAGTCATAAGGGGAAATCCATTATTGAAATGGGTAACTATAGGGTCAAAACTATCCAAGGAGAAAGGTGGGAATAAGGCAGTAGGATAAATCAATAATTTGAAGGTGGTAGAAGGGTCAAGAGAAGCCAGAAGAAGGAGAGATTTACTTCTAAAGAAAGAGGAAATGTTAGATGGGGAAATCCTGAATGAGGTAGAAAAGGATTATATGTTGGGCAGAAGCAGAGGGATTAAACATCTTCTGAGGCTGGGTTAGATTATATAGATTATATAAAGCATTTATTATGAGTTTACTATGTTCCAGGAATTGTGCTAAGCATTGTATTTTTTAAGACAAAAAACAAGACAGTTCTTACATCTAATGAGATAAGACTGGAAAGTGTAGAAGGATGAATGAAGTCTTAAAGGGGAAGGTTTTGAAGTAACAAGAAAGGAAATGAAAGAGTTCATAAGAGCTCATTTTAATTTCAGCACAAAGAAGGTGAGGTAATCTCCTGATATAGAGAGTATAGGAATGAAGCTGAGAAGCTAAGAAACATGAATGATACTCAATCAGAGTAGAATCAAAATATTGCCATGCAGCAGTAAAATATTTTAAAAAATTAAATACCACACAGTAAAAATTCCCAATTAAGTGAATCCTTGTGAGTACCATCTCGTGACTCTCTGTAGTTGTACAGAGGAGCAGAAACAAAGAAGGAAGGGGTTACGAGCAGGGAGGGAAGAAAGAGAAGAGCCAGGGCTGATAACTTATTGGACGGGAAAAGGATAAGGAAAAGATGACATGGAATTCATAAGCAGATGAAAGTGTATTGTTAGAACGGTTAGCTATGAAGTCAAGACAGTAAAGGTAGTTGAGTGTGTGAAGCTAAAGCAAGGATGTATGACTGACAGAATAGTGAAGGCTTAGAAAGGTTCTAGAAGCATGAAGCATTAGGAGAGGTGAATGGAGAGAAGACTGAGATCTGATCTGGAAAATTCCAAAGTTTGGGCTCCTAGACGTGGAGTACTTTTAGCTAATAGTGAATCTGACTAGATTCACTGAGATCACTGGGATAGTGTGGATATAGAAGCTAGGGGCATCAAGAAGAATGATAAACTGAATGAAAGTAGGAGAACCAACTGGGTAAAGACTGAAATCACTGCAGATGCAGAGAGGGTTAGGGTGATACAAAATACTCGGAACCAATACTGAAGTCACTGAGGAAAGGAGAAGAGCATCTTGGAGGTCAGTATGCAGCAATGTTATAAACATTCATATGAACTTCAAAGGAAGAGAGGTTCTTTTGTAATAATGGTTTTAAAAGTGTCTGGAAATGGCAAGGAAGAGGAGTTGACTGCCAGTCATGGAGCATGAGAAAAGGCATAGATAGCATCAAAAGGAAGGAGGAAAGTTGTGGCAACTTCAGAAAAAAAAAGTTTTAGTTAGTTCTATGAAAAAAGGGAAATTAAGTAGAGGATGAAGATAAAAAGAAGTTTATTAATGACAAAGAACAGTTTAATTTCTCCTTTTTTTAATGGGGAGGCCCTGTGGTTCAGAAAGTTTTGAGAGGAATAGGAAAACGGTGGGTTTTTTTTTTTGTTTTATTACTTTGTTTTCTCTCTTTCCCTCTTTCTCTTTTTCTTTCTCTTTCATTTCTTCCCTCTTCTTCACTACTTCCTTCCCTCCCTCCCTCCTTCCTTCCTTTCTACTTTCCTTTCTACCTTCCTTCCTTACTCCTTTCCTCCTTACCTTCTTCTGCCCTCTCTCACCTATCTTTCATTTATTTTTTATTTTTTTGAGAATGAGTCTAACTATCTCATCCAAACTGAAAGAAGTTCTGTGGCTATCCCAGGGCTGATCTCAATATTGATTGGCTCAGAAGTTTTAACCTCTTCTATTCTTCTGACCTAAGCCAGTTCACCCTAACTTAGGCAGCCTGGTGGCCATTGGCTGCCAGGAGTTCAAAATATTTGTGCTGAAATTAATGTGGACACTTAAATAGCTTTAGTCTTACTGCAGCTCAGAACTTGCAAATGTAAGCGATGTACCAGGCTCAGCCTCCTTAGCAAGGCACGAAGGCATGTTCACCACACCAAGCCCCTTAATTATTCATATTTGAAGTTGAGAAGAGCACAAGCCATTTGCACTGGGCTTATGATAAGTCCCCCTAGAGATGGCCTTGCATAGTGATAGCGGTCAATATGAGGTTATACACATTGGAACAGAAAATTTTCTATGCGTAAAAACAGATAAACTTACAGTTATGCTTAAGTTGAGGTCCTTTGGATTATAGACAGGAAGAAAAATTTTACTTTCTACATAATTCTTCAGTTTCATCATAGTTTCTGGCATATGTTGTTCTATAACATACAAAAGAATCTTTCAGGCAAATGTTTTCCCATCAAAACAGCATGGTGGTTATGATCTTTAAGAGTTCACATTTATATTGGGTAACAAAGTACTTTCCATATAATAGCAGTTGTTTTCATATTATAGATAAGAGAGTGAGATCAATGAAGTTTAGGTTTGCCTAAAGTCACACAGTATTGTTAATGCAGTGCTCTGCTTCAAATAGATTGTGGATTCAAAAGACCTATTGACTGGCCTGAAAACATGTCAAGTATCAATAATGCTTCTATGGGAAAATGTGTTCCAGGTCCCAATCAGCTGATTCATGACTGACTTTTCATAAGTTAGGGTCACTTGCACTTGTGTTCAAAGCTAGCTAAATTATCACCTCCAACCTTGAAAATCTGCAGAATATCTAGCATACTAAAACTCAAAGAATAGGATTAGAAACCTAACAAGAATAATAAAAGTAACTCACAAGGTTGTTATTAAGTATAATGAAATCATAAAATGGCAGAAACCTTAGGAATCATCTATCTAACCCCAACAATTTACAGATGAAGAAACTTAATCACTGGGAAGAAATGTGAATTGCAAATATATTTACATAAATATCAACTATAAGATTACCATATTGTATTTGCTGTAAGAATTCTAATTTCTACCCATTACACTATGACTGTACTAATAACTTCAGGTGCTACTGGGAGCCTTATAATCTTAGATTTATTTGAGTTTGAGAAAAGTATCTGAGGCAAGCAAAATGGTACAATAGAAAGAATCAAAATAGCCCAGCTCTAACACTATCTAGGAAAAACATGAGGACTAATTAATGATTCAGAAATCCAAGGAGAAATCACAGTCCAAGATTACAAATTCAGGCCACATGCAAATGACCCAACCAAAGACTTTGGAACAGTGGTAAGCTGGCTTTTTTTTTTTTATCACTTTCAATCCATAACAGGATCTAATATTCACCTGTGGGCACAAGCCAATGCTTAATGGGCAGTGAGTTCTATTGGTCTGATCCCAGAGCAGGATACCAAAGACTTGGACTCAATTTGGGTTACCTCAGTTGAAACTGGCTCTTCCATCTCAGCCTCAAAGTGACTCTCGATCCTAAGATGTGTACATCTTAATGTCTCTGGCAGTTGGTTTTTTTCTGGACCATTGTGGTAATGGGTGCTTCAGTCAGAGTGAGGCAACATGATACTGTAGAAAGTGCACAGGACCTAGTTTTTAATTCCAGTTTTGCCACCTTGAGAAAATCACTTCACTAGACCTGTTCCTTCATTATAAAATGAGAGCATGGGGCAAGATCTAGCAGCTAGGTGGTACAGTGGATAGAGCACTGGGCTTGGAATCAGGAAGACTTATGTTTATGAGTACAAATATGGCCTCAGACTCTTACTAGCTGTGTGACCCTGGGCAAGTCACTTAAATCTGTTTGCCTCAGTTTCTGCATATGTAACATGAGCTGGAGAAGGAAATGGCAAACCACTTCAGTATCTCTGACAAGAAAACCTCCAATGGGGTCACAAAGAGTCAGACATGACTGAAAAGAGATGACAACAATAACAATAACAACATTAGGCTAGATAATGTCTACTTGTTATCAATTTGGTTGTGTCTGACTCTTCGTGACCCCATTTGGGGTTCTCTTGGCAGAGAAATTGAAGTAGTTTGCCATTTCCTTCTCCAGCTCATTTTACAGATGAGGAGCTGAGGCAAACAAAGTTAATTGACTTATCCAGGGTCACATGCTAGTGTCTGAGACAGGATTTGAATTGAGGAAGAGGAGTCTTCCTGACTCTAGGCCTAGTGCTCTATTCACTGTGCCATCTAGCTACCCAGATAATGCCTACAGTCCCTTCCAATACTAAAATCTTGCGCGCGTTTGTGTGTGTGTGTGTGTGTGTGTTTCAGGGGAAAAAAAATCCTAAATTATTTTCCCCTTCTTTCTCAAACATGAAAAAGATTGATGAATCATAAAAGGATTGGAGAAAATAATGTTAGATACAAAGTACTTAATTATTTTATTTTGCTGTGAATATTCTTTGGAAACATCAATTAAATGGCTCACTAAGTTCAGTTGCTGACCATCCTAATTTTTTAAAATGTAAATTCATAGTATATTGGAATGGGAAGCAATCTTAATGCTAATTTAGTTTGAACCTTGGTGGAAGTATAAATTCTCTCTACAAGTTGTCATTCAGGCACTATTTCAAGACAGTATGTGCAATTCATTGCTTTCCATGACCATCCATTCTATCATTGCTCTAATTATTAGGAAGATCTTTTTCATGTCAAGTGGAAATTTACATCATTGCAACTTCCACCTGTTGTTCTTAGTTCTGTCCTCTGGAAAAGGATAATATTTCTTTTTTCATATGACAAATAATCACATTTGAACTTATCCATGACATGCCCCCTAAATGAACAGGTCAAATATCCCTCCTTTATTTATTTTGTACAACATGATGTCTATTCCCTTCATTGTCATGGCCACCCTTCTTCAGATAGAACTCCAGTCCTCTGGTATTCTTCCTGAAATATGGTGGAGAAAATTTAATAATACTCGAGATCTGATATGAGCAGGGCAAAGTGATACCATGACCTCCCTATACATTTATTAATATGGTTCACAATTGCATTACCTTTTGGAGATTACTGCATCACCCTGTTGGCTCATATTAAGTTTGAAATTGTTTAAAAGCTCTACATTTTCTCTTATGAACTATTATCTATATTATTCAATTATTTTTTTTAAACCTTAATGCACATATTTTACTATGATTTATACTTTTAGATTTGGCTCATTGTTCTAGCCTTTGGAGACTTTTTTGGATTCTGATTCTCTCATACAACATAGTTACCCTTGCCAACATCATGTCATCTACAAATTTGATAGGCATTCCATCTATTTCTTCTTCAAAGTTCGAAAAAAAAAAGTTTGAAAAGAATAGGAAGCAAAGCAGAGCCCAGTGGACATTCACCTAGAAACTTCCTTCCAAGGTGACACAAAGCCATTAGTCGCTACTTTTTGTGACTGGTCATTTGACCACTTCTGAATTCAACTGACTATACTATTTTCACAATGTTTGTTCTTCACAAGAATACTACAGAAGACTGCAAGATTCCACACCTAAATTCAGATACACTAGAAGGATCACGTGACCAGTAAGATGGTAGATTAATCACTTAATCTGCATGTTTTTCTTTTAAAATTTGTACCATCCCTTCCCCCCTCCAAAAAAAAAAAAAGGAATTACAGTAACCCCAGATCTAGAGTAATTATAGAAAAGTCCAAGAGAGAATGAAGGTAGAAACAGTAAAAATCCTTATGTATTAACAACAGAGATCACTAATTAGACCTCATGCAGAATCCTTCCTTCACCAGCCGCTATGTGCCTGTAGAAAATGTAGAAACACTTGCAGGTTTATTTGAGAATTCATCCCACAGCATTCCGCTTTACCGGGACAGAGACTACTAGAGCATCTCTACCTTCCTAACATCCCCAAAGATATGGCAGATGTTGACTATGTCAAGAGATATGTAATAGCAGCAGAAGAAGGAGAAAGGAGTGGGAGGGGTGAAAAGGACAGGCCTTCTGACTGGGGCCTAGTTTTCAATAAAGGACCCAGAGACTTTGTTCAGAGCCTCCCCAATGCCTGCTGACCTTTTGTCCATCCCCCCAAAAGCAGCTACTCTAGTTACATACAAGACTGAAGGTAGGAAAGCAATGCTAGGTAGTAGTTATCACACGGGTGACTGTATAGGGTCTCAAAAACACAGCTGGGGTTAGTCCCTTCACAACAAAGATACTCAGGGAAGAGAAATGGGTGGGAAACTCTTTAACCTCCAGAAGTTAAGGCAGAGTCACAGCTTAGTAGCAGGGGTCTATTTATCAGCAAAGGGGGAGAGGGAATCTGATACTTATGGGGAAAACACACATCAAAAAAGTATGACACACCAAGGAGTTGAAATAAAAAATGCCTCAATAAAAGGCTTAAACACAGACAGATAAATCAACATAGATTGTTGTAAGATAAGGAAGAAGTATAAGTACAATATTCCCAGACTAATTCACTCTCAGGTCTGTTCCATCTCCTAACAGCTGCCTTACCCCCATGTGATGTGTCTCTTCCAACCTAGGCCCCTTTTCAGCTTCCTTTTTTTTTTTGTCTTCCCTTATTAGAATGTAAGCTCCTTGACAGTAAGGACCAACTTTTATCTTTATCTTCAATGCTTAATACAGTGCTTGACACACAGTAAACATAAAAAAATGCTTTATCTATATAGCGATCTAAATCTTCAAAGATAATTCAAAGCCCACTTAGGAAATGTTATAAGACAAAGGAAAATAAGGCAATGCCTGATAAAATATAGGATCCTTGGACTCCCAATTGACCAATGAAGAGCAATAAAGATTCCAGAGTGGTTCAAAAATGAAATCCATGAAAGAAGAAACTAGCAATAAATATAGTTCAGAATTTAGAGCACTCAATGGAGAATTTGTAATAAATAGCAAATAAGAAAAAAAAGAAATTCATGGTGGAAAAACTGTCTTAAAAAGTGAGAGAACAACATTTTTGGAATACAAAAATACTGGCGAGGAAAAGTCTAGTCTAAAGTAAGCAAAAAGCAATGATATCCAAAGAACACATAAATTATATGTAAGCCAAAGCTTTTATAGACATTGAAGATAAGATACACAAAGGGGAAATAAAGATTAGAACTCTAGAGTAATACAAAAATTAAAAAACCTAAAATATGATATTATAAGATACAAGAAAACAATGCCAAACTTATGAACAGAGACAAATACACTATCAACTGAGAGAATCCACTGATAACCTGTAGGGGAGGGTTAAAAATTTCATTCCAAAATATCTAGTTTTAAAATTTAACAATTCTAATGACAAACAACAAATTTGGTAAGTGCCCAAGAAAAACATCATTAAATGTAAGGGAAAGAACATTAGGTTATTTTTCAGCCATGAGAAATTAATAAAGGAATGGAATAGTAAATTCTAAAAAACAAGGAGCTCATGCTACAATATAAAATGGCATTCCCTACAAACCTGCATGCAATCATCAATGCAAAAAGATAGACATTGAAAAATGAGAGGTATTTGAATATTCCTAAGAGTAATAAAAAAAAAAAGCAAAAATCTATGGATACAACTGGAATACTTAACTTGTAAACATCTCAAACAATAGAGTCATAAGAAATGTGAATAAGTACATCTTTTTTTATAGAGAAATACAGACAAATTGGGTAATAATAATCATTCAAAACAATAATGAAAAAAAGGATCATTAAAACTTAAAATGAACAAGAGGGAAAGAAATGAGAGCAGAACTAAAAATGAGGACAAATGAAGCACCGTAGACTAAGCCCCTTAATTATCTCTTTAAAAGCGAATTAATAGATATGATGGGATAGAATTGCAGAGTGGAAGGGCATAGAAATGGGGATAGGGAAGGACTGGGTGAGAGAAGAAAGGGGCTTTACCTAGTTCTTAAGTAAATATGATTGATGATCATTCCTATAGTCTCTCAGTAAGAGTGGGGTAGGCAGAGAGTGAAAGGAAGCTGGAGAATAGTGACATACCAGAAGTAATGAATCTAAGAAAGATGAGCATAGGGAATCTTGTGGAAGGATACTCCAATGGGTAGGAAGAATGTGCCTACAAAAGGAGACAGGAACTTCAAGATGGGTTTAATCTAGAGACATTTCTGTCCTAGGAATGATCCTTCTCTGATATAGTATGGTAGGTCCCTTGGAAGTATCCCAGATCCAGGAGAAGGGTTACATAAGCTCCTAAGAGCAGATGGCACCAAGAAATGTAGAGGCAGAGAGAACAAGACAGACTTGGAAATGAGATGGCTAGCCTTCAGGAAGCAAATGGATCCTTGCAAGGGCTGGAAGTAGGACAGGACCTCATAAGGACACAGAATAATTTCTTCCATACAGTCTTGCTTCTGTTCAACACTGCTTTCCTCACAATTTGAAAAATTCTATGTGAGGCATAGCAGAAAAAAAAAGTATGATAGGGTAAAAACCCATCTTGTTTTTGTGAACTTGGTTTATTTGAGTTCGAAAACCTGCATTAAGGTCCACAAGGACATCAATCCATGCTGGAACTACTCCACTGATATACACTATGATGTTGTAATGGAATTTAATGCCTTTTAATAATCCACCAATATCATATGTTCAGTGGTATAGCATCCACATTCTTAGAGGAGAAGTTAAAAGAGTTACAGGAAGAAATAAATAACAAAACTATACTAATGGGAGACCTCAACCTCCCCCTCTCAGAATTAGATAAATCTAACCACAAAATAAACAAGAGAGAAGTTAAGGAGATGAATAGTATTTTAGAAAAGTTAGATATGGTTGACCTCTGGAGAAAACTGAATGGGGATAGAAAAGAATATACCTTTTTTCTCGACACTATGTGGCACCTATACAAAAATTGACCACATACTAGGGCATAAAAATCTCACAATCCAACGCAGAAAGGCAGAAATATTAAATACATCCTTTTCAGACCATGATGCAATAAAATTACATGTAATGAAGGGCCATGGAAAGACAGAATAAAAATTAATTGGAAACTAAATAATCTAATCCTAAAGAGTGAGTGAGTCAAGCAACAAATCATAGAAACAATCAATAACTTTATTCAAGAAAATGACAATGAGACAAGACATAAACCATCATATCATCAGCATATAGGTACAGTGTTTTATCTTCTCTTGACTTATCTTCAAACCTTAAATTCATTTCTCTTGTCTTACTATTGCTAGCATTTCTAGAACTTTAATTATAGTAGAGAGAGTGGACATCCTTGATCTACTCTCATTCTATTGGAAAAGCTTCTAGCATATCCCCATTGCATGTTTGCTTTTGATTCTACTTTTTATAATATTAAAATTTTCCCCCATGTTTATACTTTGAAAGAAGTTTTAGTATAAGTGAATGTAGTACTTTGTTAAGGCTTTTCCCTCATCTATTAAGAAAACCATGAATTTGGGATGTCTCGGAATGAATGTTGAATCACGTTACATCCCTGGTATGAATGCAACTTGGTCATGTTGGATTATTTCCTAATGGAATTGCTTCAGACAGGATTTTATTTAATGATATTGGTATGTCATTATCCTTTTGTGCTTTATCCTTCCCTGGTATTAAGTATTAGGACTTCATTTGTCTCATAAAGGAATCTGGTAGGGTGCCTTCATTCTCAATATTTGAGAATAATTTCTATGGTGTTGGCAATAATTATACTTTAAAATTTTGATAGAATTAGCTTATGTATCTGACAGGATGAGGAGAATTTTCTTAGGTAATTCCTTTATAACTAGTTCTGTATAATTTTCTGACATTACATTGTTTTAGGTTTCCATTTGGTTTTCTGCTACTTTGAGTATTTTATATTTTTAAAAGCATTCCTCTCTTTCTCTTGTGTACCCAGGTTTTTAGATTGTATAATTCTTTTAATTTCTTCTGGTGTTGTTATTTTACCTTGTTCATTTTTTTATTTGTTGATTTGATTTTTCTTCTTTCTTTCTAATCAAGTAGGCTAAATGTTAATCATTTTTATCAGTCCTTTTAAAGAGTCAGATTTTAGTTGTCCATTTCTATAATTTTTCTGTTTCAAATTCACTTTTCTCCTAATTTTAGAACCTCTTTTGTATTTACTTAAAATTTGCTTATTTTTTTGGCTTTCTAATTTTAACTGCATATTTAATTAATTAATCTTCCTTTTCCCCATTCTATTAATGTATATTTTGGAGGTTATGTTTTTCCCTCTGAGGAATATTTTATATGCGTCTCAGAAAATTTTCAAATTTTCATCATCATCATCATCATCATCATCATCATCTTCATCATTATTTTCTGTTTCTGCTCCCTGAACTGATTGCTATTTTATGGTTATTATCTATAATGAATTTGTTTACTCTTTCTGCCTGAGAAAGTTAAATTGATTCTGTAACATTTTGTTAATGTTCTTATTTACAATTAATCAATTTTGTCCTGAAATTGCCCAAGTAATGGTTCTTGGTCTCTGAATTTAATTTGGGAATTCAGCTGGCCTGTCATAAGTTAAGCTTAGAAATCCAGTTCTCTTGCTGATCACTTTTATTCTTGACTCAAGGAAATCTGCTGTCCTTGAGGGATGTAGATGGACACCAGGCATTCTGGTCCTCTCTCTCTCTCTCTCTCTCTCTCTCTCTCTCTCTCTCTCTATATATATATATATATATATATACATATATATATATGTCACCAAGCTATCCTCCAAGGATGTCTGATGTGTTATCCAAAGAAGTCTGGCCCACTATCTCTGATCTTGCAGGTGAACTCAAAAAAATTAACATTTTTAGTCAAAGGAGTGAAGGAGTGGGTTGTTGCTAGCCCCTTATTCCCGATTTCCAAACATTCACATTGTCCCCTATGCCTCTACTCTGTAACCAATCATACTGATTTCACCATTCATGATGCTGAGCTCTTGTAACCAATCGTAACTTGTTCCCTTATGAAATCCTGTCCTTTGTTCTATACTTCCCAAAATCTATAAAAGGAGAACTGTGCTTCTGCTTGAGGTCTTTGGTTCAACTGAGACATCTATGACCTACTTTATTAACAAGTTCATGTCCTACTAATAAACTATCATATTACTCAGAGAAAATGTGCCTCAGTCTATCTCTTTTTGTTAGAAATGCACTTGGGACAGTTTGGTGGTAGCAGTGGGACTAGGGAGAAAGGGCTTTCCCTAGACTTCTTAGCACAACCTCTCTGCTACTTGTTGACCCTGATGCTCCAGTCTACTTTCATTGGAATTTCACTTGCAACATGCCTTTTTAATGTTTGCTTGCAATATTTCCATATGCTAATTAATTCATCATCAGTTTTCTTAAATGCTCAATATGGTACTGAGAAGTAATAATACTATCACAGTTTCATTAAGAAAATGCTATAAGATTTTTTAGCTCTAGACTCCATGGCAATTTGCTCAATTCTATATTTTCCTTTTTGTTTTAACTTTCTGTTAGAATTATTTATTCAAAATGGAGAGAGAGAGACATTGGAATCCCATGCCACTATTTTATCACTGTTCATGTCTTCTTGTAATTAGTTAATTTTCTTTTATGAATATAAATGCTAAGGCATTTAGAGAATGTTTAGTATGTATATTAGTTTGTTGCCTATGGTTCCTTTCAGCTTAATTTAATTCCATTGTTTCTCTCTTTTTATGTTGTGAATTTTTGGTTTCGCTTTGTCTAATAGCACTATTACAACTCTTGTTTGTTTGGATTCACCTACTAAATTTTGTTCTAACCCCTCCCATTCTTTGGTTCTCTGACTGAATGCTGTTGCAATGGAGAGGATAGCTTAGAACATAATATTCCAAAAGTCAAACAATACAGGCTTACAATTAAAAAACAACAACCACTACCACCAACCTGGAAAATTGAGTCTAATTGTATAGGGGGAAAATTGACTTTTAATGGAATATAGGGCACTCACATATCTTCGACAAAAATCACAGAATGGAATAGAGACTGAAATACAAACACCGAGAAAAGAGAAGCCTAGAGATATATGTTTATTTGAGCAATTAGAAGGGTCTGAAAGATGATGAAGAGCTAACATCCTAATAAGGGGAGAAGAAACAAGTGTTGCTTGAGAACCTTAATATATGCAAAAGGTTTTAAAGGAATTAATTGAGAAAACTCATTTTACTGCAGTTTGTTAAGTTTAGAACATATGTATAGATATATACATATCTAAACACACACACACACACACACACACACACACATACTTTTTTTCTCTGATAACAGGTCAAGCCACATGTTGAGCTTTAATTAATCAAGGATGGGATGAGAGGAGGGGGTTAGTTACACTGATGTGAAAAATAAGAAATAAAAATAAAGGGCAAAATTGAAGAGACTGAGAATCTCCTCTACATATAAGATTTTCTCCCACCTTCTGAAAATGTGAATTCATATTATGGAAACAATCCCAGTCATGAAAGTGACTAGGTACATGAGTTCACTGTGCTCTTTAGAATTTGTTGACAGAAATTTTGTGCTCATTAATTCTCTAAGTAAAGATGACATGAAAATGCTTTTCATTAGTGCTATATTTCATTTCATATTTCTAGTTATTATATGGCCTAACCCCCTGGTATTTATGATTGGGCACTGACATATACTTGGATTGGATCAGAGAGAGCATATTCAGAGAGAGAGAACTTGCTGATATTGTGACCATGTCTTGTCACTATACCTCTTTCTCTTAGATACAGACAACTGGCTCCTGGGCAACTGATAACACAGGCAGAAATACTTCTGAGGCATTTAATGAACTAGAGGCAACAACTTCTCCTGACACTGTTTCCAAAAGGAGAGAGCAACTAAAAAAGCCTTTAAAACTCAACACAGGGCCTTGCTGATTCTGCGCTGCCTAACTGTATCCACAAACATCATTAGAGATGCCCTCTCATCATGACCCTCTCTTACAGCCAGTATCCCCAAGCCAGGAGTTTCTTTCTTGAGTTTCCTTTCTTTGAATCTGTCATCCTGAGGTTGTCAGTGAAAATTATGGGCAAGAGGGAGGTGATGGCAGAGATGGCAGAGGAGCCAAATGAAAGAATCCCTTGCATTCAAAACAGCTGTGCGCCATAGCGCAGTCAAAGTGGAGGTTCCTATAGAGTCTTGGACTGTACCTTATAAATTGTGGTTAAACTATTTTCCCACATTACAATCCTGTTAAATTCTGATCCAGTTTTCTACATTTTTTTTTTTAGGCTTGGACCTTGTGTGTCTATAATTTGTAACACACTGGCCACAATCTCAAAGGCATCAAAAGCCTGTTGCATTTCCTTCCTCCCCATAGTCTCCTGACATCAGTAAAGGCAAATAGAGTTACAGAGTGGGAAAGGACTTTAAAGGTCAAACCTGTATCAAATAAAACTTCTTCAATGTCTCACTATTGCCTCCAGGATAAAATGCAGATTTCTCATCCTGGCATTTAAAGCCCTCAATAATCTGGTTCTCACCTATATTTCCACTCTCATTTCAAGTTATTCTCCCTTATTGACTTTCTGTTTTACTCATGCTGTCCTTGCTAGCTGTAACCATTCATGGTTTCATTCCATGTCCTGCTTCTGTGCCTTTGTATTAGTGCTCTCCCATGACAGGAATTCACCCCTCATCCTGCATTGGCCTTGTAGACTCACTCTCTAGGTGCCTTCAAAGCTTAGTTCAGGTGCTATCTGCTATACAATACCGTTCTTGAGATCCTTAAATATTAGTACACTGCCCCATTTGAAATAGTGATGTATTCCTTTATATGTATTTTATAGTTACCAATTTGACCTTATGTTATTTCCCCTGAGTAGTATATTATATAAGCTCCTTGAGGACAAGGATTGTTACATTTTTTTTCTTTGCATCTCCATTGCTAAGCACAGAGCACAGGCTTTTAAAAATTTGTTGAACCAAATTTATTGAAGTCATGCCAAAGTGTTAATCCTATCTACAATGTACCTAACTACTTGAAGAGCCCTAGTGACAGGGAATTTATTCTCTTCTATGGCCTATCAAATTCACTATCTGACTCAGCACATTCTGTTTTGGATAATATTTAAGGCTATCAAGAATGGCCTTGTGTAAGATTTAGCAGTTTTCTTCACCAGGTCTTTACCATCTTGGTCATTCTTTTCTGAATGGGCCCAAGTTTATCAATGGCCATTCTAAAATGTGGCATTCCAAACTGTACCCACCTTCTTTAAATGTGTTACAGAATTCATCAAGCGCATCACTTTCCTGTATCAGGACATAATATTTCTAGATATCCCAAGCTCATTTACCTTTTTAACTGACATATCACACAACTGACTCTTACTGAGAATGTATTCCAATAGGCACCCTATGTCTTTTTGACATGAATTGTGTTCTTACCAAACATTCCTCTAGCCTATATTTATGCAACTAATTTTTTGAACTCAGGTGCAAGATTTTATGTGTATCCCCATTAAAGATTATCTTGTTAGCATCAGCCTTCTGTCCTAACTGGTCAAGATCTTTCAAGGTCTTGATATCATCAATCAATGTATTAGCTTTCTATCAATTTGATAGTAATCTTATCCCCAGTTCTTATGGATAATTGCACTGCATTATTGAGCAAACAATTTCAGGTTAGTAAGAAAGCAAGTAGAGACAATCCATTCTACCATATTTAGACAAACAGGGACCAGAGTTTACTAAACTTATGATTACGACATCAAGAAAACAGTCTTCAAATTCTATGGGGTTGAAATCCTGAAATCTTTTTAAGTAATAGAATACGCTTTACTGAATTAATGTTAGAAGGGGGTAGGTAGAAGCAAGACAACCATAAACATGCCTGCCATTTCTAACTATTTTCCCTTGTAGACCCTTAAGATTTCCCTTATGGACTTCCATTTCTAACCTACTGGTTGAAATGATTCAATATTTTATGATTAAGTAGAAATTGTCCAGAAATAAGCAAGCCTTACTGATTTTCCAGTTTTCCCTTTGATTCACTTCAGTTACAGTAACCAAAAATGGAGGTTCCATCTTGAGTTCTTTATAATCTTCACTGCGGATGTTCAAAGAGATGGGATATTGGGTAACTGGAAACTTATACCGGGGGACCTAAAATAAACATTAGAAGAGGGATCGGAATCTGGACAAAAATCACGCATATTGCTTTAAAAATTATGGTAACTACAGTTGTAGAATTTAAGTGCCAAAGAATAACAGTCAGAGTTATACATAATACTAGATGTGTAGTCAGTAAAACTAGATTTGAGTCCTAGAGATGTCACTTATTAGATATTTGGCATTGCTATGCACCGGTCTTGAACTAGTTCAACCATTTTGGAAAGCATTTTCAAAGTATATCAAAAAGTTCCTTAACTCTACCTCTGACCAAGTAATATTGTTACTGGGCATATGCCCCCACAGCGGTCAGAGAGAAGGGAAAGATCCAAATATACTAAAATTTCTACAGCAAAACTTCTAGTTGCAGCAAAAAACTGGAAATAAAGTAAGTGGCCATCATTTGGGTAATGATTGAATAAATATGGTTATTAATATAATAGAATAAAATTGTAACAGAAAAAAGAACAAACGATGAATTCAGGTAGACTTGGGAAGACATATATGAACTCATGCAGAATGAAATGAACAGAACCAGAACAATTTACATGATAAAGAATGAAAACTCAGAAAGACTTCGAAACTCTCTTGTCAAATCGGAAAGGATGAGCTCAATGATTTTAGAAGAAACATGGAAGACTTGCACAAAATAATGAAGAGAAATCATTAATACTTTAAAAAGACTAATACCTCCCACATATGGGCAGAGATCTGATGGACTAAAGGCACACAATAAGACATACATTTTCAAACATGATCAATGTCTTGACTTGTTTTGCTTATTTATTTATTTATTTATTCATATTTTGCTGATTTATCATAATGGAAGGCTTCTGGGGGAAGGGAAAAATAATGAAAGAGTAGTGATAGATATGAAAAAAAATTGAAAAACAAAACATAGAGGACCTGAACTGGCTATGGCACATTTCCACCAATAACTTGCCTACACGAAGTGACATAAAATATTGAAGAAATCAATATTTGGGAAAAAAGCCACGCTCATCATATAACTCGAGTGAGGTTAGAGATTTCATTCTATACTGCTATTTACATGGTGTAAGGAGATCCAGAGAAAGGACTCCATGAGGTTAGCATTATCTCTATGGGGAATTTATGTAAGGATATAGAAAAGATACACATAGGATCAAGAGATGTCAGTAGATTATAGTCAGTATTTTTGGAGAAAGTATTTTTGGAGAAATTTATGGTCAGGAACTGGATGGTGCTGCAGTGAATGGAGTACTGGGCCTGGAGTCAGGGAGATCTGAGTTCAAATCTGGCCTCAGACACTTACTAGCAGTGTGACCTTAGGCAAGTCACTTAACCCCTATTTGCCTCAATTGCTTCTCTATAAAACAGTGACATGCTGGAGAAGGAGATAGCAAACCACTCCAGTGTCTTTGCCAAGAAAACCCCACGGACAAGTCCAAGGAGTCATACAGAGTTGGACATACTGAATGACAACAACCCATATGGGCAAGATAACATATGCAATGAAATATTTAAGATACTTTTGTCAAGTTGAGATGTGAAGTGTTACCCCCAAGTTCATTTTATTTTCACTTTTCTAATTATTAGTTTGGTTGAACACTTTTAATTCTTTTCAAAAGACTTTACACCAATGGTGTCAAACTCAAAAGGAAAAAGGGCCATTAAACCACACACAACTATCCCTGAGGGCTACATATTGACTTGAAAACCACATATTAACATTATTTATGTTCTATCATATTTTCATTTATTTTGTTAAATATTTCCCAATTACTTTTATTTTGATTCCAGTCATACCTGGGAGTGTGTTGGAGTAGTAGTACTGTGCACTTGTGTTTGACTTAGCTGTGGTTTATAATACGTATATCCGTGTTTTTAAATGGATGCTCAAACCCTTGATGATATAGATCCAATGGTAACTAGATTTTTCCTTTTAACATTTGAATAAGTTCTTCACAAATATGAGGAGTTATTTTAACCTTTGTATTTGTTTCAAATATTTTTCTAATCTTAGAATTGTTTTCATCTTTTTGTATTTCTAACCAAATCTATCTACCATACCCTGATACTACTGACTTCTTTCATTAGTCCCAAATGCATTTCATTTAAGGATACTAATAAATTCATAACTGTCTGAGAATTTAATCAAAATGGTAGAAATAAATCAAAGTAGATTGATATGTGTCCAGTGTGCGTCCCTAGTTCAAAACCCTTCTAGCTCCCTGCATTATTATACTCTCTATGCTGTTCCAAGGAGCAGGAAGGCCATCATCCAGCTATGAGATCCATCAGTATAATTAATCACTGCTAACCAACACATGTGGTTATATGTGGCCTATAGATTTGGTTAATATTTTCATTAACTGTGCATAGAAAATATTGGGAAAATCAGAGTCCTCTGACGATGTTACTAACAAAGCAGAACCATGCACTGATCAAGCAAGCCTGTACCAGGTGGTTAGCTTTTGGGTGACTGTAATTCCGTGCCTTGATGTCCAACTCCTTTTCTTAAGCTGCATGAACCTAATTTAATGTGTACCTCTTTGATATCATGTGTATGGTATGTATCAAACCTGAGGAGGTTTTCCTTGATGGGAACCAATCTTCTTGGTTATCAAACTTCTATCAAGAGAAATAAAGAAGAAAGTAGATATGGTCTGCCATAAACTGGGTGCCATTTTTCCAACCTCTTTCCTAATATTAAGGCAGTCTCTAAGTTCCCCTTCCTGGCTTCTTCTTTCATCAGTGTCATGCTACCTATGGTTCATTTAAGGACTTTATAGAGAGGAATGCAATTATTATGCTCTCAATAACCCTGTGAAGTAAGCAATGAAAATAATCTAATTTCCACTTAATATATATGAAATCATATTATTTTATATGTAATTATATATAATCATATTTTATATAAAACATTCTATAAATACACACACACACACACATATATATACACACATGTGTGTGTATGTATGAATGTAATCACATACCTGTAGATCACTGAGGTTCTGAGAAACCAAATGACTTGCTCATGATCACACAATTAAGTTTCTATTGTTGTACGCAAACCCAGGTTTCTTGACTCCAGGTCCAACAAGCTGTTTAGACTCAAGTCTTATTGTGACATATGGTATTGTATTGGAGGGAAGGAGAAAAGGAAGAAGGAAGGAAGGAAGGAATAGATTTTCCTATTGATAGAAGGGGCCTCTTTTCCCTCTCTTGACAGAAGTAACCTTGTTTTAGAATAAGTTTTCATTTCAGGGCAAATGGGCAGTCATATCTAACCCCCAGGTTTTCATTTTCCATTTCTTAATTTATAATGAAAAGCCAACCAAAAGAGAGAGTTCAGCCTATCTTTGACCCTGAAGCTAATGACAGAATAACCAGTAAGGTTCTATTTTCCCTCCTGGTACAAAATAACCCACAGCCTTGCCAACAGTAGATCTTTTGTCAACCTAACATGACTATACGCTTTATTTATACTCCAAATACCTGTGTAAAATGACTCATATTTAGAAATCTCCTTGTCCCATAGAAATTTCACTTCTCTATAGGCCAACAAATCATGACTTTAATAATGATTAAAGTTTTTGTTGCCTTGTTCCATAAATTGTAAGCAGTGAATCTTATTTCCTTGATAGGTCAAATAGACTATGTTTTGTTTTTGCCCAAAAGAATATTTTTTTAGTATCTTGGATTTAAGTAATTGTTTTTCAGGTTACCAGATTCTCTTACTTTTTTTTTTTTTTTTGGCAATTGAGGTTAAGTGACTTGCCCAGGGTCACACAGCTAGTGTGTGTTGAGTGTTTGGTCTGAGGCTGGATTTGAACTCAGGTCCTCCTGACTCCAGGGCCGGTGCTCTATCCACTGCACCACCTATCTGCCCCCAGATTCGCTTACCTTTTCCCTGCAGTCTGAGAAATCAGTACCGTAAGACAACTTCTCTGCAGTGGAACAATTACACTCTGCTCTAGTGGACTTGTTGAAACACTTCTTGTACTTTCCAGTGACCTAGAAAGCAAATAAGGGTGAGAGAACTTCCTTTTAGAGGACCCTGCCTCTGTACTGGCAACAAGGAAAACCTCAGAAAACCTGTCATAAGCTTCTTGTTCACTTCTGGAGACTTCAACCTGTTTTGTCACCACCTCTATCATATACTAGGTAGCTTTTATATAGCCCTTTAAGGTTTGCAAAGAGTTTTACAAATATTATCTCCTTTGATCTTTGCAACAAATCTGGGAAGTAGAAGTTACCATTATTATCCCTGTTTTACATATGAGAATGCTAAGGCAGACAGAGGTGAAATGACTTGCCCAGGGTCATACCTAGTAAGCATCTAAGGCTGGATTCAAACTTAGATCCAGGTTCAATGTTTTATCCATTGCCCCATCTAGCTGCATTTAACTACCATACAATGTTATCGGCTCAGTTTAGCTGCTATTTTACTCCTCTTGCCCACAGATTGATGCAGACTGATAGACTTGAGGAATATATTGTCTTTGGGGCACATAAAACTGAGAACATTTCAAAAACTTGCCCGAGTTCTCCCAAATGAATCTCCAAACAACTTTAAAATAGAGACTCAAAATGAATTCTGAAGTGGCAGAACCAACAAAAGGATAGGGTGAAACATATTTCCAGCTCAAGACAACTTAGAAGGTCTATTTCATTGAGGTGAGGGTGAAATGCCATCCAGCAGCCGGCCTCCCCCCAGCAAGCCATTTCCCAGTTGATAAATAGTCAAAGGATATGAACAGACAGTTTTCAGACAAAGCAATCAAAGCTATCTATAGTCATAAGAAAAAAAATGCTCTAAATCACTATTGATTAGACAAATTCAAATTAAGCTACACTGAGGCACCACCTCACATGTATCAGATTGGCTAATATGACAGAAAAGGAAAATGACAAATGTTGGAGGGGATATGGGAAAATTAGGACATTAATGAACTATTGGTAGAGTTGTGAACTGATCCAGCCACTCTGGAGAGCAATGTGGAACTATGCCTAAAGGGTTATAAAACTGTGCATACCCTTTGATCTAGCAATACCACTACCAGGTCTGTATCCCAAAGAGATCAAAGAAAAAGGAAAAAGGACCTCTCTGTTCAAAAATATTTCTAACACCTCTTTTTGTGGTAGCGAAGGACTATAAATTTAGGGGATGCCCATCAACTAGAGGATGGTTGAACAAATTGTGGTATATGATTGTGATGGAATATTATTGTGCTATTAGAAATGACAAGCAGGATGATTTCACAAAAAAAAATCTGAAAAAACTTACATGAACTGAAAAATAGTGAAGTGAACAGAACCAGGAGAACATTATACATGGCAACAGCAATATTATACAATGATCAACTGTAAATGACAGCAATTATGCACAAACTGTCAATGACTTAGCTATTCTGAGCAATACCAAGACAATTCCAAAGGATTCAGGGTGAAAAATGTTATCCACTTCCAGAAAAAGAACTGATAAAAATCTGAATGCAGATCAAAGTGTACTATTTTACTTTCTTTCTCTTTCTTTCTTTCATATGTGTTTTCTTTCACAATATGAATAATACAGAAATATGTTTCATAAGACTGCACATGTATAACATATCACACTGTTTACCATCTCAGGGAGGGAGAGGGGAGGAAGGCAGTGAGAAAGATTAGAACTCAAATTTAAAAAAAAAACAAGTATTAAAGATCGTCTTTTCACGCAACTGGAAAAAATATAATTAAAAAAAAAGTAACACAGTGTAGTAGAGTATAGGATCCCTTTTCTGACATTTACTAGCATTGTGATGATGAGAAAGATTGTCAACATGTCTGAGATTCAGTTTCCTCATCTGAAAAAAAGGAATAATTCTTGAACTACCTACCTCATAAGGTTGCTGTGAGGAAAGTACTTTATATGAAACTTAGAGTGTCCTAGAGATGTCCATTATTATTTTCCTTTTCTTGTTTCTTGTACCTAATAAATTCAAATTTTTCTTTCTTTGCTTTCATGTTCTACATTTAACTGAATTTTCCTGTTCATTACTGATTTCAGTGCTATAGTCAACTGTTTTTCTTTGTAGCACTACCAAGAACCTCATTACATCTTTTTAAAAAAAGGTTTCTGATTTTTTTCGTTTCACCATTTTGGGTAATATTAGCTCTTGGTTTTACATATGAACTCTTGGTCATATTAAAGAAAATTCTTCCACATCCATGATTTACAGAGATATTAACCTAAATATATGCTGTGGTTTCTCAACTTTTTCTATGTCTCTTTGTATAGTTATATAATTTCTGTTGTTCACATGATGACTTCTGTTCATTCGTTTCCAATATTCATCAATACCTGAACCCAAGATCTAAATCCAATTTGTTCATAATTAATACTTTTTATATTTTGCTATATAGAAACTTTCTAAAATCTTGTTAAAAGTTTTTGTAATAAAATTTTTTAGTGAGAATAGTCTATAGCTGTCTTTCCTCTATATACCCCACTGGTTCACTTATCAGGGCACTATCTTATAAAAGGTTCTTGGTAGGGTGTCTTATTTTGGATTATTGAGAATAAATTTTGAAATGAGTTGCATTACCATTTAAATGTCTAGAGGAATTAATTTATAAATCTAGATGCAAGACTATGAGATTGAAACATTCTTAGAGGTAACAGAGAGACCAACTGACAGATAGACAATTGAAGAGATAGATAATAACAGAAAATCGTTGTCCAAGAAAAACAATTTCTTCTCGCTCATAGGAAGGTTGTTATTGTTGTTCTTGTTCTTGTTCATCCTTTGTTCTCGAAGAGGATCAATGCTATCAGGAGGGAGATGTCTTGATTTTTTAAAAAATTTTATTAATTTATTTTGATTTATCAACAATCACTTCCATAAGCTTTTGAGTTTTAAATTTTTCTCCTCCCTTCCCACCTCCCTCCTCAAGACAGTGCACAATCTGATATAGGCTATACATGTACATTCCTATTAAACATATTTTTTACAGTGATGTTGTAAGTAAGAATTAGAATCAATAGGAGGAACTACCAGAAAGAGGAAACAAAACACAACCGAAGAAAAAAAATAGCAAATAGTATGCTTCGATCTGCATTCAAACTCCATAATTCTTTCTTTGAATATGGATAGCATTTTCCATCATGAGGCCTTTGGAGATGTCTTAGTTCCTCACATTGCTGAAGAGGGCTAAGTCTAGTAATATTTATCATCACACAACATGGCTGTTACTGTGTACAACGTTCTCCTGGCTCTGCTCACTTCACTCTACATCAAACCATACAAATCTTTCCAGGTTTTTCTGAAGTCTGCCTGCTTGATGTCTTGATTTGCAAGTGACTTGGATTTAAGCGGCAGGGCTGTGCAAAATCATCAGCCTCATTCTCTCCGCCAGAGACATCTGGGTCCAGTGGCTGGACAGGAGAGAACAACTGGCAATGGCCCTGGATGCAGGGGGAGACGTTGACCTTTTTAAGCCCAGGTTTTTCCCAGGTCTCAGTTTGTCTGAGATGACACTCATTCTGTGATTAAAGACTAGGCCAGAGTTGAGACAAAAGTTTGCCTTCACAAAAAAATCCATCTGGGAGGGAAAGAACCTCAGAATTTCTGGCCAGAATAGAAACGATTGCTATTTACATTCACTCTGAACCATCAAAACCCAAACAATGAGCAAGTGAGGCTTGGACTGGGAAGGAAGAAAGGAAGAAAAGAAGGGAGGGAGGGAGGGAAGGAAGGAAATAATGAAGGAGGAAGGAGGGAGGGGGAGAGAGAAAGGAAACATAGAAGAGAGAGGGAATATAGAAGAACTTGAGATAAAGTACCATGAATGAGACAAGAAATGTAATATCCAAGGAGTCATGTTTCATTGGGAACACGGTTATCACAGGGAAAACAAGAATAGTACATGTTGTCGTATACTTTAGTTTTGTTTTTAATTTCTCCCCTTCCTAGACCAAAGACATACTGAACACTGTGGACTAAGAGGAGCTGAAAATGTTTTCTAACAAAAATGCCTTATATTTCATTTGTGATTCAGTCTTTCTTTTTGAAATAAAATGGCAGTGAAAAAAGTTTCAAATGTAATACATCATCAATAATGTATTGTTGATTTTAACGACATTCGGCAGTAGTTACAGAGAATTTTTTGATATGATTACACTGAATGTATCCTAGAGTCCATAAAAAAAAAAAAACATTGTATGACCATAGGAAATGACTTACTTTTGATTCAGGAAATAAATTTCTTGGCTTAGGTTTGCTGGGATCAGCATTATAAAAGTTGCTTGTGAGTGGGATAGCTATTCCCAAGTGGGATGGAGGCCTGTAGTTTTCCTGGATGGAATTAAACATAATCACACAAATGGGCTTAGTTGGTAAGCACACGCTTAAGTCACATTGACATTTTTATTAGACTTACTTAAGTATTCTTATTTTCTTTATTATTCTTTCTTTTCTCTATCTAGGAATGGTCATCGCTGTTTTAATTCTACCAACTGGACTCCCTCACCCCTAGTTTGTTGGCCTGCATTTTGTGTTAGCTCAGTTTGTGATCTAGGTCTGGGTGGAAACAGGAAATCTAAGTACAGCACATGATAGGCCCTTTTACTAGGACCTCATTGGGACTGAGGTTCCTATGCACTTGCACTTGAGATAATGGTCACAGTTCCAATTGGACTTGAAACATAGGACTTGTAGAGCCTAAAATGTCAGGAGTCCCAAATATGGGTACTATTTAGAAATTGTTGAGGGAATTTATTTCAAGATAAATGAACAGTAGGGATGAGGGTAAAAGGAGAACAAAATATTATTAGCTCAGAGATAAGATTTAGGCACAGGAGTTAATACTTTGCTGTTAAAGTATGAAAATATCTGAAAAGAAGCTTATCATTTTTAATTTGTAGTCAATGCTTTGTTATTCATGAGATTAATGAACCGTAGCTTTACAAAATAAAATCTTGCTTTAAATTTGTTGATATTGCAAATATATTTAATTATTTTTCATTGATCTACCTGTTCCAGTCAAATGTAAGCATCACAAGGGCAGAGATAGTTTCTTCTGTTTTGTTTCATTTAATCTCATTTTGTTTTTATAGCCTGAGCAACAAGCACAATGCCTTGCACATAACAGGTGCAAGAAATTGCCCTTGTTGATGAAAATGTAAATTATTATTAGCAAATATATTAGAAAATATAAATTATTATTAGTAAATTTCAATTAAATTGAAGTATATTATCTAATTCTGTCTTCATAATTAAATCAAACAAATTGTTAAAAAAAAAACAACTCCCTTGATCAACAATGGCCCAGGGAAGATCTGACAGAGGGCAAACTTTTTATTAGTTGTAAAAAGCTTATTAATCCCATAGTACAGGAACGCACTATTTATCTAGACTGCTAACCACAATGACAACTAAACGGCGGGGGGGGGGGGGTTGATAAAACACTGAAAATAAGAGTCATTCTATTTAGGGACAAGGAGCCACACTCATCTAGAGATGCCCTCTTAGAACCTCACTGTATTATAACCAAATGCAATCAATAAAGATCGTACTTTCTTGAGAACAGACCTTATTTCTTATTAGTTTTTATTTGCCCCCTAGTGACTAGTACAGAGCATTGCATGTAGCACATCTTAGTTATTTTAAAAAATAAATGGCAAAGGATGTTCATAATGATGATGCTGAGTCATCAAGAAGAGGTTAAATAATGTCCAAAAGACACTATTGAAGAAAACAGGGCTATGAATAATACATTTTATAAACACTTCTATCTGAATCCATCCTTTGCTTCCATAACACTGACTTACTCGAGTATTCTTTTCTATAAATACATCATATCCCTGCTTGAAGAATGTGAGCTCCTATGAAAGCAGGATCTGTGCTACTTTTCATCTCTATGTCTCTAACATCTAGCACACTATCTTTCTAGTTTGCACTTAAATCTTTATTGAATTGGTAATTATTTGAAAGAAAAAACAAAGGTTTGACACTTAGATAAACATCCATTATTTGGAAAATTTGTGTGTATGGACTATTTTAATTTGCAAGGTTGCAGGATAAATATGAAGTTGAAGATAGTCACTTAGATCAGAAATAAAACCTATTAGTCCTCAGATTATGTGTTCCAATTATATCAGTAAAAGTTAGAGTTCAAGCTTTATCTTGCCATGTGACCGATTTTTTCTAATCAGCTTCTCTGTCAGCTGAATCTTATATAAACTAACCACTAAAAGCAAACTTAAATAAATTTCTAATTAACTTGATAATAAATTCAAAGCATATACTAATTGAACCTTGCAATCCTCCATTCCCTTTGTAATATGAATGCAGTGTTTGGGAAAGGGGCGAACTATCCAAAAAAGATAGTTTGACCAATTCTCTCCATTACAGAGAAGTTTATTAATGAGAAGAGATTTCTTACTGAGTCAACAAAAGCACATTGAGTTTGGAATTTTCAATGAAAATCAATATTCATGATATATATTTGAATTCAGATGAATAAAACCAAAGTCATAGCTAGTGCAGGACTATAAAGCAGGAAATCAATATTTGGAGACTGGAAAAAATTTAAATAGGGATTGTCAAAGATCATCAAATTTTAAAGTTTACTGTATTTACGGATTAAAAGGACTTCCCATTTATTAGCAGCTCGTCATACCTTCCTTGGTAAACTAAGACGCTTCCAAGTGATTCTTTTTCCTCCCCGGTGAGTCAGGAGGTGACAGAAGGTGAGCTTTGATTTGGCCTGGGCCAAGCCCATTCCCTACAATCCAAACAGTACCCTCAGTGACCTCATGGAGCCCTGAGGTAGGCCTTCCCATTTAAAAAAAGTTTTAATTATGCCTTACATTATTTTCACAATAAGGATTATAGAGTTGTTTTGAAATCATGTTCTGTTGTTCACACTGATTATGTGAATGGTTAATTCTGACTGTAAATGAGACATTTTAATTTGAAAGTTGCTGTTCTAGAAAATTTATTTATTGTAGTTTTCTATCATAATTCATTAGTACCTTTTCTAAATGACAGTACCACCAAGATAAAACAATTAAAAAGGGTTTTGAGCATCTTAGAAAGATGCCTGAACTAAAAGCTGGTTATTTATGTATTAGTAGAAGAGTATGGTTGCTCTTCTTAGTACAATCTGTCCTTACCGGCAATGTTTTGATCATATTGAAACCAAGTTCATTTTTATATGTTCCATTTTCCCAAGCTGATTTGGAAATTTCCTGATCAGGAATAAGATACATTATTTTGATGTAACTACAGCTGCCCTTCAGTGTTAATATAATTGTCGTCATATAGCAAAATATTGACGCTTGCCAAGCTACGAATGAAATTGAAGTCATTCCCTAGGAGAGAGTCATGTAATTTATATCCAGTTAATAAGATCAAAAGAAGAAAAAGGTCAATACTTAAAGGTTAACAGAACAACCATAGCAATCTCTTTAAGAATAAGTTGTAACAAAAGCATTATACCATTCTTTCTAGGAAAAATGACTATCAGCATAGTTGATTGGTGGCAAAACATTACTAATAGTAGGTATACCTTATTTTAACAAAAGCTTTTTGAGGTCAATACAACAAACCCTGACACAATGCCCCAGCTGACAGACTTGTTGCTTTGAAAATGATGATAACAACAATAAAAATAATTGAAAGCTTCCAAAGAGCTTTACATATTTTGAATTATTTGATTTTCATAATTATCCTGCAAGATCAGTGCTATTATTATCTCCATTTAATAAATGGAGAAAATGAGGCTAAGTGACCAATTCAGGGTTACATAACTAGTAAGTACCTGAAGCAGGATTTTCACTCAGGTCCTCCTGACATCAGGATCAGTTCTATGCACTGAACCTCCTAGATATGATGGATTATATTGACCTAGAAATTCAGGCCTATTGAGGCAATGCAAGGAGAGAAACTATGGGAGTTTGCTTTTATTCTCCTCCTTCTCCAAAAAAAAACCACTCTCTCCAATCCAAAATTCTGATGAGTTACTGACCCCCATCATCAAGGTGGTATGCTTTTCACTTGTCCAGCAATACCTCCACCTGGGCCTCTGACTCCACAGTAATAATCTCAGGGCCTCTACTAGTATTTGGCTATACTCTATCTTTTCTTAGATTGCTTACTCATTAAGATGTCCTTGGGACTGATTCATGGGCCATCTCTAAAAAGGTGGAGAAATGGAGCTGGCTATAGAAATAGATCTAGACACAGATGCCTATAAATGGACCTAAAAATGGATGTACCACGGAAAGGGAGATTTATATTTTGTGATACAAAAAGTATTAGCACCTTTTTCTCTAATGTGAAAAAGAGCATATGAAACAGTTGAATATGTATTCTGTTTTTGGATTTTCAAAGACTATTAAGTTTTGGTTTAAAAATCTGTTAAGTAGGAAATTCTATCTTACTTGTCGTAAATATCTATTGACAGCTGTAACTTCAATTATATAACTGTCAGTGTCGTCCCAATAACCTCGAGAATTTATTTCCATCAGTGTTGGACGTCCAATGAATACTTCTAAATGTGGTATTTGAAATATCCGTGCACCTGTGGAACAGAGAACTGTAATTCATCAACTCCTGATTTATTCAAGGAAATAGTGACGAGTTGAAAAGCATTTCAAAATTAAATCTACCAAGGTTAATGTGTGCCTACAGTAACTGTGAAGGAAAGGAATTGCAAATGGGTTATCCAAATACGACTGCTTATTTGATTAATCCATTTTGCTTTTACAATCTACCTCAGAGACCGTGTTCCTTTTTTTCAGTTTGCTTTCTCCTCTCTCCCCATTCACTTTTTCATTTTGGGTTATGTGGTGGGAGTTTTATACCTCTACACTTATTTAATTTTGATTTGGTTAATCTTGAAGTGGTAAGACTAGATTTAGAGTCATCTGAGGGAGAAATGCACTTCTTTCAAGGGCACTTAACATCTAGACAGTCACCCAAGTTCACCTTAGAGTCATGGTTAACTCCTTACTTTTCCTCATCCCCAGGGTTAATCAGTGGCCACACCTCCCTCACTGTATCTCTACAGCAATGCTTGCATCTCTCTACTTACACAGCCACTACCCTAACTCAAGTACCCATTATCTTCACCATTGCAACACCTGAGAATGCCTGCCGACAGTCTCTCTCTCCTCTCCAATACATTTTCCACAGTTTTAAAATTCAAATCCCTAATGCATGTCTGACTATATCGTTGGCCTGTTGAAGAAGCTTCATCATCTTTTTATTGTCTCCAGGAAAAAATAACTGCCCTCCTCTCCCCGAACAACACCTCATAATAGGATTTCATATCACCTTTACAAACTGATTTCATTTTACTTTGCCTCAAAGTTACAGCCCAAGAGGCCTACTTCCTGTAGGCCTATACATGACATTCTTTCTCCCACCTCGGTGCCTTTTGATAGGCTGTCTTATAGGCCTGTAATGCTTCCTTGCTTCCGTCTCTTGGAATTTTTTGCCTCCTCCAGGAATAGCCACTTCCTATATGAATCTTTTCCTAATGCTCTTAGTTTCTAGTACTTTCTCTCTTTGTTTTTACTTCATATGGATTTACTATTCATTTATGTGTAGGTATCTCTCTATGTCTCTCCATATATGTATAATGTGTGTGTGTGTTTCTCCCAATAAAATATGTCCCTTGAGGGCTTGCAGGGACTGTTTTGTTTTGTTTTTTTGGTCTTTTTAACTCCAGCATCTAGCAGTGTCTGAATCTCAGTCAAACACATTTCAAAAATGCCTATTTAAATTAAATGACTATAAAATTTCATAAATGCCTATTGAATTAAAGTGGATTGAACTGAATTTAAAGAAATCAACAAAGAAAAGAGATAATTGGAAAGAAATTCCCATGGATAATTTCTTTACCTTCTACCCTCCAAAAATATATATATATAAATAAAACAAAGTACTGTGGTATGCTCTCTAAATTACAGTCACTCTGTTCTGAGCTGAGCTAAGGAACTCCCATCTAGGTTAGTAGGAGAGGTTAGAACCAGGGACCACAAACTCCAGCTTAGCTATCTTATCTAGGACTGTGAGACAGTAGTGGGGCAGGGTCCAGAGTATTTACTCCCCAGGTACAGATTCCCACCTAAGCTGATGAGAGGAAGAAAGGATTATAAACCCCAATTCCCAGTTTGGTAGATGACTGTGGGAAGGGGAAGGCCCAGAAAATGCAACTTTATCATCTAGACTTTTAGGGTACCTGATTGCAGACTGAATACTGACAGGCTCATCACATCCATTCTCTTCAACCCTAAACCCGATGCTAAGGAATTGACATGATAGTAATCTCCCAAATTGCAGAGCCAAAAAAAATCAGAAAAGTCAAGGGGAAGATCTTTACCAGTCATCCATAATAGAGACCAGAAATGAGCAATCATAAGAAAACCCCTGATATAATCAAGAAATACCATGTTAAGGCAACTCAAGTCTAAAAATCCAGAAAGAAATAACTCAGACCTAATTTCAAGAGAATATAAAAAAAGAATGGATTGACAAGAGGGAAAGGATGATATAAGAAGACAAATAAGAGCTCTTGAGGAAATAGTTTGGAAGAAAATAAAGAGGTATGAAGAGTAAGTGCCAAATTTTATCAAAGATGTAAATTACCTGAAAAATAGAATGGAGAAAGAGAGCTCACAAATGTAGTGATACAACAACAAATTAATAAAGGGAAAATAGAAAAAAAAAGAAAAGAAAATGTGTGAGATATTTATTTTTTTAAAAACTGACCTGGAAGATATAACTTTAGAGCAATTAGACTCCAGGAAAAGAGTTATAAAACAAAAATTCTGGACATAATATGTTAAGGAATTATTGTTGAGAATTGCCCAGAACTATTAGAAACAGAGGGCAAATGAAAAACAAGCAGAATTTATAAATCACCTGAAAGAAACATCAAATATTACACATTCAGAAATATGGTTACCAAACTCCAGAGCCAGCATCACATACACACATGTAGTCAACATGCATACATACTATATATGGACATAGATGTATATATGAATATATGTAACTGTGCATATGAATATAGTACAACCACCCAGGAAGAGACTCATCACATACCAGCAGACTTATCAGAGTTGTAATTATATAGTTTTAAACAGCAAATATAATAAAGAAAAATTTGGAATTCCATATGTAAAAGGTAAAAGATAAAAGCCTACAACCAATAATATCATCCTGAAAGAGATAAAAGATGCTACTATTCCTTCAGAAACCTCTTATAACTAAGGGTCAATGAAAAGAGAAAGAAAGGGGGGAGGTGGAGAGAGAGTGTGAGAGAAGGATGGGGGGGGCAGGGAGGGAGACAATGACCAAGAGAGAGACAGAGAGAAAGAGAAATCTTTTTCTACACACCTTTTTTCTTTTTTTCTCATAAAGAGGAGCGTAAGAGAAAAAGAAATGAAATATAACTATAATCATAAATGTGAAGGAGATAAACTGTTCTATTATATATCTTAGAATGGTCAAATGAATCAGAAATCAAGCATATAGAATCAAATAGAAATAAATGAAGGGGTTGGAATAGAATCCTTTATTCTCAGCTAACATGGGCTTTGCAATGATTATACTAACCTGCTAGAGTTACACAACAATCAGCCAATCAGAAAGGTTTTTGAAGCCCAAAACTGCTTGATATACCAGTGATCCTTTGCAGGTGAAATCTAACCAAATTTGGAGATGCCTGTAGCAGCCAGAAACTACTGGACAGTCTTGACCAGCTCAAGAGCAACTTTGAACAGCAGCTGCAGGCTCAAAACCTTGCTCGGGACTTTCCAAATATCCAGCTGCCTGGCTTATTATGTCTTACAGAAGTCTTCACCATTAACTCCTCACTCCCCAGCTAAAAGCCTCTAGAAATTATATTATCTCACCTGTTTTCCACTCTCTTTGAGCAACTGAGAACTCTCCCTCTCTACTCCCCTGACAGATTTTCTCTCCCCTGCAAGCTCTTCTCAGACAATAAACACTTTTATAATGTGGGATCAGACTCTATTTTATTTACAATCCCTCTTTTTGGGCCTCGCGTCTTCCTTTAACGGTTCATTAATGTCACAAACAGGATCAGGCTGAGGACGTAGCCTGTCGAGCCATGTTTTTGAATAAAGGGTGTCAGGCACCAATTGGATGATTGGCCAGCCCTCTCCATCTACTGATTGTAAGTGCCCCTGCCACAGAAGATCTTCCAACTCTCTCTCTTGATTGAGTCCTCCCCAAGCCTTTCTTGTCTGAGTTTCTGTTGGGCCCCTTCAAAGACCCTCTTCACGAGGTGTTTGCCAGGTAAGAGATCTCTCTAGTCTTAGGTTTAGTTTCTGGTATGCTCTGGTCTCAGTTTTGTGACTAGTTTCTGGTACTTTGGTTTCTCTGTTTTATTTGGGATTCTGTTTTACTGTTGTTTGTTTGTATTAAGACCATGGGTAACACTCAGTCACAGCTCAAAGAGAGACTGCTCCAGCTAATGGCAGCCCATTACATGGTTAGAAATTATGATCTAGACTGTTGTCAATACTGTTAAAGATGGTTAAATCTTACTATTTTTTGGCCAATCTGGGGAACTTACTAAATAAATGATCTTAAGATATCTTGATAATGCTGGCAGGATGGTTAAATAGCCAGAATTTTAGTTAGATGAGCATTTGAAACTTAATTCACAAATTTATAGCCTAGGCAAAAATGAGAACTTTCAGTGCTGTCAAGAGAGACCTTGGAAAAGCAATTGCCCTCTTTATCACAGGAAAAGGAACAAAGAGAGTTTCTCTGAAATTTTAAAATTTGAAAATTCTGAAAATTCAAGAAATTTTATATCAAATGATACAAATAGAAATAAACAGAACATGTAGAAAAAATTACATCACAAGTTCAAACTCACAACCTGCAAAACTCCCAGTTGCTACCTGAACCAGATTAAAATATAATTGGGAAATTTTAAACTAAATAAAAATACTATACAACATAAATAATGTTAACTCGCGGTTTTCTAAGTCAGTGTATGGGTGTAGGGATCCATTTCTCTTTGAATATGACACCACTGATTTATACAATTATTTCAATGATCTAAAAGAAACTAAATTTGAAAAAAAAAAACATGTGAACTATGGTAAATGCCAATCAATCAAGGTGAAATAAACCTTGCTTCTTTTGACCACAAGGTGGTAAAGTGGGGTGGGATGAGACATACTTGTTATACGTGGCCAAAGTGTTTACTTATATGCTTATGATTGCACTTCTTTGTTACAAATGAGGATACCTTTGTATTGGGTTGTGAAAAAGTCATTGGGGTATGACTATGGTTAAAAAAAAAGACCAACAATTTATCTTTAAAAACAGAATTATGATTACAGAATATATGAAATGACAAATTTATGTAGAAGCTATACATATATTCCTTGAGGATTGAAAAGTTAAAATCAAACATGTTTCAGTATAATTAATTATGGTTTTTTAAGTTGGTTGATGGTTGAAAGTATGAGATGTCATATGAAATAACAAGTTTACAGAAGAATAAGGGAAAGATTCTTTTAAAAATTCTGAACTAGTACTTCCGCTTCTGGGAGCCAAGATGGCAGAGTAAAAACAAAGTTGCTCTCACCCTCCCATATTAACTTCTGAAAACCCAGAAAATATTGCCCCAGGAAAAACCTTGGAACAGCTGAATCAGAAGAAAGATGGGGAGCAGCAGTCCAGTAGCCCAGGTAGCTTGAAGGATTAACGGGAAAGGCCCCTCTTGCCCTGTGGGAATGGGAGCAATACAGAATGGGAGGCTTCCCAGCAAGCTAGTAGAAAGCCCCTCTTTAGCATACCAGGAGGAGATCCTGAAACCCAGGTGGTGGAGCAGGCAAATGACAACACCTGTACCTCCAAGTGCCTCAGTGAGGGTAGGGAACCAGTGGAAACCAGTTCAGAAAACCACCAGGTGCCTCAGCATTCTACAGCAGTCTCTCAGTGCCCCAGAAAAAATCTGTGAAGCAATCCAAGGGGCCCCAGGCAGATAAACATCCTGTGAAATCCACATGAAAGGAGCTGAAGAAAGCCAAAGGAAAGGAAAAGCAGGTCTCATTCAGGGGTCAGACTACCCAATCCTACCCCTAGAGTTCCAGTATTGCTGATTCTAGCCCAACACCAGGTAAGCTGCCAGAACCCTAGAGCCTCCAACTGCCAACATCAGGGGCCCCAGTACACAGAGAAAGTGACAAGGCCCAAAGCTCCCAACACAAGAAGCTTGGGTCAGTGCCCTCTGCTCCCCAGCAGGAGAGCTCAATCTCTTTAAAGGCTAGGAAATAAGCAAACATCATGAGTAAAAAGAAACATACCATAGATTCACATTATGAGAACAGTAAAGATCAAGGCAGAAATTCTGAAGAGGACAACATTGTTAACAAACCCACATCTGGAACCTCAAAAGGGAATATGAACTGGTGTGAAGCCCAAAAAGCCTTTTTAGAAGAGCTCAAGAAAGATTTTAAAAGTCAAATGAGAGAGGTAGAAGAATCCTTAAAAAATACAATTGGCCAACTGGAAAAAAATTACACTGAAGAAAACAAGTCCCTAAAAAATACAATTGGCCAAATGAAAAAAAAAAGTACACTGAAGAAAACAAGTCCCTAAGTCCCTAAAAAATACTATTGCCCAAATGGGGAAGGAGGTATAAAATCTAATATAAGAAAGCAATTTATTAAAAATTAGAATTGAGCAAATGGAAGCTAATGACTCTGTGAGAGAGCAAGAATCAGTCAAACAGAAACAAAAAAATGAAAAAAATAGATGAAAACATAAAATAAATCATTGGTAAAACAACTGACCTGGAAAATCGGTCTAGGAGAGACAATTTAAAAATTATTGGTCTACCTGAAAATCATAATGAAAAAAAGAGCCTGGACAGTATCTTTCAGGAAATCATCAAGGAAAACTACCCTGAGGTCCTAGAACCAGAGGGTAAAATAGCCATAGAGAGAATCCACCACTCACCTCCTGAAAGGCATCCCAAACTGAAAACACCAAGGAATATAGTAGCCAAATTCCAAAATTACCAGGTCAAAGAGAAAATACTGCAAGTAACTGGAAAGAAACAATTCAAGTATCATGGAACCACAGTCAGGATTACACAGGACCTTGCAGATTCTACATTAAAAGACTGTAGGTCATGGAACATGATATTCCGTAAGGCAAAGGAGCTTGGATTGCAACCAAGGATCAACTACCCAGCGAAAATGAGCATGAACTTTCAGGGGAGGAGATAGATATTTAATGAAGTAGGGGACTTCCAAACCTTCCTGATAAAAAGACCAGAGCTCAACAGAAAATTTGATCTTCAAGTACAAGACTCAAGAGAGACATAAAAACGTAAATGGGACAGAAAGATACAATATGTTGTTAATAAGGGCAAACTGTTTACATCCCTACAAGGGAAGATGACACTTCTAACTCCTGAGAACTGTATTGATATTACACCATGTTAAAAGGGTATGCATAAATAAACACTAATGCATTGCTTGTGGAGTTGTGAAATGATCCAACCATTTTGGAGAGCAATTTGGACCTATGCACAAAGGGCTATAAAAATGTGCATACCCTTTGACCCAGCAATAGCACTTCTAGGGCTATATCCCAAAGAGATCATACAAATGGGAAAAGGACCCACATGTACAAAAGTATTAATAGCAGCTCTTTTTGTGGTGGCAAAGAATTGGAAATTGAGAGGATGCCCATCAATTGGGGAATGGCTGAACAAGTTGTGGTATATGAATGTAATGGAACACTATTGTGCTATAAGAAATGATGAACAGGCTGACTTCAAAAAACCTGGAAAGATTTGTATGGTCTGATGCTGAGTGAAGTGAGCAGAACCAGGAGAATGTTGTACACAAAAACAACCACGCTGTATGATGACTAATATTGTTAACCTTAACCCTTTCCAGCAATACAAGGATCTAAGACATCTCCAAAGGCCTCGTGATGGAAGATGCTATCCACATCCAAAGAAGGAACTATGGAGTTTGAATGCAGATTGAAGCATACTATTTGCTATTTTTTTTTCTTCTGTTGAGTTTTGTTCTCTCTTTCTGGTGGTTCCTCCCATTGATTCTAATTCTTACTTACAACATCATTAATGTGAAAACATTTTTAATAGGAATATATATATATATGTATGTATGTATAGCCTATATCAGATTGTGTGCCATCTTGGGGGTGTGGTGGGAAGGGAGGGGAGAAAAATTTTAAACTCAAAAGCATATGGAAGTGATTGTTGATAAATCAAAATAAATTAATTAAAATAAAAAAAATTTGAACTAGTGACTACGATACAGAATAACCAAAATATCAAGAAGAACATTCCATATCCAAGAAAATGAAAAAGATCCCTTTATTTGCTGGTTTACAGATTTTAAGAAAAAAATTAAGCTCACCTTTGCTCATCTTTGGAATTATTCTAATTTTAAAAGTGTAGTTAGCCCCTAGATCAATGTATTTTATAATACTTCTTGATGTTTGGACATCATCATGCTGAATCCAGTGGTTACAAAGAGTGGGAAAAATGTCCCATGTAGATTCAGATTTCACTGAAAAGTCATATAACAACCATTCATTCATTTTGAAAGTCTTATTTAAAGGTACTCTTGCAGGCATTGTCGCAAGAGCCGAAGCTGTCGTAAAATTAATTAACTTAACAAGAAGGAAGCTGCTGTAACCAGGAATCACTACAGTCTTCAGAATGTCAGAATGTGTAAATTTAAACAATCTTCCAAAAGCTAAAGAAAATATAAAAAAAAAATTTGTATAAGGAAAGATGGATACACTTTCACACGCACACACACACACACACACACACACACACAAAACAAACAAACAACTGATTAACTTAAATAAATAAATGAATTAAGACTTTAAACCATGGGTTAGTTGTAAGAGTAAATCAAGTTATTTCATATCATAATCATAAGTTCCAGAAGAGAATTTAAATATATTACCACAGAATCCTAGAGTAAGAAGGGACCATAAAAAGTCAATTGTCAATGATTGCTCTCAGTGATATTACACAAAAATGGTCTTTCAGTCTCCTCAATATTTCCAGTGACTGGGAGTTCACTACTCAAGCAGTCCAGTTCCATTTAGACAGCTCTAATGTTAAAATAGTGAGTAAAATATTACAGTGAGTTCTGATCTTTTATTGAGATTCAGTCTGCTTCCTTGCAAGTTTCACTCACTGGTCCCAATTCTTCCTTATGATTGGCATTATCATTGCCATTTCCACATAGTAGGCCTCCAGGTACTATATTGGTAAAAATATAAGATGATTTTTTCTCTCCTACACTTTTCCCCAACATCAGGTTCATATAAAAATGGTGTGGCAATTATTCATAGTTATTTTTCAATATTTATCTAATTGTTTTTTTTTCCTTTTGAAAATAATCTTTCTTAAGGGACATGCTATATTTTGAGATTTTATATATATATATATATGTATATGGAATTTTAAGATGATTATGATGCCTTTTATCATAGTTTTATTCTTCGCTTTTTTTGGTTAGGCAATCAGGGGTTAAGTGACTTGTCCAGGGTCACACAGCTAGTAAGTGCCTAGTGTCTGAGGCCAGATTTGAACTCAGGTCCTCATGACTCCAAGGCTGGAGCTCTCTCCACTGTGCCACCTAGCTGCCCTCATAGTTTTATTCTAAAAAGTATTATTGAACAACATAAATAAAATCAAACTCTCAGAAGCACTAAATAACTGTTACTTATGAACACATGATCAAAAAATTGTACCAAATTTGGACTTTCTCTTCTATCCCTTTTCTAAAGTTATTGCATTTATTGGTTCGCTGCTGTATACCATGTGTAACAGTAAATACTCTGATCCCTATTTCTAGAAGTACAGATATTTTATATTTATCCTCTCCCCTAGGGTTCTCTGGTACCCTTAGGTGTGTGGAGGTAAATGTTTTCTGCCATTGACTCGAAATTCATATTTCTTCAATTTTAAGAGTGTAAGCACCCCAGTTCTATTTAACCACTTAAATATTCTTTTGTAAAAGTTAAACTATTACTTGAAAAGTATAACAAGAATAAGTATATAAACATTTTCTCCAACACCTGGGGTATAATTACTCCTCTACCCACTTGGTATCTGGGGAGGAGCATTAGGTTCACAGTTTAACTCAGTTCTCAGCATTAATCCCACTAAGTCCACAGGACCCTTGTCTGCTCCTACTGAGCTGGTTGCAACATCTGGCCTGGAATCTTGGCTCCAAGGTCCAATATTCCAATCCCTACACCTAGAACTGAAAAGGACAAATGAAATAAAATCAAAACCCCAATTCTGTTTCTCAGGGCCAGGGGACCTAAAAAGAAGAAAAAGGCAAGGTAGACCTTCCCTTCACCCAACTTAGTGCACAGTGCCTATGCTGTGGGTAAAGAAGACCCACAGCCCTGGAGGCTACCAATACCAAAGAGAACAAATAAGCCATCGTCAGCTAGATTTGAAAATATATCCAGGTCTTCCTACATAGTCAATAGAAAGAAGCTTTCCCACTCATGTGGTAGGAGAATACAGAAATGATTTCTCCAAGAAACAGGTGCTTGGTGTCTCCCACATGGTTGCTTCCATGTGGTGAGCTGGTCATGCACCAAAGTCTGGTTACACTTGCTTCCCATATTTCTTCACCTGAGTATACGTTCGTATAATGTCACACCTCCCCATCTACCTTTACCTATCCCTTTGTTTGAACAAGATATACTTTCCCATAGCTATATTCCATTCATAGATTCTGTCCTGCATTATCAGCGATCCTTATCCAGTCAAATATGCTTCATTGCATTAAGATCTCTAGTTCACTTTCCTTATTATTTATATATATATACATAAATCTATATCTTTATCTCTTTATGTATTTGAATATGGACATTTGGTGTATGTTCAGGGAGGACTAGCACCTCTGGTAAGAGGGCTTGCCAAAACCTTTTCAGAGCTGCTCATCCACTTTGGTGCCCACCTTTCACTCACCTCTCATCTGTGGCTCCAAAAAGCTGTAACATGTCCAGTGCCCACACCCTGGTAAACTAGCTTTGGTATTTCCAATTCCTTGACTGATAAATATAAGTAGTAAAGAGATCAGTCCGTGAAACACCTGTTAAACTAGTGGTCCACCAATGATTCACAGAGCCCACTTTGAAACTCACTTCTTTATAAGTATTAACGTCTTTTCCTAAAGATACTTTCTCACTTTCTATCCATCAATCACTTAACACTTAAATGCAAACTTACTATTTAAATGAAGATGAATTTTGTAGAGTGAATTTACATCTTTTTCAATGCTTATGGCACTCATTAAGCAAGGACTGTTCAATGGCACTTCAATTTTAAAAGGTTTCAACACTTCTGTAATAGCTGAGGTTGGAAAGCCTACAAGGTCTTCATGTTTCATAATCTTCACTACATTAGCAAAACCAGTTGAGCTAAACAAAAATAAATTTCATATCAATTAAATTATAACCACAAGGCAAAACATTAATAATACATCTATTTTTTTTCTCTAGGTCATGGGAAGGGATGCAAGTAAGCAAGAATTGGCAAAATCTATGGGGCGTCTGGGTAATGTTTTATGGAGGCGGGTTGTATTGGAATCTTCCAGTAACCATGTGAACATAAGTAACTTTGAATTTTTGTCCTTTTATATAGCCCACTCTTGCCTATCATTCTCTAAGAAGTAAATTAGATTTATTTTCACATGTAGCCTTCTTCGATACTTCGACTGTAAGTGCTTAATTTCAACAAAATTTATGATAGAAATATTGTCAACAAATTTTATAATCTGAAACTTTGTTATCAGAAGTGAAAATACCAGAAGAAATATAAAAGAGTGAATCAGAATGATAAAAATAATGGGATTATAACTATGAAATTATAATTTTTTTAAAGGGGCTGGTCTACAAAGCATAGGAATATCAGGAAAGAAGAAAAAAGTTAAGGCATTTTGCAGAACCAGAAGTCAGTAGGTAGAATAGCCTAAGTTGCCCTACAGTCAGGGAAGGGATGGGAAGGTTTAGTGGGAAAATTTAGAGAAACAGAGCTTGTGCTAAGGCAGCAGGGGTTGCAAAGGAGCTATTGACTATTTTACATGAACTTGCTCACCTCAGGTTTTCCAAGGTTTCCACTCTTCAGAGAACAGGGAATCCTCTGGTAATAGGCGGTGTGTATGGAGAAAGAATAGGAAGCAACCAGAAGCTTTGTCACTCTGATGCCTGAATCGGGTTGTTGATACAGTATAGACTTAGGCGGGACATGCAGGCAGGTATGGAGTTGATGTGTGCTATGCTTTAGGAAAAGGAGCAGTTGCAGATCCCCAGAGACTGGGATTGAACCTAGTACCTTTTGTTTTGTTTTGTTTTGTTTTTGGTGAGGCAATTGGGGTTAAGTGACTTGCCCAGGGTCACACAGCTAGTAAGTGTTATGTGTCTGAGGCTGGATTTGAACTCGGGTCCTCCTGACTCCAGGGCCAGTGCTCTATTCACTGTGTCACCTAGCTGCCCCTGAACCTACTACCTTACAGAGAGTAGGAGCAGGATCCAGCCCAAAGATGTGAGGCACTGACTGACTTGGCATCATGGATTCAGAATCTAGACTGATCTGGGACCTATTGCTGAGTAACCATGACAGGAAACTCAGATCCAGGGGAAGCCGGTCGTTCTGTCATTCTGAACCTGCAGAGCCTTCTAGCTGCCTGACAAAGAGCTGTAGAAAACAGCAGGCTAATGGAACAACAATCAAGATCAAGTCTATATTTTTTCATGTAGACCAAACACAGAATATGAGTTCAGCTACCACACTTTGGCCTTTGTCAGATGGCCTTAAGGCACACAGAAATTTTTCAGTTCCCTGGATTAAGTTAATGATGATAAACTTGAATAACACAGAATTCAATGTGTAGAAGCAGCAGTAACAGGCCCAAAGAATGTTCAAAATCAATCAATCAGTCAATAAACATTAAGTGCCTACCAAGCACTGTGCAAAGCTCTGGTGATACAAAAAGATGTAAAAAGACAGTCCCTGCCCTCAAAGACCTTACAATCTAAGAGAGGAGAGAGCATGCAAGCACATGTAAACAAAGCAAGCTATATACAGGATAAATATGAGATGATTAATGAAGGGAAGGCAGTGGAATTAATAAAGGTTGGAGAAGGTTTCCTGTAGAAGGTGAAATTTTAATTGGGATTGAAGGGAAGCCAGGGAAGTCCACAGTTAGAGTGGTAGAGAGAGAGCATTCCAGGTATGGGGTACTACCAGAGATATTTCCTCTAGAATTGTGTAGAGCCCAGCCCTAATACAAAGTTGCAATTTTGACAATAATGCTTGAAGGATGAATTAAACAAGCCAACACCCTCCCCCCCCCACTCTCCCCACCTCCACACATATTTCATGATAAAGAGCTCAAATGGCACTGAGGATGCCAAAGACATGAACTCAGAAGGGAATATTACAAAATATAGAAGTAAAAACCTTAAAGAATAACAAAGTTTGGTCCCAAGGTCAAACAAAATTCATGGAAGAAATAAAGTGACAGCTTTTTTTAAAATAGTTAAAAATGAAATTATAAATGAAATGAGAGTGATAGAAGGAAGAATTAGAATAGAAATGAGAGATTTGAAGCAGAGATTGAAATGAGAGCTAACAGCTTATTATGAGGTACAAAAACTTAACCAAGAGGCTTCTTGAAAGCTAGAATGAACCTAACAGGGAAGTGAAAAGGAAACAATTAATCACTTACAATGTGCCAGACACTCTGCTAAGTGCTTTACAAATATCTCTTTTGAAAAAGAAGCTCATGATTCCAATAAGACCACAAGAAATATGAAAACAGACAAAAGGCAAAGAAGAGAATAAACATTTGTATACCAGGCATTGTGATAAGAGCTTTACAAATTATTTCATTTCATCCTCACAACTCTGTGAAATAGGTGGCTATTATTATCCCTATTTCACAGTTGAGGACACAGAGAAAAAAAAAAGACTTCCCCAAGGATAAGTAAGTGTCTGAGGCTAGATTTAAACTGAAATCTTCTTGACTATAGGTCCAAAGCTCTGTCTACTGCACTACTTACCTACTACTAAAATAAGAAAATTTAAGGTATCTCATATAAAAACAACTAACTTGGAAAATAGATCAAGGAGATGCAATTTAAGATCATTGGATTACCTGAAAACTATGACTAATAAAAGAGTCTAAATATAAGGAAATCACAAAAGAAATTGCTCAGATCTATTTAAATGAGAAGGCAAGGTAAAATAAAAAGAATTCACCAGTCACCTTCTGAAAGAATCACCAAAAAGAAAATGCCCAAGAATGACATAACTAAAATCTCAATCTTCCAAGTGAAAGAAAAAAAAAATACTGCAATCAAAAAGAAAGAGTTCAGGGGCAGCTAGGTGGCACAGTAGAAGTCAGGAGGACCTGAGTTCAAATTCGGCCTCAGACCAAACACTTGACAGTACTAGCTGTGTGACTTTGGGCAAGTCACTTAACCCTGATTGCCTCACTAAAAAAAAAAAAAAAATTAAATAAAGAAAGAAAGAAAGAGTTCAAGTACTGACAAGCCATATCCAGGCTCACACAAGATTTAGTAGCTATCACGATAATGAAGAACAGAATATGTATTTATTATTGCAAAAGATAAAAAGAAAATGTTTACAGCTGCAGAAACATACTACAAAAATTACTTTTTAGTAAAACTGAAAATATTAACATATTTTCTCTCTAAAGTCCTTTTCTTTAAAAAGAAACTTTTTTTAACATTTTTATTTAAATATTTGAGCTCCAAATTCAATCTCCCTCCCTCCTGCCACTGTCCCCTCCCTAAAATGGTAAGCAATCAGATATAGGTTATACATGCACAATGTTTTCCTAGCTCTGTCTGCTCATTTCCCTTTGCATCAGTTCACACAAGTCTTTCCTGGTTTTCCTAAAATCTGCCACTCATCATTTTTTATTGCACAATAGTATTCCATTACATTCATATAGCACAGCCTGTTCAGCCATTGATAGGCATCTCCTCAATTTCCAATATTTTGCCACCACAAAAAGGTGTCTATAAATATTTTTGCACATGTAGATCCTTGTCCCTTTTTTATTATCCCTTTGGGATATAGACCTATGTGGTATTATTGGATCAAAGTGCATGCACAGTTTGGTTGCCCTTTGGGCATCATTCCAAATTGCTCTCCAGAAAGATGGGATCAGTTCACAACTCCACCAACAGTGGATTAGTGTCTCAATTTTCCCACATCCTCTCTAACATTTATAATTGTATTTTTTTTTATATTAGCCAATGTAATAGGTGTGAGGTAGTACCTCACAGTTGTTTCAATTTGCATTTGTCTAATCAAAAGTGATTAGACCACTTCTTCATATGCTTGTAGATAGCTTTGATTTCTTCATCTGAAAACTGCCTGCTTGTTCACATCTAATTAGATCTATTTTTTGCTTTTGCTTTTTCTATTATCATGATTGCTATCTCTGTCTTTTTTTGCTTCAGCTAAAGTTAAAAAAAAATGAAGTCATTTTTCCACCACTGGGCAGTATATTTATTCTTTTTTGTTTTATTTAGTATTTTATTTTCCCCCAGTTACATGTAAAAACAATTTTAACATTCATTTTAAAATATTTATTCTTTAATCACAATAAACATAAAAATTCCATTAAAGTCCTTCTAAGACATATAATCAAGACACAATTGTAATGATAAATTCAGAAAGACTATGCCAGTCAATGACAATCTCTGAAAAGTTCTACCAAATTATAAATGTTTTGAGTATGGGTCTGGCAACAAGATATATGACTGCCATAAAAGCTACCTGAACACAAGATAGTTCATAACCATCAGGTAAACATTTTTTTTCAGGAACATAAACTCATAAAGACAGGAAAGCACAAACATTTACAATCTACATTAACAGCAGAGATCCATAAGATGAAATCTTTGGTCCATTGCACCAGATCAGGCCATGCTTCTTGAAACTTTTCTTTCTAATGAGGTCTTCCATTGATGTGGCAAACCAAGTAAAGACATTCAGCAATGACACGCTTCTTTTCTTCCATGTGTAAAATGCTTGCTCACTGGCATCTTGAAGAAGTTAAATACTGTATCAAGGCAATGATGCTTTAGCTGTAATTGATTTCCCAAGCAATGAATCTGACACTTGGCCATTCTGAAGGGTCTGAGTTCTGGATTCCCTTCCCAGTTTCACATGGAAGTCTCCTACTGATGGAATTTTGCCCATACCATCTAGGAAGATGAACTGCCCCATCTTCTCCATGAAAAGCATGATGTTGTCTTCCAACATGGAGCCACAGCCCATGTATAATACATTGTCCCAACCTGGATCTAGTTCAATGTCTCTGCTGCCACAACTCCAGCACATGTGGCCCATAATCTTGACATCCACTAGGCCCTCAGCCATTAAAGCCCAGGTAAGTCCCCTCCTAGATTAGGTAATTAATTGCTCAGTGATCCAGCAAGGGCCCTGCTGCTGCAGATCCTGAGCTTTCCCCAGCCCTACATTATGCTTTAACCCTTTATTTTAGCTCTCTGTGTTTCTTTCTGTTTCAAGTATTTTTTTTAAACAACGCATTGTTGGATTCTGCTTTCTAATCCATTCTGCTCTCTTCTTCCTTTTTATGGATGAGTTTATCCCATTCACATTTATGGTTATGATTATTAACCTCATTTCCCTTCAATTTGTTTTGTTCTATTTATCTTTCTCTCTCTTTGTTTAATCCTATCTCTTCTCAAATGTCTGTTTTGCTTTTGACTGCTATTTCCCTTAATATGCCCTTCTTCTTATAACCTCCTTTTCTCTTATCCCTTCCCCTTTTACTTTCCTGGATATGAAGGATTTTTCTACCCAAGTGTGTATGTGTGTATACACATACACATACATGTGTGTGTTGTTGTTTGTCCTTCATTCTCAAAAAGGATTATGACATCAAGAAGGTGATGTCATGACTTGCAAGTGAATTGGATTTAAGTGAAGAAGATCTGTGCAAAGTCACCAGCCTTACTCTCTCCTCCAGAGCCATCTGGTTCCAGTAGCAAGGCATTGATTAGGCTGACTGGAGAGGGCCCCCATGCGTGTGTGTGTTCTTCTCTTTTTAAACATGTCCAGATGTGTGGATCAAGTTTGCCCACTTCACCCAACTCATTTTCCCTTCCATCGTAAAAAACTATTCCTTTCCTATTTCTTTCATGTGAGATAATTTTCCCCATTCTTCTTCTTCCCTACCCCCTTCTTTCAATACATCCCTTTTTCTCAGCCTTCCATGATTTGTACAATGCTTATGTAGAATCTTTCTAATTTACCTACTGACAATAAAGTTCTTGAGAGTTACATGTATCATCTTGCTCTTTGGGAATGTAAACAGTGTAATATTAAGTTTCTCATGATTTCTCACTCATGTATACCTTTTTATGCCTGTCTTGAATCTGTATCTGAATGTCAAATTTTCTATTCAGTCTTTTCATCAAGAATGCCTGATAATCCTCTGTTTCATTGAATATCCATTTTTCCTCAGTCATATTATACTCAGTTTTCCTGTATAGGTAATTCTTCATTGTGGTCTTAGCTCTTTTTTATTATTCCAAATATTTTAATGAGAGTTCTGTTCAAGGCATTTAAAACACCAGTTTGTGAAGATAAATTCCATTGGAGAGAGAGAATACAGAGTGCAGGCAGCCACGGAGCTGAGGAATTTTCTTGATTTGGGGCAGGATCTGAGAGTTCACTGTTTTCTGATCAGCCTTGAGGTGCTCCGTAATCTCGTATTTCTCTTTTTCTGTGTCAAAAATCTCTCCTTCTTGGTGTCTAGGTTTACAGAACCTCTTCTTCTTGAAGTAAACATCAGTAAGATGATTTAGAATTTTTACACCTGAAAAGTTAACCCTGGTAGAGGTGGCAATGACAAATTTCTGATGGGTCCTTCTCAGAGGAACACGGTTGATGTTCAGAGGTCCACTCACCAGTAGCAAGCCACAAGCCACCACTCACTTACCCCTGTGGCAGCCAGTGAGCATGATCAGAACTGTGCCTGGGGTGAGGCTGGATCGAAGTCTCCTCACATGCTGGCTGAAGGGCTTTTTGCCATAACTTAGCAGCTTTCTAGGCACATCCTCAGTAGGGTAATACCTTGGCACCTTGCGAATCTTTACCACTCGGGTTCCTCCATTCTTATCACCACCAACTGGCTTTGAGATAGTAGCAAGCATCTTCTGTTTCTTTTCCTTTCAATTTGGGTTTTTGGTGCAGCATATTTCCACTTGTGTGATTCTGTGAGTCTTGTATGATTCTGACCATGACTCTACATTATTTGAATTATTTATTTCTGACTGCTTGTAGTATTTGCTTGACCTGGGAGCTCAGGAATTTGGCCATAATATTCCTGGTTAATTTCCATTTAGAAATTTCTTTTTAAGAGGTGATTGGAGGATTCATTCAATTTCTTTTTGTCTTCTTGTTCTAAAATATCTGCACAGTTTTCCCTTATAATTTCTTGAAATATGATGTTGAAGCTCTTATGGTTTTCAGGTACTCCAATAATTCTTAAATTTTCTCTATTTTCCAAGTCAATTGTTTTTCTGATGATAAAGTCCACATTTTTTCTATTTTAAAATTTTTTTTGAATTCATTTTATTGTTTCTTGATGTCTCATGAAGTTATTAGCTTCCACTTGACCAATTCTAATTTTTAAGGTACTATTTTCTTTAGTATTTTTGTACCTCTTTTACCAAGCTGTTAATTCTATTTTTATAATTTTCTTGCATTGTTCTTATTTCTTTTCCTAATTTTTCCTCTACTCTTATTAAATAATAATTACTTATTTGTTATTACTCTTATTTATTCTTAAAGATTTTTTTCTTTTTAAGCTTTTTTTAGCTCTTCTGAGAATTCTTGTTGGGATTGTGACCTATCTACATTTTTCTTTGAGGCTTTTCCTGTATTTGTTTTAATAACATTGTCTTCTTCTGGGTTGGTGTCTTGAGCTTCTTTGTCAATATAGTAACTTTTGATAGTCAAGTTCTTTTTTGTTGTTATTTGCTCATTTTTCCAGCCATTTTCTTGACTTTGAAATTTATGCTAGAGTTAGTCTCTGGCTGACTCTGGGGGAGGGGTTGATATCACTGTCTCAAGTTTTAGGCTTTTTCTCCCTGGTCATTTCACAGCTAGTTATGAGGCACTGTAAGTTGTTTGTGCCTCCAAGATGGTGTGATTTAGACAGAGGTGTGGTCCCTGCCCTCCGGGTTTGTACTCCAGTCCTTATCCAGGTAGGGCCCTTGCTCCCTTGTGTCAAACCACTAGAACTGCTCTTCACCGTGGAACTGCAATCCAGAACTAGGGCTTCTGCTCCTTTGTGAACAACTGCAAGCACTCCTCTTCATCCTGCAATCAAGACTTGGAACTGCATAATGGGCAATGAAGTTATCAAATGGCACCTAGACCTATGCCCAGTGCTAGCACAGAGGTACTCTGTAATATTTTTCTGACCTGGTGTTCGAGTGCCTACTACCTCTGTGTGATGAGGGCTCCCATTTCTACTGCTACTTTTGTCTTTCTTGCTGCTACCAACATTGCCTCCAAGGCCCACAGTTGGTGTAGCTGATGATGTTGACCAGCCCCTTCCTCATTACAAAAGAACTTTCCTTCCAAACTTATAAATTCTCCTGTAGATAGTTTCACCCCCAACTTTTCTTGGTTGTGCTGCTTTAGAATTCAGTTTGCCATGTTATTTTAAAGTTTTTTAGAGGACAATGTTGGAAGAGTTTGGCTTGACTCCTTTTTCACCAATGTCTTGGCTCTACCTCAGACATACTCTGTATAAAATAGGCTTTGTATAAGACATCTCTAACAAAGGTTCACTATTATCTGAGTAACAGGAATAAATAGATAGAGAATTAGACCTAGAATTAGATATATATGCAACCAAAAAACCTTCACCAATAGATAAATGATCAAATAATATGAGCAGTTCTCAAAAACAACTACAAACTTAACAACTATGTCAAATAACATTCTAAATCATCAATGATAAAAAGAAATAAAAAATACAACCCTGAGATTTCATTTAACCCTCAGACAATTGACAAAGATGGAAAAAAAGAGGAATAATTGATTGTGGAGAGATTGTAGGAAGATAAGAATGATACAATATTTATGGTGGAGTTGTGACTTAGTATAAACACTTCAGAAATAAATTTGGAATTATGTAAATAAAATAGCAGATAGCATATCTCTTTAGCATATCTCTTTAACCAAGAATTCCACTGCTAGATATAAATGGCCAGGAAGTCACTGATGAAAAAATTCCCATGTACCCCACAATATTTATAGCAACACTTTTGTGTTAGTAAATAACTTAGAAACAAAACACATGTTCATCAGTTGGATGGAATGGATAAACAATTTGTGGTACATGAATGCCATTGAATATTACTGTGTTATAAGAAATACAAATGTGAATATACAAAAATATGAACCAATGGAAAGTTTAAAAAAAGCACTTTATTTTGAAAGAAAATGCACAATTGCTTCAGCAATATGAATAGGAGAAAATAGCAACCACAAAATCAAAAATTACAAAAATTGCAAAATTACAAACACGCTTGACCAAAAACAAGGGTCAAAATACCTTTCTCCCACTACTTTATAGAGGAAAGACTAGTCAATAAGTTTGGAACATTGTATATATGTTCAAATTTTGAGTTCTTATCAGTTTCACTCCATCAACCAATCAATAAACATTTATTCAATGCCCACTATATGCTAGGTACAATATTTATTTTTTAAATATATTTATCTATTTTTAGTTTCCAACATTCACTTTTGTAAGATTTTCAGTTCTAAATTCTCCCCCTCCCTCTGCTTCTATGCCCCCAAGATGGCATGCAATCTAATCCAGGCTATACATGTATGATCATATTAAACGTATTTCCACATTAGTCATGTTGTAAAAGAAGAATCAGAACAAAATGGAAAAACTATGAGAGAAAAAAACAACAACAAAAAAAGAGAAAATAGTATCCTTCAATCTTCATTCAGACTCCACAGTTCTTTCTCTGGATGTGGATAGCATTTTCCATAATGAGTCCTTTGGAATTGTCTTAAATCATTGCATTACTCAGTAGAGCTAAGTCTGACAAGGTTGGTCATCATACAATGTGGCTGCTACTGTATAAAGTGTTCTCCTGGTTCTGCTCACTTCACTCAGCATCAGTTCATGCAAGTTTTTCCAGGTTTTTCTGAAGTCTACCTGCTCACCATTTCTTATAGCACAATAGTATTCCATTATATTCATATACCACAACTTGTTCAGCCATTCCTCAATTGAAGGGCATCCCCTCAATTTTCAATTCTTGGCCACTACAAAAAGAGCTGCTATAAATATTTTTGTACATGTGGGCCCATTAGTGGTGTTGCTGGGTCAAAGGGTATATGCACAGTTCTATAGCCCTTTGGGCATAGTTCCAAGTTGTTCCCCAGAATGGTTGGATCAGTTCACAACTCCACCAACAATGCATTAGTGTTCCAATTTTCCCACATCTCCAACATTTATCATTTTCCCATTTTGTCATGTCAGCCAATCTGATAGGTATGATGTGGTACCTCACAGTTGTTTTGATTTGCATTTCTCTAATCAAGAGATTTAAAGCATTTTTTCATATGACTATAGATAGCTTTCACTTCTTCATCTGAAAACTGCCTGTTCATATCCTTTGACCATTTATCAATTGGGGAATGACTTGCATTCTTGTAGATTTGACTCAGTTCTCTATATATTTTAGAAATGGGGCCTTTTTCAGAGACATTGGCTATAAAAAATGTTTCCCAGTTTTCTGCTTCCCTTCTAATCTTGGTTTCACTGGTTTTGTTTGCACAAAAACTTTCCAATTTAATGTAATTAAAATTATTCATTTTGCACGTCATAATGTTCTCTATCTCTTGTTTTGTCATAAAATCTTCCCTTCTCCATGGATCTGACAAGTAAACTATTCCTTACTCTCCTAATTTGCTTATGGTTTTACCCTTTATGTCTAAATTGTTTACTCATTTTGACCTTACTTTGGAATATGGTATAAGATGTTGGTCCATGCCTAGTTTCTGCCATACTGTTTTCCAGTTTTGCCAGCAGTTTTTGTTAGAAGCTGGAGTCTCTGGGTTTATCAAACAGTAGATAACTACAGTCATTGACTACTGTGTCCTACCCTATTCCATTGATCCACCACTCTATTTCTTAGCCAGTACCAAGTAGTTTTGATGATTGTTGCATTACAATATAGTTTTAGATCTGGTAAAGCTAGGCCACCTTCCCTTGAATTTCTTTTCATTAATTCCTTTGATATTCTGGAACAGGGACAATATTTAGATAGATATATTTAAATAGATAGATAAATAGATAAAACAAGTTGTATGTGTAGGATAAATAAGGAATAATTAAAAGAGGGAAGGAACTGGCATTAAAAGGATTTGGGGGAGGCTTCCTGTAGAAGATGGGATTTTTAGTTGGGATTCAAAGCAAGCCAGGAATGTCAATAGTCAGAGAAGAGGAGGGAGAAAATTACAGGCATGGGGGATAGCCATAAAAATATTGGAACTTGCAGATGGAATATCTTGTTTGTGAAAAAAAAACAGGAGGGCAGGGTCACTGGATTAAAGCATATGTGACAGGGAGTAAGAGAATGGTAAAGTAGGAAGAGATTGGTTATGAAGGGCTTTGAATGCCAAAACAGAGTATGTATTTTGTATTTGCTACTGGAAGCATAGGAAGACACTGGATTTTTTTTTTTTTAGTGTGGGAGGGTGAATATGTAACATAATCAGACCTGTGTTTGAAGAAAATCACTTTAATGGATGAATGGAGAATGGATTAGAGTAGGGAGAGATTTGAGAATGGCAGACCCACAGCAGGTTATTCAAATAATCTAGGCATGAGGTGATAAGGGCCTCTACTGAAGTTGTAGTGGTGTCAGAGGATAGAAGGAGGCACATTAAAGAGATGTTGCAAAGGTGAAATCAGGCAGCCTTGCCAATGGCTTGGATATGGGAGGGTGAGAAATAGTGAAGAAACCAAGAGGATTCTTAGGTTGTGAACCTGAGGGACTGGGAAGATGGTGTTGCCCACTGCAATAATAGGGAAGGTTGGCAAGGGGGGATGGTTTAAGGGGAAAGATCCTGAGCTCTGTTTTGGACATATTGAGTTTAAGATGTCTACTGGGAATCCAGTTTAAGATGTCTGAAATGAAGTTAGAGATGCAAGATTGAAAGTCAGGAGAGAGTCTCTGGCAGGAAAGGTAGATTTGAGAATCGTCAGAATAGAGATGGTAAATAAATCCATGGGAGCAGATGAGATCACCAAGTGAAGTAGTATAGGAAGAGAAGAGAAGAGGGCCCAGGACAGAACCCTGAGGGACACCTAAGGTTTAAAGGCATGATCTGGAGGAGGATCCAGCAAAGGAGACAGAGAAGGAATGGTCAGACAGATAGGAAGAAAACCAAGTGTCCCAAAAAACTTGAGAAAAGTGATTATCAAGTTGGAGAGAGTAATCACCAGTGTTAAAGGCCACAGAGAGGCCAAGGAGAATGAGGATTGAATTTTTCCTCTTCCTCTTTTTCTTTAAAAAAATTATTTATTATATATGGGATGGTTCCTTGGTGGGAGAGAGAGGAAGTAAAAAATTTAGGTAATAGAAAAATAAAAGATTAATTAAAATATGTTTTAAAAACAGAGCCTCCTTGAAACAATGAAAGATAAACACAAGAGTCAAGAGAAACATAAACCACTAAATATGAGGAAGCAAACAGAAGGAATAATTCAAAGGTGAGGTAGTTACATTTGAATAGTGAGAGTTCATGCAAATGTCCTGAGCCCTAATGTAATCAAGGATCGGGGAAGGAACTAAATAAGTAGGAAATCGTTTTATACTTGAATAGAAAACAATACAAAAAAGGAAGAAATGGTGCAGGGTGCAGGGATCACTTGGACCTCACTTTCATATGAACCAGTCAGAGGAGGGTAGGAGAGAGAGAGAGACAGAGAGAGAGAGAGAAAGAGAGAGAGAGAGAGAGAGAGAGAGAGAGAGAGAGAGAGAGTTTTGCATAGAATTATATTTAACTCAGCAAAGAAAGAGAACGAAAAGAAGAGAGAGGGGAGAGTGTTGATTAAAAATGGGAGTGAATTCAGGGAGGAATTAGTAATAAACAAAACAAATTTAACTTCAGAAGCATGATTGTGTAGGTTTAAAAGAAAAGAAAAGAAAAGAAAGATAAGAACCTGTGATTGAGGTCTGAGTGAGGATAAGGGAAAAGGGTCAGGACTGCAGGAGAGGATTGTATCAAACACAGAGCACTAATGCTGACTATACTTCTGTTTCACCATCCTCTTCTTTGTAAAGATGGGAAATGGAAAGTAGATAATAAGACAATAAGATGGAGAGAAATGGACAATTAATGATCATAACTACAAATGCAAATGTGTTGAATTCACACATAAAATGAAAGAGCATAGCAGACTAGAACATAAAACAATCCAACAATATGTTGTTTACAAGATACACATTTGAACCATAAAAATTTATACAAGTTAAAATTAGAGACTATAACAAAATCTATTATGAATCAAATGAACTCAGAAAAGCAAGAATTACAAACATGACCTCAGGCAAAGCAAGAGCAGAAACAGACTTGATTAAAAGAGATAAACATGATAAATGCATCCAGCTAAAAGGTGCTATAGATAATTAATTCATTTCAATAATTAATACATGCACTGTGAAGCGGAGCCATAATGGTAGAATAGAATCAGGACTCCAGCTATACATTTCCATTATTCCCCTTCAAACAACTTTAAAATAATACATGAAATCAAATTTATTTTGGAGCAACATAGACAAAAAAGTTTGAGGTAACACATTTTTCTAATCCAAGGCAACTTAAGAGGTTGGTAGGAGAGAACTGAGTCAAATTTATGAGAGTACAAGTCATTTCTCAAATGAGAAATGGTCAAAAGATTTGAATAGGCAGTTTTCAGGTGAAGAATTCAAAGAAATCAAAGCTATCTATAATCATATGAAAAAATGTTCTCAATTACTATTGATTATTGATTGGAGACATGCAAATTAAAATAACTTTTTATTGTATTATTTAGTATTTTATTTTGAGGTACCACCTCATACTTATCAGATTGGCTAACATGACAGAAAAGGAAAATTATAAATGTTGGAAGGGATATAGTTAAATTGGGACACTGATGCACTGTTGGTGTAATTGTGAACTGATCCAACCATTCTGGAGAGCAATTTGGAACTATATTCAAAGGGCTATAAATCTGGGTATACCATTTATCCAGCAATATCACCACTAGGTCTATATCCCAAAGAGATCCCCCCAAAAGGGAAAGGGGCCTATTTGTACAAAAAATATTTATAGCAACTTTTTGTGGTGGCAAAAAAATTGGAAATTGAGGGGATGCGCATCAATGGATGAACAAGATGTGATACATGATTGTGATGGAAAACTATTGTGCTATAAAAAATTACAAGTATCATGCTTTCAGAAAAACCTAGAAGGACTTGCATGAACTGATGCTGAGTAAAGTGAGCAGAACCAGGTAAACACTGCACAGAGTAACAGCAATACTGTACAATGATCAACTGTAAATGACTTAGCTATTTTCAGCAACACAATGATTCAAAACAATTTCTAAAGACTCATAATGAAAAATGTTATCCACCTTCAGAGAAAGAACTTATGGAGTCTGAATGCAGATAGAAGCATACTATTTTTCACTATGTATTTTTAATGGTTTTTCTTGGGGGGGGGGGTCTGTTTTCTTTCACCTGACCAATATGGAAATATTTTTTGCAAGATTGCACATATGTGACCTATATCAAATTGCTTGTCATCTCAAGGAGAAAAGAAAAGAGGGAAGGAAAAGACAGATTAGGAACTCAAAATCTTAAAAAAAGAATGTTAAAATTGCTTTTTACATGTAATTTGAAACAAAATATTATTTAATAAAAGAGAAGTAGTTGGAGCTTGCAATGAAATAAAACCAGAAGAACTGCAAAAATTTTTTTTTATCTAGTCCCATCTCTTCAGTTTATAAGTTGAGTTTTGGGGGCCATGTATAATGCATTTGTCTTTAATCTTATTAGATTTGTTCCAACAGCCTAGTTTGTCGAGATCTTTTTCGTTTTGTTTTTTTTTTTAACATTTTGATTCTATCATCAGCTATGTTAGAATTTCCACCTAGTTTTCTGTTATTTTAATCTGCCTAGGACCTCTTAGATCCTGGGGCATACAGTCTCATTTACTCTACTAAATTAATTTTATATTGTTGTTTATTTTGATTTAAACACATCTCTTCACTAGCCTCTGGACCACATAGCTGTGGCCACTTATCAGCCAAGATGGAGATGGACTCTGTTACCCTCTATAAAACATATTCATCAAAAAGATGCCAGGGGCCTTAATTTAACCAGGGTGGTCTAACATTCAGTTTCAGAACACAATGGAAACTGATGGTCAAATAGAATAATCTGGGGCAAATCATAACATACCTTGATCTTAATTGTTTTCCATCATGAATATGGCTAAATCTTAGATTCTTACTATCGCGCAAATTTTTACGCAGGGGTACATAGGCAAAGAAGATAATTTCGGTTGAAGTGAGGTATTGTGGAGCTAGTGTAGCATTCAGTAACATAGCTCCATCAGTCTGGAATGGGAATAATAAAATGTCATATTTAAAAACTTTTATTTTGGCCTTGAATAATGTAATACACAAATACATAATATTATTTAATATATAACATCTAAACAGTTCAGTTAATATACAACATGTTAATGAATTCAGAAAAAATATTCTTTTCTATTTTTATTTCTTTTCTCTCTGAGTAATAATTAATAAATTGTATTACTGCATATACATACATACCTTGTATGTATGTATGGTCTTTATGATTGCTCTTATGTGCCAGGGACTATGATTAACTGAAGAAAAAAGAAAACATTCCATTCCCCTTCCCCAAAATTTCTTTTAAGACTGGATTTTTAATGTAGACATGTCAAAAAAAGAGACTTGTTCAGCCCTCCCTGATGCCTTTGTATGAAACAACTGGGTGGGGATAGTAAAAAAAAATGCATACAAATTTCATAAAATCAACTCGTGAAAGCAACTTTAATGTCTAAAGGATCTTGGAGACTGCACTCGGTCCCCAAACTATCCTACTGTATCTGTAAGATGTTTGCAGGGGTGAAGTAATTGAGCCTCTCTACTACTTTAAGAGGAGAAACAAATTCTGTTCTTCCATACCTGATAGATCCATAGAGAATTTTTCTCTTTGTATTTGCAGAATATATTTTCCAACCTACAGTCTACATTGTTTTATTTAGTGATCGAACTTCAACATAGCAATCACCCTGAGTGTAACAGATGAGAGGGCTCAGAGCATATATACTAGATTAAAATTCCAAAATAAAATTCATTATTTTTCCCATTAAATTGTGCCCTTCCACCCCACCTTCTCTGTAGAGGACACCACCATCTTCCCAATCTACCAGGCTTGCAGCCTAGGATTTATCCTTGACTCCTCACTATCTCTCACCCACCAAATACAAGTTTTTCCAAGGCCTTTCTATTTAATCTCAATATCTCTCAAATATACCTACTTTTCTCTTTCGACAATACCACCACTCTAACATAGGCCTCATCACCTCATGCCTAGACCATTGCAATAGTCTGCTAGTGGGTCTCTCTGCTTAAAGTTTCTTCTCACTCAATTCAGTTGTAGTCAGTCTTCCATTCAATCCATTCTCTGGTTCAGTCACTAAAGTGATTTTTCTAAAATGTAGGTCTGACCATGTCACTCCCATGTCCCACTCAATAAATTCCAATGTCTCCCTATTACAACCAGGATCAAATACAAAATCCTATGTTTGGCATTCAAAGTCCTTTATGACCTCCTTTTCCAGTCTTTTTGTATCTTACTCGCCATCAAGTACTCTTTGATCTAGTGACATTGACCTCCTGGCTGTTCCACAAACAAGTCACTCCAACTCTATGTTGTCTCTGAGCATTTTCTTTGGCTTTCCCCCATGCCTTGAATGTTCACCCTCCTCAACTCTGCCTACTGACTTCCCTTGCTTTTGTTTTAAGTTCAAATTAAAATTCCATCTTTTACAGGAAGCTTTTCCCAACCCTTATTTCTAGTGCCTTCTTTCTGCTGATTGTTTCCTATTTGTCCTGTATATAGCTTACTTTCTATATATTTGTTTGCATATTGTCTCCCCCGTGAGAATGTAAACTCCTTGAGGGCAAGGACTGTCTTTTGACTTTTTTGGGGGGCATCCTCTGCACTTATCACAGTGTTTGGCACAAAGTAGACATTCAATAAATGTTTCTTAATTGCTTTATTGATTAAAAACTACTACCTATCTTACTATAATAACTTGAAATTGTGCTCATTACCACCACTCAGAATATTTGTTTCTCCTGACTCTAGCTCCTAATACTAATGCCTCCTATCCCTGCCAGCCACTGTGATAAGTACAGAATATACAAAAAATAAAATATTGTTAGTTGCTACTTTCAGACTTTCAATGGTCGCAGTATCTCCTCTCACAAGAAATGCATATGGGCTAAGATAGAAGAGTTGGTACAGTATGATTGAAGTCCATACATATATGTACATATATATATATATAGGATATGTGTTATGCCATGACCAACACAAGTATGGCTAACAATAGGTTGCTGGGGAAATAACATATGCAATTCTTGGAATTTTGTGAGGAATAATAAAATTTATTAATTGTATCACTGATAACAATAATAATATAATCATCATTAAAATTAATTATTAATTATTAATAATAATATAATGATAAGTTGGTTGAAAAATACATGGAAGACTGACCATTTCTTTATTTGGAATATCAAATGGAAAAACTGAGGCATCTATCTAGATCACTCTAGATCCATAAAACAGAAACTTGTAACACGTCCCTGTTGTGCGCAATACACATGCACACTCCTGCTTTATGGATCTAGAGTGATCTATACACACATGCACACACATACACACATACCTTCATGTATTAATACACATACCTAATTATATGTATATATGTGTGTTGTACATATATTATGTTTATGTCTATATACAAGTGTAGATGGATAGATATATGACATATATAATGTGTATACATATTATATGTGAATATTTGTGTACACATATACATATACACACGTACACATATATGGTGAGAGACAGAGACAAAGAGATAGAAACAGAAAGACAGAGAAATATACGTATAGAGAAAGTCAACATGTCACACTACTCACCTACCATATCAAGAAGTCAAATTGAGTTTGACTTGCATTATTAGGTTCATCTTTCCCTTATTTTCTTGAAGACTCAAGGATATTTTCTAATCTCAAACAAGAAATCATTTGCTTTTTCACTGAGGGACAAGTACTAATTTCATAATTGATATGCCAGACCATCATTATGCTATTCATCAATGAGGACACTAGGTTAAAATTAGTTTTTATGAAAACAACATACCAATCTACCTATAAAGCAACTGCTAATCTTGTACTATTGAAAGCTATTTTAAACATTGTTTTAAAAGAATGAGTTTCAACATGTATATCACTGACCAGTGTGAGTGCTGATAAAGACAACAGAGGAAGTTTCTTTAAACCATCATGTGCATTTTTATCCAGAGTAACTAAAATTCCATTGCCTATATGGTCATAGTATATTTCATAAGTTGGTACTTTGACTTTTCCATAAATGGTATAAGTTCTTAATCCTAATAGAAGCAAAAGAGAGAAAAAAAATTTTTAAATAAGCCTTGTTCTTTAAAAAAAAACCAAAATTGAATACAATGACAAATTTATTTAGAGGTTAGTAGAAATAGAAGTGTTATTTTTTTTCCCAACAAAGTGCATAGACTCGCTGAAATCTATTTATTGACCCTTTGGTAAGGCATGGACTTCAGGTTAAGACCTCTTGATATGTAGGATGCACTGTCTATGCACAGAACACCTGTGGACATATAAACAGGGACTAGCTGGTGCAGTTGATCACAGATTTGATGCAAGGCACATGCAGGCACTTGATACCACATAAGAGAATTGAAAGTCACTAGTCATAACTCATGTATAACTCAATTCATGAATCCCTCATGATGCGTTAGGACACATAAAAGAAAACTTCACATATGAGAATATAAGTCCTATGCAGTACATGTCATTATATATAATATTTACATATAATAACTAAATACATAAGTCAAATGCCAAAAACATCACCATCATCATCATCATCATAACAGATATCATTTATATAGTGCTTTAAGTTTTGCAAAGTGTTTTACTTATATTATTTGATCCCCACAACTTTGTGAGGTTGGTGCTATTATTAGGCCATTTTACAAATAAGGAAACTGAGCCTGAGAAAGGCTAAGTAGCTTGCTTAGGGTCACAATTTAGCATTATTTTGGAGGCAAGATTTAAACTCAGGTCTCCCTGACTCCAAGACCAGCACCAAAATGGCTACATCAGGATTAAATGGAAAAGTGGAGCCAACATGGTGGAGTAGAAGAAGCACTCAGCTGAGTCTACCCAATATTCCCCTCCAAACAACTTTAAAATAATGCCTCAAATTGAATTCTGGAGTGGCAGAGATATAAAAAGGTCACAAGACATTTTGCCATCCAGAGATGTGTTAAGAGTTGGGAAAAAGAGATCTGTGACATAGGGGTGAAGGCTGGCCAGAAGCCCATGTGAGTATGATACCAATGGTAGGACTTGGTATTGACAAAAGAAGCAGCAGCAGCTTTAGGAACTTTCAAGACAGAGAAGGTAAGGGGACCTTGCAACTGGTCCAAAAGAGATTACAGGTGATCTTTGTGCTAGCATAGAGTGCAGGACTATTTCATAACTACACTACCTATATCCACTTCTGGGTCATAGTTCATGGGCAAATAGGAACACTTTCGGTCATGAGAAACAAGGAACAGTGTTGCTATAGGTTAAAATGGTTCAGGGACCCTGCAGAATTGGTTATTGTCCTTCATTTTCAAAGAGGACCAAAATGGTATCACTTTGATAAAGTCAACTTACAGTGTGTCTGACTATAGCTGATCAAAGGGTTCAGAGACCCTGCAGAACAGTAACATCTAGGGAGCAGGGGCCCTGCGTAGCAATATTATCTCTGGTCCCAATGGAGCAGGGACACTAAGGAACACTATTTTCTCTGGCCCCATGAGATCACGTGCCCTGAAGAACAGTATCAGTTGCAATAACAAAGGATCAGGAGCCTTTCTGAGTTAAGAACCAGAACATAGACCAACAGTGACCACACCTTTCCCCAGATTACACCACCTTGAAACCACCAAAAACTTCCAAACCCCCAAAACTAGCTCCGAAAACAGCAGTGTGAAAAATAGTTAAGCTTGGGATGGTACCCCTCCCTGCTTCATGCCAGAAACAGCCTAGCTTTAACATCCATTTATTTTTCCCATATTTTTACTCTCCCTAGTTTAGGTATCAAAATCATATTTATGTCATAGAAGGAATTTGGTAGGACTCTTTTTTTAACCTATTTTTTCAAATATAGTATAGGGATTAATTAGTCCTTAAATGTTTGGTAGAATTCATTTATAAACTCATCTGGTCCTGGAGAGTTTTTCTTATGGAGCTATTGATGGTTTTTTAAATTCCTTTCTTGAAGATAGGATTATCAAAATATTCTATTTCCTCTTCTGTTAATCTGGGCAATTCATGTCTTTGTAAATATTCATCCATTTTACTCAGATTATCCATTTTACTGGCATTTAATTGAACAAAAATATCCTAATAATTGCTTTAATTTCATCTTCATTGGTTTTGGTATTGGTATTGGTATTGGTATATTGGTATATTAGTAATGGATACATTAACCCTTTTCATTTTTGATATGAGTAATTTAATTTCCTTTTTTTAAAGCAAAATCACCAATGTTTTATTTATTGTACTGTTTTTTCCTATAAAACCAGCTCCTAGTTTAATCTTTTTAGTTAAGTTTTTTTTTATTTTAAATTATATTAATCTCTCCTTTGATTTTCAAGATTTCCATTTTGGTGTTCAATTGTCTTCATTCAAGACAAAATTATGGCTTCCAGAAATTAAATAAATGTTGACTTTAAGGAGCCCTCATTGGTCAGTAGAGATCACACAAGAAAACAACAGAAATTGTGTGATACATCATTGCAGGTTGCAAAAAAATTAGCACCTACTGAATACCTAGTCAGATAAGCCCTGGTGGTGAGACTTACAATCAAAAACTCACTATTTTTCGTGGAGTGACAAATGACAAATTCTTACCTTACAGGAAAAAAACTATTAATTCTTGAATTAATTATTGAATTAAATTCAATAAACTGTACTAGAACTTGAAATTATTACAGATAAAAATTCTGCTCACAATCAAGCAGACATACCATACATTAGATAACATTTTTAATAACTGTAGCAATACCACATACCCATCTCCAAGCTGATTTAAAACTTAGTGGAAGATATTTAAATCACAGTGGCACAGAATTCAGTTTCATCTTCTTGTCTGCCATTGGAGTTATATATCAAGGGTTCTTTCAGTATGTGTACAGAATGTGAACTAATATTTTAATACTTCAACCACATAAAGCAAATATTTTATCTAATTGTGAAATCGTTTAAAGCAGTGAAAAAATGATAATAGGTTAGTGACTTATCAAAGGATTATTTCTCTCTGCATTTTATCCAAGAGATGAAAATGAAATAATGTTAACACCACCAACATTTATGTGGTACTTTCAGTCTTACAAAGCAAATAATCCAAGAGTAATCTGAAATCAGATTACATTGAAAGTTACTGTCTGTTGGTTGTCTCCCAAGTCAAGTCACTTTCTTGTGTCTGCTTTTGTTTTGTTTTTTGTTGTTGTTTGGGGGAGCTAATGGACATTCACTAATGGTCTCTCAAGACTGACATCATGGTCCTGTGCTGAAAAGGAAACACCTGGCTTGTTTTAAGACAGAGCTGAGATGGGAGAGGCCATCCCTTTTAATACCTGTAAGTTTCCCACTATTTGATAGTTCTTCCCCTTGACCTAGACAGGTGCCCCAGTATTGTCTATTCTGACCACAGTACAACCACAGGTGAGCTTGTCAGTAGTATTCTTCTCTGAGATTATTCCAAACATTTTTGTTCCCACTTTGCATCTCAATACTGAATGGAGATAGTAGGTATAGGGAGTGTCTCAGGGTGTTAAACTATGGGGTGGAGGGGTGGACTAGAAGTTAAAGACTGAGCCTTCCTGACCAGAAAGATCCTCAAGATCAGTTGCTGTCAATTCTCACATTAATTATTTATTATCATATTGTTATATTGATTAACAATTCCCAAGAAGGAGTAGCTATGAAGTAAATTTGATGCTATCTAGCTCATTTTGAACAGTGTCAGTAGAATCCACTACAGTGGTAGCCAGATAAATTATTACTTATGAAGAGGTTTGAGATTTTAGTTACCTTGTCAAGAAATAGACCTAGGCAAAATCCGAATATGCAACTAGCTCCAAAACTTCCTAACACTTCTGAGGATCCATTGATTTTCTGTAAGAGACCAGCTGGTCATTTCCTGCATGGAAGGGGGAGGTCTTCTCTAAAGGTTTTATTGGTATTCTGAATCAATCACAGAACCTGAGTGTTGAAAAAAGCTCAGAGGGTATTTTGTCTAGCCCATATTGAAATAAATCTGCTCTATGACATCTGATATACCTGACACATTGTAAAGACCTCTGTTAAAGGAGACCCTATTATTTCTCAAAACGGTCCATTTTACTTTCAGAGAGTTGCAATTGCTTTGAAGTTTATTCTGAAAATCAACCTAAATACATCTAACTATAACCTCTACCCAGCGCTCCTAGTTATGTCCTATGGAGCCATGAAGAACAAATCTAAGAACATGACTAATCTAAGAACAAGTCTTCCACGTGACAGTCCTTTGAATGCACAAAAGCAGCTATCATGTTCTCCTTACATCTTCCTTCCCTCCAAATAAATAGCCTTAATTCCTTCATGATCTGTATATGACATGATGTACAGTACCCCAACATCATGGTCACCTTCCCCTGAATGTGTTACTGTTTGTCAGTGTCCTTACTAAAACGAGGCATACAAAATTGAACATTGTCCACAACCGAATTCTAGTCCTCTTCATACTGTTGGAGTTATCTTGGGTTCACCTCTATGCTGTGATAAAATATCAGCAGATAACAATCAGTAGAGGACAATTACCATTAAAAACAATAAAAATTAAAAGCATAACTTGAATTAGATATAGCACTCAATCTGAGACACATGTATAATTTGGCTATGAAGAGAAATATTGAGAGAATATGATAATGATATTGAAGTGTGAGAATTTTAGGATTATATCATTAACAGATAGATTATATAATTGACATAGCATCTGACCTAGCTTTAGTGACTAGATCTGAATTCCTTACCTGCTTTTGAAATATAAACTCCTGAAAGTACAGAAAGAAAGACAATATCTGAATTATAGAAAGAATGGTAGGTGCGATCGATGGGATCCAGTGGCATATAGCCTACCACCACAAAACTGTTTCCTCCATCAGTTGAAAGCCACACCTAAAGGAAAAGATAATGGCAAATAAACCTTTTGTTTTATAAAGTGAGGTATACCTCATTAGAAAGATACTATATAATTCTATTCGACATTTATTATTCAACTACTGTGTGAAAGGTACTGAGAACACAAAGTAAAAAAAAAAATTAGTGCCCTCCTTTGAGAAGTTTGCAACATAGTAACAGGTATAACAAGCATACAGGTAACTAAATAAAAGATAATATAGGAGTGAGAGAATGCTAACAAATGGGAGACTCAAGAATGGCTTCATGGAAAAGTTGACACTTGAGTTGGAGCTGGATGAATAATAAAGGTTGTGAAAGGTAGAGACGAAAAGGAATATATATCTTTATTCTTTATAGACACACTTGCCCTCTAATTCAGTTCAGTTCAACAAATATTAAGATTGTATCACAGATCTTATGGATAGGTACTGGGCCTGTGATTTCTTGTAGGGAACTAGCAAAAGTCTCATTAAGCGGTCCATGCACTCTGCTAGGAGGATGCAGCATGTTCATAGGTAATAGATAAAAGAAAATTTGAGAAGAGAGGGAAAGCACTAACATCTAGGGAGATTAGAAAAACTTTGCATTGGAGGTAATGCCTAAACTGAGCCTTGAAGAAGGTTGTGGATACTAAATCGAGGAAATGAATAAGGACAAACATTCCAGCATGGAGAACAGACATGCAAAGGCATGGTCATGGAAAATCGAGTACTGAGTTCAAGGAACAGAAAATTATCACACTTTGTTTGGATCACTGTGTGTGTGTGTGTGTGTGTGTGTGTGTGTGTGTGTGCGTGCGTGAGTGTGTGTGTGTGTGTGTGTGTGGGAGAGAGAGAGAGAGAGAGAGAGAGAGAGAGAGAGTAGGGATTTAAAGCTGGAGCTAGATAAGCACAATTCCAACAACCAACCATCAATACTCAGTTGAAGAATATTAAATTTAAAACAAGCTGAAAAATCATTCTCTGTTAAATGTGGATGTATAGCTTAGTGATAAAGAAGAATGGCACATGTTCTAAATTGAGAGAAAACTTTTGGATAACTTTTTATGAACAATGAAAAAATAATTCAAATATTTGATTAAGATGCTAAAACTTAGTTTCAAATAATTAAGGGATAGAATTTGCCCAAAAAGAAACCCATAGTCACTGTTGGCTAGTTTATCTGTTTGTATCAAGAAAGCAGAAGTCATTTAATATGAAAATAATCACTATTTCCCACCTCAGTAGACCTTATTTCTTTTGATACACTCTAGACTTTACTTACTTTTATTTATTTACTTATTTAAGTATTTATGTATCTCTTTATATTATGTATAATAAATGTACAAACATATTTTTTAAAAATCATATGTAAGTATTTATTTTCAATATTCCAATGTAAGTTCTTAAGAGTAGAGATTGTTTCATTCCTTTGTATCTCTAGCACCTAGCATTGTGCTTAACACATAGTAGGTGCTTAATAAATACTTATTAATTGAATAAAAGGTGATTCCAGGAATACGGTTTTAGACCAGAGAAATTTGTTCTAATATGAACAAATTCCAGAACTAAGTCCTGGGGCCATTTGGCTCACAGGTGAGGGGTTGATTAGAGAGATTTTTAGAAGTTCCAACACTTTGTGGATGGGACGAGATTTCACGTATATATTGGTTGGGACCTAAACTGTCATTTTTTCTCTGAGATGACTGGAACCTTCCAGAGGCCCCATAATTTACTTACTCAAATCTTAGTATTTTATGGAAAGATTGAAGTAGCAATTACCATCAATATTGTACCAGGATTTGAGACTTTAAAACAAGCCACAGGTGAAATTTTGTTGATACTTACCTGATTGCCAAAAACATAGAGAAAGTGACTCCTAGGATGGAAGACCATTCCAAGAGCAAGAGAAAAACCCTTAGGAAACCTGAAACTTGGAAATTTCATTTGAATGTGTGGTATAGACTTCTTCTGCAGACTCCTTACAACAACAGAAATCCTTTCCTTAAAAAAAGGAAAATGTAATTAAATTAATACATAAAATTTCACGATCAAAGGGATTTTTCCATTATCTCCAATTTGCTCCTCCATTCAAAATTGCTAGTGCCTGACAATGGTGCAAAAGTTATTTCAGGGTCTTAAAGAAAGTGCCAATAAAAGATTTATTGGTAGCCCTGCCAACCTGGAAATCCTTTGAGCATGAATTCATTGATTCACCCATCATTCAAAGACAAACTTGGTTAAATATGCAAAGGCTCATCTCCGGAAGGCTGATATATTTTTCAACTACAAAAATATACAAATCCATCTTCTGAGTATCAGAGAGGTTAACATCTGTTTCAGTACAGGGTAAACCCATATCAAAGAAATCAGAGATTATTGAACTTTTATCATTTCCAGAATAGTTCACTCTTCTTAAGTTAAGGATATGACTAATTCAATCCACTGTTCCTTATATTTATATCCCTTTATGGCCCATGATTTGGATTACCTATTTCTTATCTAAAAACATAATAAAAATGTGGGGGTTGTACAATTCTTCTTACTTTTGTCCCCATTCCCTCCTAATCCTGACCCCCTAGCAAAATAGCAAATAAAAAACCTTACTGGGCAAAAAATTACTAAACATCTGTACCAATATGCCAATATAATAATTGCTGTGTAATCAAATATCATGAATCTAAAATCAAAACCATACTGGTTCTGTGGTTTCTCCATTTCTTGTAGATATTTGCCACTAATATCACCTCAATAACTGCTATCTAACATTTAAGATTCACAGAATACTTTACACACATCCTTTTTGATCCCATAATGCAGAGTGGTAGGAAGTACAGACATCCTTATCTTTATTTAGCAGATGAGAAACCTGAGGTTCAGAGAGGTTGTGATTTGCCATGGTTATAGCACTTGTAAGTATGGGAGGTAGTATTGGAACCTAGGTCTCACTAGGAAATAGGTCTTTGCTGTTAACTATGGCTTCATTAAGTGTAGATGCCCTTTATGGGTGACAAGCCACTGTGATCTAGGTACTCTTACAGCTATCTCCCCCTCCTTTAATTTTCATTTCCTCCTGATTGTCTGGACTCTGGTTCCTCATGACAACTCTAGTAATAGGAGTTATTTTATAAGTGTTAAAAATAGAAAGGACCACATTGGGAACAGCGAATTCTAACAAAGGGGCAATGAGTGTTTGTCAAGGTTGCTTTAAATTGAAGATATATTTGGGTTAGAAATTGGACTAGATGACCTTTGTAGTCTCTTACAAATCTATAATTCTTTGATGCAATGATTCTAGACAGAGGCTATCTAAGCTTATTTCTCCCTCTTCCTTAATTCCTATATTCTCCTGATATTCTGAACCCTGGTACCCTATGATAACTCTAATAATATCAGTTATTTTAGAACTGTTAAAAATAGCAAGGGTTTTATTGAGGGATAGTGAATTCTTTTTTGTTTGTTTGTTTTTTGCTTTTTGATGAGGCAATTGGGGTTAAGTGACTTGCCCAGGGTCTCACAGCTAGTAAGTGTTATGTGCCTGAGGCCGGATTTGAACTCAGGTCCTCCTGAATCCAGGGCTGGTACTCTATTCACTGCACCATCTAGCTGCCCCCCAGGACAGTGAATTCTAAGACAGGTAAAGTGAGTGTTTTCTGGGGATGTTGAAACTGAAGTAATATTTGGGTTAGGGATCACATTAGGTGACTTTTTCAGTCCCTTCCAAATCTATAATTCTTTGATGTCATGTGATTCTAAACAGGCACTATCTAAAATACTTTGTACTGGACTATTTATCTGAAACCACTTTGCAGTTGCTAGTACTACTATGTAATGATGCTATGGGTCATAAACTTCAAATTGAACATTCATATTTCCATTGTATTCTACTGGCAACAAAACCACCCAACCACCTGCAAGTGACAGAACATACCTGTGTCTTCATAAGGTAGATTGCAGTTTTTTGCTCAGGGTCAAAAAGAAATGACACAATTTTTTGACTGATTATTTTTGTCTTTTTTGTAAGTTTGGGTAAGCAAGGCTTCCAAATAATAAATGGATCTATACCATAGAAACAAGTGGATGGCTATAAAAAAAAGAAATGAAAAAATTTAATTAAAGATACCCTTCATCCAAGACACCCTTTGGGTTCCTCTAAACATAAGAGCCTATGAAATTTTATGTTCTTGTGTCTTGATTTGGTTTTTAAGGCAAGTTGCTGTCAGTTTTAACTAGGTCATTCTTGATTAATATCTTCCAGTTCATTTCTAGGACTGCTCATTTACAAAATTTGGAAGATTCCATGAAGTGCATTCATTAGTAAATCTGGAATGACTAGGACAATTACATTGTCTATTAGAAAGATTGCCATTTTGAAAAAAATTATGATTAGCAATTTTTCAACAATCATTCCACAATATTATCTCTTACCTTCTTTTAATGCAACAGTTTACCTGGCTCAAGGTCTTGTTTTTATCAAAAGTGATAGCAATAACTTCATCTAAAAATCACAAATTACAAAAAATTTAAGCATTACTGGTACTTCCATATAAGTTCCAAGCAGTTAATTGAGTTGCATTTTAAAATTATAAACTTGTCTTTTGATGATTAATGAATAATATTTGAAGACAGTAGATTTTATAGAAAATTAATAGCTCAAGTATAATAAATAATATATCATGCTATTTTATTCTTAATTATGTTTAAGTAGTGATGCTCATTCAAATATATTTAAGTAAAATTTACCTTCAAATTGTTCTCTGTTGGCTAAACATCTTTCATGATACCACAGTTTTGCTTGCTTATAATCTTCCTATTAAAAACAGAAAGACATTATCTAATAGCTCATTAAATGGAAAGAAAATATTCACAAGAAAGAGCAAGTCACACAGTCCTGAAAAGATGAAACAGAAAGTTAACAAGTGAATGCTGGAGGGAAAAGGGAGAAAATGAAGAAATTAGTGATAAAATTAATGAGAAAAATGTAGGAAAACCCAGATCAATAAAACATTTTCCTGGGATGCTAGCAGCTAACAACATTCCATGACTTACTGAAGACAGTCAAAATGTGCATTTTTCTCCTTTAATTTAAAATGGTAAGTACCCTTTCTCACATTTTTCAAATTTAGACCAGCTTTGGGGGGCCCAAGCTCATTTAATGTTAGAATCAACCATGATTTCCATGGAAAGCTCTCCCAGGACAATGTAAGATGTAGTTCCTATTTTTTATTCTTCTCCATGAAGTCACAACTTGTGTTTTTATAACTCTTTACTATTTATAAGGGAAATTCCTCAACACAACCCTGCGAGGTAGATAGTACATATATTTCTATTTTGCAGATGAGAAAACCATCTCTGAGAGATCAAATAATTTTCCCATGTCACTCAAGCTAACAAATGCTACAGGCAAGATTTGAATGTAGGTCTCCAAACTCCAGGTCCTATGCTATTTTCACTATGTCAGGCTTCCCTCATGCCCTCAAAAGAAAGGAATCTTACTTCCTCTGGATCCTCACAACAGTTTGTTCTGTTCTTAATACACAAGATACATAGCATTGTACTCTGTATTTTAACATCTATAACATCTTGGGGTGAACTCTGAATTTGAACTTGGAAGATCTAAGTTCAAGTGCCATTTCCATCGTGTGCCACATGTGTGACCTTGGGCAAAGTGCTTAAACTCCATGAAACTCAGGTTCATCATAAATTAAATCAGCAATGACATTTTCCAAGCCTAAGAGGGTTGTTGTGATGGTAGAATATGACCATGTGGGTAAATGCATTATTTAACTAAAGTACCATACAAAGGTGAGTGATTCCTTGGTCCACATCTGGGATTCCATTGGTGTAGGGAATTACAGGAAGGAAACTCCCTGTTCAAAGGTACATTAGTAATTCTTCTGTAATGTGGGAGTTGCAGAGAGAGATCTAGGGGAAAAGAGTGGTTAAATGACTCATCCAGAGTACCAGAGCAAGTATGTATCAGAGATAGGAAGGATTTCAACCCAAGTTTTCTCTGTTCTAAGGTTGGATTTCGAGGATTTCAAGTCACTATGCCATGTTACCTAAACTATTACTACCTAGATTTCATTCCTCTTATTTTTTTCTTGGCATTCCATTGGAAATAATCCTGTGGAACAGGCAGAGCCAAGATGGCAGAGTAAAAGGAGGGATTTGGCCTGAGATCTCCCAAATTCCTCTCCAAATAAATTTAAAATAATACCTCGAAATGAATTCTGGAGCACCAATATCAACAAAAGGATGGGGGAGGGGAATAATTTTCAAGCCTAATACAATTTAGAAAAGGAAAGGTCTGTCTCACCAGTGTGAGCATGGAAAGCAGTCCAGTGTAGACCATGCCTCAGCAAGCCAGCAGCTGGCTTTGGGGAAGTACCTGAATCATGAGCAGTGGTTTCTGGAGTTCTTAGCCCACAGACCATAACCTTTTGCTGGCACTGGGTGCAGGACTCTGTTACATTACCCATACACACTTCTGCGTCTCAGTTCCAGGGTGGGGAGGAGCACTGGCAGACGTAGGGACTCGGGTCACAGTTTCATGGTGGAGAAGAATGCTTGTAGTCACTTAAAGACCAGATCAAAGCCTAAGAAAGCATTGACCACACCTCTCCTTAGATCACCTTAGATCAGATCTCCCACCTGGGCAGAACTGAAAACTTACAGACCCCCAGAATTACCTCTGAGAACAACAGTAGGAAAGGCCTGAAGCTTGACACTGCCCACTTCCACTACTTCAGCAGAGCCTAACTTTAACATAAAGTTAAAAGTAAAGAAATAGGCTTAAAAAGTTAGCAAACATTAAAAAAAAGGAATCTGACCAGAGAAAGTTACAATGGTGTCAAAAAAGATCAAAATACAAAGTCAGAAGAGGACAACAACATCAAAATGGCTACCTGGGAAGCCTTAGACAAAAATGTGAATTGGCCTCAGGCCCAAAGAAAGAATTCCTGGAAGAGCTAAAAAAGGATTTAAAAATCAAATAAAATAGAAGGAAGAAAAATTGGGAAAAGATATGAAAGTGATTCAAGAAAATCATGAAAAAGTCAACAGCTAGGTAAAGGAGACACAGAAAAAATACTGCAGAAAGTAGCATCTTAAAAAAAGGAATAAGCTAAGGCAGCTAGGTGGTGTAGTGGATAAAGCATTGACTCTGGAGTCAGGAGGACCTGAGTTCAAATCCAGCCTCAGACATTTGACACTTACTATCTGTGTGACCATGGAAAAGTCACAACGCCAATTGCCTAAAAAAAAAAATAAGCCAAATGGTAAAACAGGCATGAAAATTCACTGAAGAGAGCACCTTAAAAAGCAGAATTAGTAAAGATGTACAAGAATTCACTGAAGAAAAGAACTCCTTAAAAAGCAGAATTGGCCGCAAGAGCCAAGATGGCAGAGTAAAAAGGTAGTCGCTCTCACCCTCCCCTATCAACCTCTGAAATTCCAGAAAATATCACCCCAGGAAAAAACCTGGAACAGCTGAACCAGAAGAAAGACAGAGAACAGCAGTCCAGCAGCCCAGGTAGCTTGAGGGATTAACAGGAAAGGCCCCTCTTGCCCTGGGGGAAGAGGAGAAGTACAGAAAGGGAGGCACCCCAGCAAGCTAGCTGAAAGCTCCACTTTAGCACATCAGGAGGAGATCCTGAAACCAAGGTGGTGGAGCAGGCAAACAACAACACCTGGAACTCCAAGTATGTCAGTGAAGGTGGGGGAACCAGTGTAAACCAGCTCAGAAAACCACCAGGTGCCTCGGTATTCCACAGCAAACAGGTCTCCCAGTGCCTCAGCAAAAATAAGGGAAGCTGCACTACAAAGGGTCCCAGGTAGATAAATAGCCTACAATACCCATCTGAAAGGAGCTGAAGAAAATGAAAGGAAAGGAAAAGCTGGCAACCTAGAGTTGCCCTAGAGTTCCAGTATTGCTGATTACAGCCCATCACCAGGTAAGCTGCCATAACCCTACAGCCTCCAGTTGCCAACATTGGAGTCCCCAACACACAAAGCCAGTGACCAAGAACTAGGCTCCCAACACAAGAAGCTTGGGTCACTGCCCTCTGATCCCTAGAAGGAGAGCTCAATCTCTTTAAAGGCCAGTGAATAAAGAAACACCATGAGCAAAAAGAAACGTACCATATATTATGAGAACAGTGAAGATCAAGGCAGAAATTCTGAAGAGGAAAACATTGTCAACAGACCCACATCTGGAATCTCAAAAGAGAATATGAACTGCTCTGAAGTCCAAAAAGCCTTCTTAGAAGAACTCAAGAAGGATTTTAAAAGTCAAATGAGAGAAATAGAAGACTCCTTAAAAAATACAATTGGTCAACTGGAAAAAAAGTACACTGAAGAAAACAAATCCCTAAAAAATACAATTAGCTACATTGGGAAGGAGGTAAAAAATCTAAGAGAAGAAAACAATTTGTTTTTTTTATTAGTCAATTTATTTATTTTTAGTTTTTAACATTTTCTTCCACAAGGTGTTGAGTTCCAAATTTTCACCCCATCTCTCCCCTCCCCCCTCCCCAAGATGGCATGCATTCTGAATACCCCTTCCCCTATTCTGCTTTCCCTTCTATCTCTCTCCTCCTTCTCTTATCCCCTTATCCTTCTATTTTCCTGTAGGGCAGGATAGATTTTTGTACCCCATTTCCTGTATTTCTTATTTCCCAGTTGCATGTGAAAACATCTTTTTTAACATGTGTTTTTAAAACTTTGGGTTCCAAATTTTTCTCCCTTCCTCCCTCCCCACCCACCCTTATTGAAAAGGCAAGCAGCTCAATTTAGGTTATACATGTGCAGTCATGCAAAAAACTTCCATAGTAGACATGCTGTGAAAAACAAACTCTATTTCCCTTAATCCTATCCTGCTCCCCCAATTTATTCTATTCTTTCTTTTGATTCTCTCCCTCCTCAGAAATATTTGCTTCCAATTACCCCCTTTGCCAATCTGCCTTCCTCTCTATCATCTCCCTACTCTCTTGTCCCCTTCCCCACCTATTTTCCTGTAGGGTAAGACAGATTTCCATACCCAATTTAGTGTGTATGTTATTCCCTCCTTAAGTCAAATTCTATGAGAATAAGATTCACTCATTCCCTCTCACCTTCCCCCATTTCCCCTCCACTGTAAAAGCCTTTTCTTTTCTGTTTTATGTGAGATAATTTACCCCATTGTACCTCTCCCTTTCTCCTTCTCATAGTATAATCCTCTCTCACCCCTTATTCTCCAAATATTACCCCTTCATCTTCAACTCACCCTGTGCCCTCTATCTATCTATCTATCCATCTGTCTGTCTGTCTGTCTATCTATTTATCTATACATACATATAATTTTCTTCCCTCCAACTACCCTAATACTGACAAAGGTCTCATGAGTTACAAATATCATCTTTCCATGCAGGAATGTAAACAGTTCAATGTTAATAAGTCTCTTATGATTTCTCTTTCCTGTTTACCTCTTCATGTTCCACTTGAGTCTTGTATTGGAAAGTCAAATTTTCTATTCAGCTCTGGTCTTTTCATCAAGAATGCTTGAAAGTCCTCTATATCACTGAATGACCATTTTTCCCCCTGCAGGATTATACTCAGTTTTGCTGAGTAGGTGATTCTTGGTTGTAATCTTATCTCCTTTGCCCTCCAGAATATTATATTCCATGCACTGTGGTCCCTTAATGTAGAAGTTGCTAAATCTTGTGTTATCCTGATTGTGTTTCCACAATACTTGAATTGTTTCTTTCTGGCTTCTTGTAATATTTTCTTCTTGACCTGGGAACTCTGGAATTTGGCTACAATATTCCTAGGAGTTTTCCTTTGAGGATCTCTTTCAGGAGGAGATTAGTGGATTCTTTCAATTTCTATTTTGCCCTCTGGTTCTAAAATATCAGGGCAGTTTTCCTTGATAATTTCTTGAAATATGATGTCTAAGCCCTTTTTTTGATTGTGGCTTTCAGATAGTCCAATAATTTTTAAATTCTCTCTCTTGGATCTATTTTCCAGGTCAGTTGTTTTTCTAATGAGATAATTCACATTGTTTTCTAATTTTTCATTGTTTTAGATTTGTTTTACAGTGTCTTGATTTCTCCTAAAGTCACTAGTTTCCAATTGCTCTATTCTAATTTTTAAGGAAGTATTTTCTTCAGGAAGCTTTTGGACTTCCTTTTCCATTTGGCTAATTTGGCTTTTTAGGGCATTCTTCTCCTTGTTGGCTTTTTGGACATCTTTTACCATTTGGGTTAGGCTATTTTTTAAGGTGTTATTTCCTTCAGTATTTTTTTGGTTCTCCTTTAGCAAGCTGTTAACTTGTTTTTCATGATTTTGTTGCATCACTCTCATTTCTCTTCCCAGTTTTTCCTCTACTTCTCTTACTTGCTTCTCAAAATCCCTTTTGAGCTCTTCCAAGGCCTGGGATTGATTCATATTTTTCTTGGAAGCTTTGGATGTAGGAGCTTTGACTTTGTTGTCTTCTATTGGTTGTATGTTTGGATCTTCTTTGTCACCAAAGTAAGATGATATAGTCTGACTCTTTTTGCACTGCTTACTCATGATCCCAGCCAATTACTTGAGTTTTAAACTCTTTTTTAAGGTAAGAGTCCATTTCCAGTGTGGAAAGTGTACTGTCCCAAGCTTTGGGGGTTTGTACATCTGTCTTCAGAGCTACTTCTAGGGACCTGTAAATTTTCAGTTCTTCCAAGGTGATATGATAAGAGGCGAGGTGTTTCCTCTCCACCGCCACAACAAGCTCTACTACACCAGCACTCCTCCTAGCCCCAGGACTGCCCATCAGAACTGTGACCCAGATCCAAGCATGGGTAAAGCAAGAGATTTCTGCCTCAGCTCTGGCAAAGAGATCCCTGCAATCCCCCTCTGATCAGCCACTCAATTCCCCCCAGTCTGTGGGCCAGAAGTTCAGGAGGCAGTTGCTGCCCTGGGACTTGGAGCTGAGACATAGCTTCTCTTTGACCCGCAGTCACAGACTTTTCCCACTGACCTTCTAAGTTGTCTTTGGCGTTTATAGGTTGAGAAGTCTGGAAACTGCCACAGTTGCCTGCAATTCAGCCCTCTGAGGCCTGCTCCAGGTTCGCTGTGCCCTGCGCACCCATGCTGAACTGTGCTCCTCTCCCTGCCCGGGGCAATATACCTTACCAATCAACCATCCAGATTGTCTTGGGTGAGAGATTTGTTTCACTCTGTCTTTTTGTGGGTTCTGCTGCTTTAGAATTTGTTTAGAGCCATTTTTTACAGGTATTTGGAGGGGTTTGGGGGAAATCTCAAACAAGTCACTGCTTTCACTCTACCATCTTGGCTCCGCCCCCAAGAAAACAATTTGTTAAAAATTAGAATTGAGCAAATGGAAACTAATGACTCTATGAGACAGCAAGAATCAGTCAAACAGAAACAAAAAAAAATGAAAAAAATAAATGAAAATGCAAAATACCTCATTGGTAAAACAAATGACCTGAAAAATCAATCCAGGAGAGACAATTTGAAAATGATTGGTCTACCTGAAAATCACGATGAAAAAGAGAGTCTGGACAGTATCTTTCAGGAAATCATCAAGGAAAACTGCCCTGATGTCCTAGAACCAGAGCATAAAATAGCCATAGAAAGAATCCACTGATCACCTCCTGAAAGAGAGCCCAAATTGAAAACACTGAGTAATAAAGTAGCCAAATTCCAAAATTACCAGGTCAAAGAGAAAATACCACAAGCAGTCAGAAAGAAACAATTTAAATATCATGGAACCACAGTCAGGATTACACAGGACCTTGTAAAAGACCGAAGGGCATGGAACACAATATCCCATGAGGCAAAGGAGCTTGGATTACAACCAAGGATCAACTACCCAGAGAAAATGAGCATGAACTTTCAGGGGAGGAGAAGGATATTCAATGAAATAGGGGGCTTCCAAACCTTCCTGATAAAAAGACCAGAGCTCAACAGAAAATTTGATCTTCAAGTACAAGACTCAAGAGATACATAAAAAGATAAAAGGGACAGAAAGATACAATGTGTGGTTAATAAGGGCAAAATGTTTACATCCCTACAAGGGAAGATGACATTGTAACTCTTGAGAACTATACTGTTTTTTGTACCATGTTAAAGGAGTATACATAAAAGGAGTGGATATAAGTTAACTTTGATGTAATGATAAAAAAAAATCTAATCAAGTGGATTAAATGGATCCATGTAAGTGGATTAATCTGATCTAAGAAAATGCACTGAGAAAGGAGGAGGCAGACAAGGGTAAATTACACTCCAGGAAAAGACACAAAAACCTATTACAACAGAGATAAACAAGGGAGGGGGATGAGCATTGTTTGAACCTTACTGTCATCAGAGTTGACTCAAGAAGGGAATAACATAATCATTTAGGTGCAGAAATCTAACTTGCCCTATAGGCAGTAGGAGGGAAAAGGGGAGAGAAAAGAGATGGGAGATAAAAGAGAGGGAAGAAGCAGTAAGGGTAAAGGGGGAAAAAAGGTAAAGGGCTAATAAAGGGAGGAAGGACTGAGGGAGGCGGAAGCAGTGGTCAAAAACAAAACACTAGTGAGGTGGAAAAAGGAGGCGAAAGAAAAGCATAAATGGGGGGGAGAAAAGGATGGAGAGTAAGACACAAATAGTAATTATAACTGTGAATGTGAATGGGATGAACTCTCCCATAAAACGGAAGCAGATAGCAGAATAGGTTAAAAACCATAATCCTACAATATGTTGTTTATAGGAAAGACATTTGAAAAAGAGTGACACACACAGGGTAAAGGTAAAAGGCTGGAGCAAAATATATTATGCTTCAGCTGAAGTAAAACAAAGCAGGGATAGCAATCCTCATCTCAGACAAAGCAAAAGCAAAAATAAATCTTATCGAAAGAGATAAAGAAGGAAACTACATACTGCTAAAAGGCACCATAGACAATGAAGTAATATCATTATTAAACATATATGTGCCAAATGGTATAGCATCCAAATTCTTAGAGGAGAAGTTCAGGGAGTTACAGGAAGAAATAGACAGCAAAACTATACTAGTGGGGGACCTCAACCTCCCCCTCTCTGAACTAGGTAAATCTAACCACAAAATAAACAAGAAAGAAGTTAAGGAGGTGAATAGAACATAAGAAAAGTTAGGTATGATAGACCTCTGGAGAAAACTGAATGGGAATAGAAAGGAATATACTTTTTTCTCAGCAGTACATGGCACATACACAAAAATAGACCATGTACTAGGGCATAAAAACCTCACAATCCAGTGCAGAAAGGCAGAAATATTAAATGCATCCTTTCAGATCATGATGCAATAAAAATTATATGTAATAAAGGCCATGGAAAGATAGACTAAAATAATTGGAAACTAAATAATCTAATTCTAAAAAATGATTGGTTCAAACAACAAATCATAGAAACAATCAAAAACTTCATTCAAGAGAATGACAATAATGAGACAACATACCAAAACTTATGGGATGCAGTGAAAGCAGTTCTTAAGAGAAGTTTTATATCTCTAAATGCTTACATAAATAAAATAGAAAAAGAGGAGATCAATGAATTGGGCATACAAGTGAAAAAACTGAAAAAGAACAAATTAAAAATCCTCAATTAAACACCAAATTTGAAATATTAAAATATTAAAACCAAGGGAAAAATTAATAAAATTGAAATTAAGAAAACTATTGAAGTAATAAATAAAACTAAGAGCTGGTTTATGAAAAAACCAATAAAAATAGATAATAGATTTTATAGTCTGCAACTTTGCTAAAGTTGTTTATTACTTCAAGTAGTTTTTTACTTGATTCTCTGGGATTCTCTAAGTATAACATCATGTCATCTGCAAAGAGTGATAGCTTTGTTTCTTCTTTGCCTATTCTAATGTCTTCAATGTCTTTTTCTTCTCTTATTTGTAAAGGTAACATATCCAGTACAATATTGAATAACAGTGGTGATAATGGACATCGTTGCTTCACCCCCAATCTTATTAGAAATGCTTCCAGCTTGTCCCCAATACATATTATGCTTGCTGAAGGTTTTAGATAGATGCTATTGATTATTTTAAGGAAGAATCCATTTATACCTATTCTCTCTAGTGTTTTTAATAGGAATGGGTGTTGTATTTTGTCAAAAGCTTTTTCTCCATCTATTGAGATGATCATGGGGTTTCTGTTAGTTTTGGTGTTGATATGATGGATTATGCTGATAGTTTTCCTTTTATTGAACCAGCCCTGCATTCCCACTATAAATCCTACCTGGTCATAGTGTATTATTCATGTGATAAGTTGCTGTAATCTATTTGCTAATATTTTGTTTAAAATTTTTGCATCTATATTCATTAGAGAAATTGGCCTATAATTTTCTTTTTCTGTTTTGACTCTTCCTGGTTTAGGTATCAGCATCATATTTGTGTCATAAAAAGAATTTGGTAAGACACCTATTTTACTAAATAGTCTATATAGTATTGTAATTAATTGTTTTTTTAAATGTTTTATAGAATTCGTATGTAAATCCATCTGGCCCTGGAGATTTTTTCCTAGGGAGTTTATCAATTACTTGCTCAATTTCTTTTTCTGAGATGGGGTTATTTAAGTATTTTACTTCCTATTCTGTTAATCTGGGCAATTTATATTTTTGTAAATATATATCCATTTCACTAAGATTGTCAAATTTGTTGGCATATAGTTGGGCAAAATAATTCCTAATTGTTGTTTTAATTTCCTCTTCCTTAGTGGTAGTTTCACCCTTTTCATTCTTGATACTAGTAATTTGGTTTTCTTCTTTCTTTTTTTTAATTAGATTAACCAAAGGTTTATCTATTTTATTGGTTTTTTCATAAAACCAGCTTTTAGTTTTATTACTTCAATAGTTTTCTTAATTTCAATTTTATTAATTTTTCCCTTGGTTTTCAATATTTCTAATTTGGTGTTTAGTTGAGGATTTTTAATTCATTCTTTTGCTAATTTTTAGTTGTATGCCCAATTCATTGATCTCCTCTTTTTCTATTTTATGTAGGTAAATATTTAGAGGTATAAAACTTCCCCTAAGAACTGCTTTCACTGTATCCCATAAGTTTTGTTATGTTGTCTCATTATTGTCATTCTCTTGAATGAAATTATTGTTTCTATGATTTGTTGTTTGACCCAATTATTTTTTAGGATTAGATTATTTAGTTTCCAATTATTTTTAGTCTATCTTTCCATGACCTTTTATTACATATAATTTTTATTGCATCATGATCTGAAAAGGATGCATTTAATATTTCTGCCTTTCTGCACTGGATTGTGAGGTTTTTATGCCCTAGTACATGGTCTATTTTTGTGTATGTGCCATGTACTGCTGAGAAAAAAGTATATTCCTTTCTATTCCCATTCAGTTTTTTCCAGAGGTCTATCGTACCTAACTTTTCTTATGTTCTATTCACCTCCTTAACTTCTTTCTTGTTTATTTTGTGGTTAGATTTATCTAGTTCAGAGAGGGGGAGGTTGAGGTCCCTCACTAGTATAGTTTTGCTGTCTATTTCTTCCTGTAACTCCCTGAACTTCTCCTCTAAGAATTTGGATGCTATACCATTTGGCACATATACGTTTAATAATGATATTACTTCATTGTCTATGGTGCCTTTTAGCAGTATGTAGTTTCCTTCTTTACCTCTTTCGATAAGATTTATTTTTGCTTTTGCTTTGTCTGAGATGAGGATTGCTATCCCTGCTTTGTTTTACTTCAGCTGAAGCATAATATATTTTGCTCCAGCCTTTTACCTTTACCCTGTGTGTGTCACTCTTTTTCAGTTGTGTTTCCTGTAAACAACATATTGTAGGATTATGGTTTTTAATCCACTCTGCTATACAATTCCGTTTTATGGGAGAGTTCAACCCATTCACATTCACAGTTATGATTACTATCTGTGCCTTTTTCTCTATCCTTTTCTCCCCCCACCCCCATTTATGCTTTTTTTTCTCTTTTGTCCTTCCCCCCCTCCAGGTGTTTTGCTTTTGACCACCACCTCCTTCAGTCCCACCTTCCTTCTATTATCCCTTTCCCTTTTCTTCCCCTTTGCCCTGCTTCTTCCCTCTCTTTTATCCCCCCTCCCTTTTCTCTCCCCTTTTCCCTCCTACTGCCTATAGGGCAAGTTAGATTTCTGTACCTAAATGATTATGTTATTCCCTTCTTGAGTCAACTCTGATGAGAGTAAGGTTCCAACAACGCTCATCCCCCTCCCTTGTTTACCTCTGTTCTAATAGGTTTTTGTGTCTTTTCCTGTGATGTAATTTACCCTTGTCTGCCTCCTCCTTTCTCAGTACATTTTCTTAGCTCAGACTAATCCACTTACTTGCATCCATTTAACCCACTTGATCAATTTTTTTTATCATTACATCAAAGGCAACTTATATCCACCCCCTTTATGTATACTCTTTTAACATGGTACAATAACAATACAGTTCTCAAGATTTGCAAGTGTCATCTTCCCTTGTAGGGATGTAAACATTTTGCCCTTATTAACCACACGTTGTATCTTTCTGTCCCTTTTATCTTTTTATGTATCTCTTGAGTCTTGTACTTGAAGATCAAATTTTTTGTTGAGCTCTGGTCTTTTTATCAGGAAGGTTTGGAAGTCTCTTACTTCATTGAATATCCATCTCCTTCCTTGAAAAATCATGCTCAGTTTTGCTGGGTAGTTAATCATTGGCTGCATTCTAAGCTCCTTTGCCTTATGGAATATCATATTCCACGCCCTATGGTCTTTTAATGCAGAGGCTGCAAGGTCCTGTGTAATCCTGAATGTGGTTCCATGATATTTAACTTGTTTCTTTCTGGCTGCTTGCAGTAATTTCTCTTTAATTGGGTAATTTTGGAATTAACTATTATATTCCTTCGTGTATACAATTTGGGATCTCTTTCAGGCAGGGAGCAGTGGATTATTTCTACAGTTATTTTACCTTCAGGTTCTAGGACTTCTGGGCAGTTTTACTTCATGATTTCCTGAAGGATATTGTCCAGCTTCTTTTTTTCATCATGATTTTCAGGTAGGCCTATGATTTTTAAATTGTCTCTCCTGGATTGATTTTCCAAGTCAGTTGTTTTACCCATGAGGTATTTTACATTTTCATCTATTTTTTTCATTTTTTTTTGTTTCTGTTTGACTGATTCTTGCTCTCTCACAGAGTCATTAGTTTCCATTTGTTCAATTCTAATTTTTAACATATTGTTTTCTTCTGTTAGATTTTGTACTTCTTGTCCAATTGGTCAATTGTATTTTTAAGGGATTTGTTTACTTCAGTGTACTTTTTTTCCTGTTGGCCAATTGTATTGTTAAGGGATTTGTTTTCTTCAGTGTACTTTTTTTCTAATTGGCCAATTGTACTTTTTAAGGACTCTTCTACCTCTCTCATTTGACTTTTAAAATCATTCTTGAGCTCTTCTAAGAAAGCTTTTTGGGCTTCAGACCAGTTCATATTCCCTTTTGATGTTGCAGATGTGGGTTTGATGACAATGTTGTCCTCTTCAGAATTTCTGTCTTGGTCTTCACTCTTCTCATATCTTTTTACTCATGGTGTTTCTTTATTCCCTGGCCTTTAAAGAGATTATGCTCTCCTGCTGGGTAGCAGATGGCAGTGACCCAAGCTTCTTGTGTTGGGAGCCTAGGTCTTTGTCACTGACTTTGTATGATGGGGCCTTTAATGTTGGCAATTGGAGGCTGTAGGGTTCTGGCAGCTTACCTGGTATTGGGCTGGAATCAGCAAGGCTGGGACTTCCAGGCAATCTAGGTTGCCTGCTTTTCCTTTCCTTTAGCTTTGTTTAGCTCCTTTTAGATGGATGCTGCCAGGTGTTTGTCTGCCTGGGGCCCCTTGCAGTGCTGCCTCCCTTAGTTCTGTTGAGGCACTGGGAGACTCCTTTGTTGTAGAATGCCAAGGCACCTGGTGGTTTTCTGAGCTAGTTTCCACCGGTTACCCCACCCTCATTGAGGCACTCGGAGGTCCAGCTGTTGGTGTTTGCCTGCTAGACCACCTGGGCTTTGGGATCTCTTCCTGGTTGGCAGTTGGAGGCTGTAGGGTTCTGACAGCTTACCTGGTGTTGGGCTGGAATCAACAAGACTGGAACTTTCAGGCAACTCTAGGTTGCTTTCTTCAGCTCCTTTCAGACAAATGCTACAGGCTGCTTATCTGCCTGCAGCCCTTTGTAGTGCTGCTTCCCTTATTTTTGCTGAGGCACTGGGAGGCCCATTTGCTATGGAATGCCGAGGCACTAGAATCTCCTCCTGGTGTGCTAAAGTGGGTCTTTCCACTAGCTGGCTGGGCGACTCCTGGTTCCGTACTGCTCCCCTTCCCCGAAGATAAGAAGGGCCTTTCCTGTTAATCTTGCTACCTGGGCTACTGCACTGCTACACCCCATCTTTCTTCTGGTTTAGCTGTTCCAGGGTTTTTTCTGGGATGATATTTTCTGGGTTTTCAGAGGTTGATGGGGAGGGTGAGAGTGACTACCTTTTTACTCTGCCATCTTGGCTCCCAGAAGCGGAAGTCGTATTGCCCAATTAAACGCCAAAAAATCTGACAATCTAAGTGAAATGGATGAATATTTACAAAAATATAAATTGCCTAGATTAAGAGGAGGAATTTGAGTACTTAAATAATCCTATCTCAGAAAGTGAAGTTAAATAAGCCATCAATGAGTGCCTAAAACAACAATCACCAGGGCCGGATGGATTCACAATTGAATTCTACCATACATTTAAAGAATAATTAATTCCAATACTATATGAACTATTGGTACCTACCAAATTCCTTTTACAGTACAATTATGGTACTAATACTTAAATCAGGAAGAGCAAAACAAGAGAAAGAACACTATAGGTCAATTTTCTTAATGAATATTGATGCATAATTTTAAACAAAATACTAGCAAGGAGATTACAGCAATACACCACAAAGATCATACACTATTAACAGGTGGGATTTAAACCAGCAATGCAGGATTGGTTCAGTATTAGGAAAACTATCAACATAATTGACTACATCAAAAAGAAAACCAACAAAAATCATATGATTATCTTAATAGATGCAGAAAAAGCTTTTGACAAAATTCAACTCTTATTCCTATTAAAACACTTAAGTGCAATAGGAATTATTAGAGCTTTCCTTAAAATAAGTCATATCTATCTAAAACCATTGGCATGCATTATCTGCAATGAGTTTAAGTTAGAAGCTTTCACAATAGGATCAGGGGTAAAGTAAGAGTGACCATCATCACTGCTATTATACAATATTGTGCTAGATATGTTAACTACAGCAACAAAAGAAGAAAAAGAAATTGAAGAATTAGAAGACTCAGTAAGGAAACAAAATTATCACTCTTTGAAGATGATATGATGGTATCCTTACAGAACCCTAGAAAATCAACTAAAACTTAGTTGAAACAATTAACAATTTAGCAAAGTTGTAAGATATGAAATAAACCCACATAAATCATTGGCATTTCCATATATTTCTGACAAAATCTAGCAGTAAGAGATAGAAACAGAAATTCTATTTAAAATAAGTGTAGACAATATAAAGGGCAGTTAGGTAGTGCAGTGGATAAAATGCTGTGTCTGGAGTCAGGAAGACTGATCTTTATGAGTTCAAATCTGGCCTCAGGCACTGCATGACACTTGGCAAGTCACTTAGCCCTGTTTGTCTCAGTTTGCTCATATGTAAAATGAACTGGAGAAGGAAATGGTAAATCATCAATGGTAAATTACCAAGAAAATTCCAAATGGAGTCACGAAGAGTCAGACATGACTGAAATGACTAAACAACAACAACAAAGATAGTATAAAACACTTGGGAGTCTACCTACTAAGATAAACCCAGGAACTATATGAACACAATTACGAAACACTTTTCATACAAATAAAGTCAAATCTAAACAATTGGAAAAATATTAGTTGCTCATGGATAAGATAGGCCAGTATAATAAAATGACAATTCTACCTAAATTAATTTACTTATTCAGTGCAATACTGATCAAACTATGAAAATATTTTATAGAACTAGAAAAAAATAATAACAAAATTCATCTGGAAGAACAAAAAGGTCAAGAATATCAAGGGAATCAATGAAAAAAATATGAAGGAAGGTGGCCTACCAGAACTGAAACTGTATTACAAAGTGGTAATCATTAAAACAATCTGGCACTGACTAAGAAATAGATTGGACAGTTAGGTGATACTTTGGGTAGAGTGCTGGATTTGGAGTCAGGAGTTCAAATCTGGCCCGAGACAATTATTAGATCTATGACCCTGTGCAAGTCACTTAATCCTGTTTGCCTAAGAACCCCATCTTTAAAATGAGCTGGAGAAGGAATAGCAAACAACTCCATTATCTTTGCCAAGAAAACTCCAAATGGATTATGGAGAGTCAGACCTTACTGAAACAACTCAACAACAATAAATAGATTGATCAATTAATGAAACTGAAGATACATAATACACAACAGTAAACAACCATAGTATTCTAGTGTTTGATAAACACAAATATCCAAGTTTTAGGGACAAGAACTCATTATTTACAAAAACTGCTGTGAAACTGGAAAGTAGTTTGGAAGAAACTAGGTATAGATCAACATCTCCTACCATATACCAAGCTAAGGCCAAAATAGATACATGATTTAGACATAAAGGGTGGTACTATACACAAATTAGAGGAACATGAAATAATTTACCTGTCATATCTATGGATAAGGGAAGAATTTATGATAAAAAAAAACAGAGAGCATTATAGGATGTAAAATGGATACTTTTGATTACATTAAATTAAAAAAAAAAGTTTTGCACAAACCAAACCAATGCATCCAAGATTAGAAGGAAAGCAAAAAACTGGACAAAACATTGTAAGCAAGTTTCTCTGATGATACATACATATACACATACAAATACACATATGATACATATGTGTGTGTATATATAGAGAGGGGAGAGAGAGAGAGAGAGAGGAAGAGAAAGAGACAGAGAGACAGAGAGAGAGAACTGAGTCAAATTTAAAAGAATACAAGTCATTCCCCAATTGATAAATGGTCAAAGGATATGAACAGAGAATTTCGCTACCTATAGTTGTATGAAAAAGTGCTCTAAATTGCTGTTGACCCAGCAATACCACTACTATCCCAAAGAAATTTTTTAAAGGAGTCTATATATACAAAAATATTCATAGCAGCTTTTTAGTGGTGATGACTGGGAATACGATAATCCAAGACAATTCCAAAGGATTTGTGATGAAAATCACTTTCTGTCTCTAAAGAACTGATGTAGTCTTAATGCAGATTGAAGATTTTTTTTTACTTTCTCATTTTTTCCTTTTTTTTCTCTGTGTTCTCTTTTACAATATGACTAATGTGGAAAGATGTTTTGCATGACTGCACATGTTTAACCCATATCAAATTGTTTGCTCTCTCAATGATGGATAGAGAGAAGAAGGGAAATATCTGGAAATCAAAATTTCAAAAAAAATTTTTTAATTGTACATGTAATTAAAAAAATATATTAAAAATTTAAAAAAAAATAATTTTGTGACAACAAGGTATGGTCATGCTTCTCTTATATTTAGTGTTCTGCATACTGTGTCACAGGGTGATAAAATAACTACTTTTGTAATTAAAAAATATTGACTGGTATGTCAGCTGATATCCTGAAGTATTGCCTGGTATATAAGTTCACATTCTGTAGGATCTCTGAAACTATCTCTGGTTCAACTTTGGTAGAAGACAGAATAATGGCAATATGTACCTCATCCTGTCCTTAAATGATTTTGATTTGTTTCACTTGATCTATATATTTTGAAAACTTTTCCAATCCATGCTATTTGGAGATTAAGTATTTGATACAGAAATATTGGTTAAAATGTTGTTATTACCTAAGCTTGGTCCAACAAATTGTGGGTCACAGTATTATATTTGTTAGTAGTCCGAGACAGTATTTTGCTAGATTTTCAAAAATAATTTGAGGTCTATGTTTGTAGTATGATGATCCATTACTGTTGCATCATGAAGCACAGCAAATTTCTGCTAATTATGTAAACTTCTTTATGTCTTTCAGGTATTTTGCAGATGACAAAGTTTTGTAAACCATGGTGATATGGACAAAAATGTTTCTTAGGTGGTAAACGTTCTTCTTAGGTAAAAGACTGAGCAATATAACCACCTAAATAAATGAATGGATGAAAAAGCTCTTTGTGCACAAGTCATTTTGCTGTTTGGCATATAAATAAAAAAATGAGACAGTCTCTGCATTTAATATTGTATTAGAATGAGACAACAAATATAGGAAAGTGAAATGCAAAATGGATAATTTTGATTACATTAAATTGAAAAGTTTTTGCACAAATAAAGCCATTGCATCCAAGATTAGGAGGGAAGCAAAAAATGGGGAAAGAACTTTTACAACCAGTTTCCCTGATAAAGGCCTCATTTCTAAAATATATAGAGAATGGAATTATAGATGGTCAAAGGATATGAACAGGGAGTTTTCAGATGAAGAAATTAAAGTTATCTATAGTCATATGAAAAAATGTTCTAAATCACTATTGATTAGAGAAATGTAAGTCAAAATGACTCAGATAATACATCACACCTATCAGATTGCCTAACATGACAAAACAGGACAATGATAAATGTTGAAGAAGATGTGGGAAAATTGGAACACTAATGCATTGTTGGTGGAGTTGTGAAATGATTCAACCATTTTAGAGAGCAATTTGGAACTATGCCCAAAGGGCTACAAAATTGTGCATACCCCTTTGATCCAGCAATACCACTATTAGATCTGTATTCCAAAAAGATCATAAAAAATGGAAAAGGACTCACATGTTCAAAAATATTTATAGCAGCTCTTTTTTCTGTGGCAAAGAATTGGAAATTGAGGGGATGACCATCAATTGGAGAATGGCTGAACAAGTTGTGGTATATGAATGTAATGGGATATTATTGTGCTATAAGAAATGAAGAGCAGGCAGACTTCAAAAAAAACCTGGAAAGATTTTAGCACCCATGTTTCCCTCCTTTGACTACTCTGCAATCCCCCTTATTAACTGATGCAGAGTGAAATGAACAGAACCAGAAGAAAATGTTACATAGTAACAGCCACACTGTGCAATGACTGACTTTGATAGACTTAGCTGTTTTCAGCTTTGCAAGAATCTAAGACAACTCCAAAAGACTCATGATGGAAATTGTTATCCACATCCAGAGAAGGAACTGTGGGGTCTGAATGCAGATGGAAGCACATTATCTGCTCTCTTTTTATTTTGTTGTTTTGTTTTATTGCTTCATTCTTGTGGTTCCTCCCATTATTCTAATTGTTCTTTACATCATGACTAATGGGAAAATGTGCTTAATATGAATGTATTAGTAGAGCCTATATCAGATAACATGCTGTCTTGGGGTGGGGAGAGGAGTGGGAGGGAGAGAATATTTAAAACTCAAAATCTTATGGAAGTGAATGTTGAAAACTAAAAATAAATAAATTATCAAGAATAAAAAAAGAAAATGACAAAAAAAAGCAAATATAGGAGAGTTCAGCATCATGAAGAATGGAGTGGCCAAGTTATCCTTACTGGTAATAAGAAGATCCAGGAGTCTAGATGTTTCAAAAGCTAATCAGATGTTAAGGCCACATGGTATGGACAACACAATCCAGTGGCAGGTGGTAAGACATGAAAGTTCTGAACATTAGAATCCATGCTGAGAAATTAGTCTAAGGGCAAAATAAGTGTGAACCAAAAAGTGCAGGTTTAAATTATAAATGATGTCAAGTGGATTTGGTGACTAAGCCAAGGACCTATAATTTGTTTCTCTTAGTACAGATCTTGTACCACCTTCTCAACCCTCAATGCCATTGACTAATGTGGAAAATTGATTCCATAATTATTATCCTAAAGCATTAGATAATTATTTATATGTATATATATGTGCATATGTGTATATACATATCCATGTTTGTGTGTTTCTATATATACATACACGTATGTGTGCACATGTCTGTGTATATATATATATATATATTTTATATGTGTGTGTTACTAAAAGATAGCAACAGTATAGTGAAAATACTAGATGGAGTAAAAACAATTTAAGGGTACATATTAAAAGAGGGCTTTAAGTTCTGGTTCTAAGATTTACCAAATATATGATCTTGGTCGAGTCTCCTTATCTCTCTGAACCTCCAATTACTTATCTTTAAAGTGATGATAATAATCTTTACATCACCATCTATAAAATGATGATGATAATCCTTATACTACCTTAGACCACAAGACATTGTGAAGAAATTATTTCATAAATTACTGAGTGCTCTAAAAATGTGAACTATATTCTATCACAGTACATAACTGGTTTCACAATGGTACTAAATAGAGAACATGGCAGATATTTACTGGGTCTTTGTACTGTACCCCATACTAGCCTAAGTGAGGCTAAAAATGACATGGAGAACATATTGCTATTCTTTTAGGATCATTTATGCCTAAAGAGGCAACTTATGGCATATGAGATAATCAATATACTTTGTTTCTTTCTTTAATGTCTTTGCACAAGCTTAAAGGATGAGATTTAGGTTCATGGCATAAAGGCATTTTCTACCTCAAAATTTATTGATACACAGATGATATAAGTGCACAACTTCCTTCCCACCAAAGATATCTTTGTTGAAAGCACAAACAGAAAGTTATTGACATCTAGTTTGGAAAATGTCTACTGTTCAAGGTGTTCTGACAATTCTCCAAGTTTCTCTCCTGGAACAAAGCTTCAGTTGAATTCTTTATTGTTTGTGAGTATCAACAGGGTCACAATCCATTTTATAGGAATTTTGTGTTGGAATTACAAAAAGAAGACTATTTAAACCTTCTACATTTATTTCCTCAGTAAACATTTCTTCTGAACCTTTTGCTATCTGGTTTCTATCACTTGACTGATAGTGGTTTCCCAAAGATCATAATTCATAGAATTAGAGACAATCGGGTAGAAACCAACATGTTATCCCACTCCAAATACTTCACTTTATAAATGATGAAGTGAAGGCCCAAAGAGAAGAAATGGTTTGACTATGATACACATCCATTTAGTGCCAGAGCTAGGACTACGTCTCAGGTATCTTGACTCTCAGTTACTGTTGATTTCTTTACTAAGTCCAGTTACCTTATTTCTGTTCTCATGTTCATTGATGTCTCTGCAGTATTTGACACTATGGACCCTTTTGCAATTCTCATACCTTGACTTTCCTGGAAGCACTGGAAGCTCTGTGTAGTTACCAGCCTAATATTCCTAAGACATAGCTTTCATCATGTAGTTCTTCTTTTCAACAAATAAAAGCTCCCCACAGCTTATCAAAGTAAGATTATTTCCTCTCTAATTCTTTCTATAATCTGGCCATACCTCATCCATCTAACTGGTGTGTCAGAAGCACTATAGCCTGACTATATGTTTTCTCAATGTTTCCTAAACTCAGTGTTTATTTTTACTTTCTATTTATATAATTCCTATAGCTGGAATGATGTTATCAATTTATCTTCCCGACATGCCTGTTAATGTTGTTCAGTCATTTTTCAGTCGTGTTTAACTTTTTGTGACCTCATTTGAGATTTTCTTGGCAAAGATACTGGAGCGGTTTGCCATTTCCTCCTCCAGCTCACTTTACAGATGAGGAAACTGAGGCAAACAGAATTAAGTGACTTGCCCAGGGTCACATAGCAAATAAGTGTCTTGAAGCCAGATTTGAACTTGGGAAGATGAGTTTTCCTGTCTCTAGACTCAGCATTCTATTTTTTGTACCACATAGCTGTCCTCCAACATGCCCACTACCAATCTAAATCCTACCAATAGATTAAGACCCACATCAGGTGCCACATCATCCACAGAGCTTTTATGAGTGTTCTCTAGAGTTACTGGTCTCTTTCCTTTCAGACTGTCTACTTCCTTATCATCTGCTCTATACATCCTGAAATTGGACTGTTACATTTAAAAAAACCTAAGCAATAGAATTCTACTAAATAAGGTGATTCTAATGCATTTTCTCTCTTCATGTAATCATATATGATAAAAATCCAGCTTTAGCACCTCCCCTCCTTTGACTAGTTTGCAATCCCCCTTATTAATTTGTGCTCTTACCCTTTCAAAACCACAAAAGTTGGCTCTTGAAAACTGGAAGGAAAAAAGGAGAAAATGATTATGTCTTCAAATGAGAGAATATAACAATAAGAGTGCTAAAGTTGTAATGGGAGATATAGGCTGAATCTATCTCAAAATGAGGTTTCTCAGGTACTGAAGTTAACTTCTGGGCATCTCCCCTACTCTATTTTACTCATCTCTCTCACTCTGGCTAGCCCTGTGAGAATCCATTGAGAAAATTATTTTTTAATTTTTTTTAATTTTTAGGTAATTGGAGTTAAATGACTTGCCCAGGGTCACACAGCTAGTAAGATTTAAACTCAGGCCCTCCCAACTTCAGGGCCAGTGCTCTATCCACTGAGCCACCTAGCTGCCCCCATTAAGAAAATTATTAACACGTACATCTCTAGGCATCTTTTTCCTCCTCCTAACTCCTCTTCCTTCCCACTACTCAATGTTGTTCTTATTCCCTCTTAATCAATATATATATACCACATTTTTTCTGATTCCTATCCTGTTTTCTATAGCCCTGAAATTAATATGTTTCATATCCCTTTCATAGAGTTTACTTTCCCAAAACAACAGAAGTGTTCATGTTCAGTTGTGAGGCATAACTGAATGAAAACAACAAAATAATCACAGGATCTCAGAATTGGAAGGGACTTCAGTTAACATCTAACTCAACCAGTATATGACTAAAAATCCTCTCTACAGTAGCCACAGGGGTCTCATCTGCTCCCAAAGGAAAACCTCTAGTGACAGGGAATCTAACATCTCCCAAGGAGGCACTTTTGAAGATTCTAATTCTTAGGAAGAGCCAAAATCAAATCAAAATTTCTTACCCCCTGATTTCACGTTCTCCCCATCCCTTTGCCCCACTGCTCTCATTCTGTCCTCTGGGACCAAGTTTAATTCCCTATTCCATTTAACAGTCTTTCAAATACTTGACTCTAGAGATCCTGTTTACTCTAAATCTTCCCATCATCAGGTCAAACATTTGTAGTTCATTCAGCTAATCTCTCCTTCATTTTCTCTCTGATTCTTTAGCTTGCCCCTTATGGTTCTCAATTTATTTTCTTGCATTTTTTCATACTACAGTAAAGACCAATTCCATTCTCAACAATGGAAATGTTTTATAAGTCTTTGTAAATTTTTTTTCTCAATGAGTCAGAATCAGTTCTGTTCTATGAGACACCATGAATAGTATATCAATTATATATTGACTTGATAATGAGGAGATATTTAAGATCAATGGCTAAAAGTTGAAACACATACCATTAATTTCTTCTTTGGATATAGAAGATTGTCACTTACAAAAAGACCCAATGAGGTGAGAAGTATTAAATGATGATTTGTTAAAACAACATTTACAAGTGAACAGTCTAGGAAGTCTAAAAGAGGAAAAATAGCATAGAAGTAATTATGAATTCACTTATGAACGGACAGCATTTTTATAGTAATTGGGACTTGGTGTCAGAGCATCTGAGTTTAAATCCTGACTTAGCTATTTATTAGCTTTGTGACCTTGAACAAAACAGTTAACCTCCCAAGGTCTTAGTTTTCTCATCTCTGAAATGAGGGTGTTGGACTAAATGGCATGTATGTCCCTTAAAAAATCTAAATCCTGGATCCTATAATATCCTTAATAATTCTTGGCTCTCAGAGGACCCTGTTATCATGATGCCTATGAGAAAAGGTAATTTGGGGTAACTGTTCTCTAAAGATGTTAGCACAGTGCAATCCTAGGGATCAAATTCTAATTCTACCACCGATTTACTGTTGATCACTCTAGAATCACAATGTGTCTTGTCCTTTACTTATTTCTTTATGAAATTTGGGGTCAATAAACAGTTCAGAGATGCTATGTGACTTCATAAATGTATGAGATCCCATACCCTTTGTAATTTAGGATCATAGGATTTAGAAGTAAGCCACCTCAGAGAACATCTAATATAATCCCCTCATTTTACATATGGAGAAATTGAGGCCAGAGAGAGGAAGGGTCTTGCCAAAGTTTGTCTCAAAAGATAGGCATGGAGGAAATGCTTCCTAAAGACTTGGTCAGAAGAAAAAAAAATCACCTTCTCTATATTCTGAGCAAATATTTTCTGTCAAATTGTACCATGAAGTACCATTGTCATCCCAAAATCCAGACATGGTCAAGCCTAGGTAAACACCTAGATAAGAGGAAAAAAAGACGACAAAAAAAAGACAAAAAAAGACAAAAGACAAAGATTTAAATGAGGCAAACATTTAAAATTTTAAAAGGAATAAGCAAGATTAATTAGCTCTGAATTGATTTTAAACAAACTTATATTGTCAGGTCTTTAGGCAGAGACCATTCCATTTTTATTACACTCCTCCATCTTTGGGAGAAAAAGCAAAAAAAAATTTCTTCTTTCAGCTTTCCTAACCAGCTTATTTTATGGATTAATATCTGATTGTCTTCTGTTATAGACTGACTCTGGGACATTATAATCATTGTTCACATTTCTATAGTGCTTTACAGTTTACAAAGTGCTTCCCTCACAACACTCAAGACAATGAGATAGGGCAGATGTCATTACACTCCCTTTGCAGATGCAGAAATTGATGATTACAGAAATTAACTGAACTACCCGTAGTCACAAAACTGACAAGGGGCTGAGCTGGTACTTAACCTCTGGTCTTCTAACTCTATGTTAGTTTCAGTCATAATGAATCTTTGATCTCATTGAGGTAAATATACTTTCCATTAGTACCACTTGCAATCCATCCTGTCTTCTCCCTCCTTTTTTTCTTTTTCTGATGCATTCTCAGAGATCTCCCACAAAAAAACTGGGAAAGATAGACAACTTTCTAAACTCCTTAAGAAAGCCATTTACATTGGGAGCCTTCACTTACTTTCTTCTCAATCTTTTAAACCATTTGTAAACTGTATTCTGATTTCATCATTCAGGTGAAACTTCCATTTCTACACTTGCCAGTGGTCTCCTAAATGCCAAAAAATAACGTTTTCTCAAACATGATCCTTCTTAATCTCTCTGTAGTATTTGACATGGTTGAACTTCTCCTGGATATTATTTCCACTCTAAGTTGTTATGATGCCATTCTCCTGGTTCTCCCCCTGTATGTCTGACTGCTTCTCAATTTCCTTTGTTCTTTTTTTTATCCATGTCACTAACACTAACAACCTCTGCTTGCACTAACAACCACAAACTACTTGCATTAAAAAATAGTCCAATTTAAAAGCATGAACTTACCATCAAGAGTGTCATCACATACGATACCAATTATTACCACATCATTAGCACAGGGGCATTTTGCTATCTTAATTTTTTTCACATGTGGAATCATCTTAATAAATTGACTATGATTTATTGGTTTCCCAAGGTCCCACTGAAGAATGGGTTCTGTGGAATAATTAAATTTTGATGTTAAAATTTATACTTGTGTTTGTAAAAGGGAAATATTTCACCACCTACTTTAAAAAGCTTTTAAGGGGCAATACATTAATGCCTACAGGGCATGCTCCATTGATGTTCCATTGATACTTCAAATTTAATGTAACCAAATCTAAGCTTTTCATTGTAAGCCTACTACTCCCTTGCTGATTTCATTATTTCTATCAGTGGAATTAAAGTCTATATTTTTACCAGCAGCATTCTTCCAGGGATGCTATATGACTTTGAGTCAACAAACAATACTGTCTTTGAAGAACTCAAATTGAGAATCAATCAAAGGGAAATCAAGGAATGCAAGCTGGATGTAAGCAGGCTATGTCATGCTACAATCATGCAGACAGTGCCTGACGCAAGAGAAGTGCTCAATAAATGTTTATTGACTTAACATTACAAGAGTTGAGAAAAGGTAATGATGTCATGTAGTGTTGGAAATAGGGAGAGATAAATTTAATTATTTGTCCTATCAGGATAAAAACCATTTCATGCCACGGCTGTGACTCAGCAGAAGTCATTCACTGCTATCTTGTCAGAATTGTTGAAACATGTTTGATATGATTGTTTTTATACTAAGACAAGTTTTCAAATTTCTTGTTCTGAATGCCCTAAACTATTGAGAAATCAGTCACTTTTCCTTTGGAGAAGAGCAGAATTAACATCCTAAATTGGGGATCCTAGGCAGAACCTTCTTCATTATTTGGAACTTATCATTGATAATTCAATTTACATAAATACAATAATTTAACGAGGTAGCTATATTACTTCTATCAAATCACTTTCCCTTTGTAAAAAGAATGTGGGAAGGGGGAAGGGGAAGTTGAACTGGCTTATATTGAATTCCCTTCCCACTTTAACACTCTATGAGTCCTTAAGTCTAGTCCACATATGGACCTACAGCCTTAGGGCCACATATGGCCTTCTAGGCCTCAAATGCAGCCCTTTGACTGAATCCAAGCTTGACAGAACAAATCCCCTTAATAAAAGTATTTGTTCTATAAAATTTGACTCAGTCAAAAGGCCCCACCCAAGTTCCTAGCAGGCTAGGTGTGGCCTTGAGGCTGCGGGTTCTCTACACCTTGGTCTAGTCTATATTTAAAGGGAACTGATTTTCATACTCAGAGACAGAATAATGGATAGAATACTAGGTCTTAAGACAGGAAGAACTGAGTTGAAATCTAGCCTCAGACACTAGCAATGGGTGATTCAGGAAAAATCACTTAACCTTTGCCTGCCTTTGTTTCCTCATTTGTCAAGAGGTTTCAACAAAAAGACTTAGCTCATAAGGTTTATTGTGAGGAATAAATGAGTTAACATATAAAGTACTTTGCAAATCTTAAAGTGATTTGTAAAATGTTAGCTTTTATTGTTTTGATGCTACTACTACTTAGAGGAAAATAAATAGCATTGTACCTCATTGCTACTCTCACTAATGGAGTTTGACATTGTTACTTTTGTCACATTTTTACCTCTGATAAGATCCAAAAGTGTTCCTTCAGTAGTATAAGTAATTAATCCATCTTGTAGTGAGATACTTACAAACCACTGCTCTATTGGTGCAATATCTATATGTAAACAAAGAGTAAAGAATCAGTTAATTCATATAAGCAATGACAACAAATGAGACTGTATGTGGTATGGAAACTTACTAAATGTCCCAATTCAGATATCAACCTCATTATTAAAGGAATCTTAGGATCACAATATTTTCAAGCTGGAAGAAGTTTTGTATACGATATAGCTCAATTCCACCTTCTTATAGATGATGAAATTGAGATATAGAGAACTTCAGTAACTTTTTACAAGGTCTCACAGATAGTAAGTGGTAAAGCCAGGATTTGAACCAAGGTTCTATGATTCCAAATCCATTGCTCCATTCATTAGACCACACTATCTTTTCCCACAGATTTTTACTAATAGAATGATGGGAATATAGGAACAAATATGATGTGATGTTAATATCAGAACTCTGATATCTGAAATTTGGTTATTATTTCCCCTCTGGGGCTTCTCTGATTGTCCACAGTATCAGTCTTCTTCATAGAGGAACACCTAAATGCTTGATAAAATCATTTGAAAAGGTATATGAGAAGTGCTTATTTTCATAGAATTACAGAACCCTGGCATTGGAAGTTCAACCTTGTGTAACTGCTACCTGAAGTATCAGTCTCTTCTACAACCTTCCTGACAAGGGGTATTCCAGTTACAACTGGAATATCTCCAGAAACCAGAAAATCACCCCCTAACAAGACTGTCCGTAACACTTTTGTACAGCTCTAATAAGAGTTTGTTTCCTTAAATTGAGCCTAAATCCATATAATTTCCATTTATTGGTCCTAATTCTAACAATTGTGGCCAAGGAAAATATGGTAATTTCATCTTCTAAATTACAACCAAAAGGTTGTACCATATGTATATACCATATTCTGCCTCCACCTATGCTTCATACTACTGTCATTTGGCAGTCTACATTCCTTCCAGATTCTTTCTTTTACTGTTATGTATTTGGCTGAACTTTCTCGCATGCCTAGAATGAAATCTTTTCTCATTTCTACCTTTCAGAATCTTTATCTTCTTCCTTTGTGAAGCCTCTGTTGGTATAACACAGGCCCCTCACTTTCCTTATTAGTATTCTATTCCTCTTGAAATTTGCCCAGAGAATTTTCTCTGGCACCTCACCTGGCCTTTTCCTTTTCCTTTCTGTATTTTTTTTGGCTCTTTAGACCAATCATCCAACATTTTCTAGTGGATAATCTGAAAAGCCAGGAAAAAATGGTATTAAAGTCCTGTTTCTAAAATATCCCTGCATAATAACGTCCTTGAGTGAAGAAACTGCTTGACTTTTGGTTTCTGCCTCAGTGCTTAGCACATATTAACACAATCACAGATTCTGAATTAGATGAGCCCTCAGAGGACATTCTAGTCCAACCTATACTTGAATAAAAATACCTACTAGTAATAATGTTTAATAATAATAACATTAATAATTACTCCTCCAGGCAAGCTAGATTCACCAAAAAATATGAAAAAGAAGACTGTAGCTGAATGTTAATACATTTACTGGCATCCTGAAATCAAAACTGAAAAGGAAAAAAAATATAAAAATATAAAACAATACCTACTCATTGCCAGTATAAATATTTGCCCTCAGAGCTATAAAATAGTTATCTAACAAAAATCTTTGCTCCTGTAGAAGCCCTTGAGGGTTACAAAGTATTAAGAATGGATGTTGGTTATGGATAATAATTGGGGGGGGGTTAAAAATGGAAAGCTTTTTTAAAAAAGATTTTAAATAATATTTTATTTTTCCCAATTACATGTAAAAACAATTTCTAACATTCTTTTTTTTAACTTTGATGTTCAAATTCTGTCCTTCCCTCCATCCCCAACAGTAAACAATTTGATATAGGTTATATATACACATTATGAAAAAGAAATTTCCATAAAGAAAGTAAAAAATAGTATGCTTCAATATGCATTCAGACTCCATTAGTTCTTTCTTTGGAGGTGGATAGCATTTTTCAACATGAGTCTTTTGGAATCATCTTAGATCACTGTATTTCTGTGAATAACTAAGTCATTCACAGTTGATGATCATAAAATATTTCAATTACTGTGTATAATATTCTCCTGTTCTGCTCACTTCACTTTTTATCAGTTCATGTAAGTCTTTCTAGGTTTTTCTGAAATTATCCTGTTCATCATTTCTTATACCACAATAGTATTCCATGAACAACTTGTTCAACCATGGCCCAATTGATGGTCATCCCTATAATTTCAAATTCTTTGGAACCACAAAATGGTTGCTATAAATATTTTTACACAAATAGGTTCTTTTCCACTTGTTTTTGGTCTCATTGGGATACAGACCTAAAAGTGTTATTGCTGGATCAAAGGGTATGCACAGTTTCACAGCCATTTGGGCACAATTCCAAATTATTCACCAAAATGGTCGGATCAATTCACAACTCCACCAGCAGTGCATTAGTGTCCCAATTTCCCACATATTTTACAACATTTATCATTTTCTTTTTCTGTCATATTAGCCAATGTGATAGATATGAGGTGGTACCTCAGAGTTGTTTTAATTTTCATTTCTCTAATCAATAAGGATTTAGAGCATTTTTAAAATGACTACAGATATCTTTGATTTCTTCATCTGAAAACTACCTGTTCATATCTTTTGACCATTTTTCAATTGGGGAATGACTTGTATTCTTATTAAATTTGACTGAGTTCTCTATATTTTTGAGAAGTGAGGTCTTTATCTGACAAACTTGTTGGAAAAAAATTTCCCCAGTTTTCTGCTTTCCTTCTAATCTTGGCTGTATTGGTTTTGTTTGTTTGTGTAAATGCTTTTAACTTTAAAATTATCCATTTTACATATTGTAATGCTCTCTCTTTCTTTCCTGTTTGATCATAAATTCTTCCCTGCTCCATAGATCTGACAAGGAAACAATACCTTGTTCTCCTAATTGATTTATGGTATCAACCATTAAAATACCCATTTTGACCTTATCTTGGTATGCAGGATGAGATGTTGGTCTATGTCAAGTTTCTACCATACTGTTTTCCTGGCAGTTTTGGCCAAAAAGTGAGTCCTTGTGTCAAAATCTAGGATCTTTGGGTTTAACAAACACTAGATTACTATAGCCATTTGCTATTGTGTATTGTATACCTAATCTATTCCACTGATCCACCACTCTATTTCTTAGCCAGTACCAGACTGTTTTCATGAATATTGTTTGAGATCTGGCACAGTTAGGTCACCTTCAATTTTTTTTATTAATTCCATTAATATTCTTGACCTTTTGCTCTTCCAGATGGATTTGGTATATAAAATGCCAAGATTAACAATAGAGGAAATAGAATACTTAAGTAAACCCATTTTAGAAAAGGAAATTGAACAAGCCATCAATAAACTTCCTAAGGAAAAATCCCCAGGGACAGATGGATTCACAAATGAATTCTACCAAATATTTGAAGAACAATTAATTTCAATACTTCATAAAGTATTTGGAAGAATGGGCAGAGTCCTGCCAAATTATTTTTATGACACAAATATGGTGCTGATATCCAAACCAGGAAGAACCAAAACAGAGAAAGAAAACTATAGACCAATTTCTCTAATGAATATCGATGCAAAAATTTTATATAAAAATTTTTTATATAAAATACTGGCAAGGAGATTACACCAATATATCACCAGAATCATATACTATGACTGGGTGGGATTTATATCATTAATGCAGGACTGGTTCAATGTCAATAATTGACGACATCAATAGCAAAACAGAAATCATAATTATCTCAATAGATGCAAAAAAAGCTTTTAACAAAATACAGTACCTATTCCTATTAAAACACTAAAGAGCACAGAAATAAATGAAGTTTTTCTTAAAAAGATAAGTAATATCTATCTAAAAGCCATTAACGAGCATTACATGTAATGGGAATAAGCTAGAAGCTTTCCTAATAAGATCAGGGGTCAAGCAAGGACTCCCAGTATCATTCACTACTGTACTAGAAATGGTAGCTATAACAATAATAGAAAAAAAGAAGAAATTGAAGGAATTAGAATAGGCAGTGAGGAAACAAAACTATTAATCTTTGCAGATGATATGTTGGAATACTTTGAGAATCCTAGAGAATCAACCAAAAAACTAGTTGAAACTATTAACAACTTTAGTCAATTTACAGGACATAAAATAAATTCATATAAATCATCAGCATTTCTGTGTGTTATCAATAAAGTCCATCAGCAAGAAATAGAGAGAGAAATTTCATTTAAAATGATTATAGACAATATAAAATACTTAAGATTCTGCCTGCCAAGACAGACTCAGGAACTGGGTTACAATTACAGTTACAAAACCTTTTTCACACAAATAAAGTAAGATCTAAATAACTAAGAAAATAGGGTAGGAGGAGCCAAATAATAAAGACAGTTCTACCTAAATTATTTACTTATTCCTTGCCATACCAATCAAATTATCAAAATCATTTCATAAATCTAGAAAAAATAACTAAATTCATCAGGAAGAACAAAAGGTCACAAATATCAAGGGAATTAATGAAAAAAAAATTGAAGGAAGGTGACCTAGCTGTGCCAGATCTCAAACTATATTCATCAAAACAATTTGGTACTGGTTAAGAAATATAGTTTTACTGTCTATTTCCTCCTGTAACTCATTTAACCTTTCCCTGAAGAATTTAGATGCTATACCATTTGGTGCATATATGTTTAGCATTAGTATTACTTTATTATTTATGGTACCTTTTAACAAGATTTGGTTTCCTTCCTTATCTTTTTTTAATTTATATCCATTTTGGCTTGTGCTTTGTCTGAAATCATGATTTCTACCCCTGCTTTTTTTTTTTACTTCAGTTGAAGCATAATAGATTCTGTTCCAGCCCCTTATCTTTACTCTGGGTGACTCTCTCTCTCTCTTTGCCTCAAATATGTTTCTTGTAAACAACACATTGCAGGATTCTGGTTTTTAATCCATTCTGCTATTCATTTTCCTTTTATGGATCAGTTCATCCCATTCACATTCATGGCTATAATTACTGTGTATTTCCCTCCCTCCTATTTTCCCTCTATTTGTCTCTGTCTCTGTCTGTCTGTCTGTCTGTCTGTCTCTCACTCTCATGTTTTGTTTTTGTCCACCATCTCCCCCAAACTAACCTCTCTTCAATCAGTCCCCCTCTCACTTTTCCTATCCCCTCACCTCTTACTTGCCCGTATTGTAAGATAGATTTCTATACCCAATTAATGTGTGTATTATCACCTCTTTGAGCCAAGTCTGATCAGAGTAAGGTTCAAACAATGCCCACCCCACCTATTTTTCTCTTTATTGTAATAGCTCTTCCATGCCTCTTCATGTGAGATGATTTACCTAATGTGAGATAATTTGCCCCATTCTATCTCTCCCTCCCAGTGCAATCCTCTTTCTCATCCTTATTTTTTATATCATCCCATCAAACTCAACTTATATCCACACCCTTTGTCCATGTAGACTCCTTCTAACTGTCCTAAGTGATAAAGTTCTTAAGAGTCACAAGCATCTAATGCAGTGCTGGTGGAGTTGTGAGCTGATTCAACCATTATGTAGAGCTATTTGGGACTATGTTTAAAGAGATATAAAACTATGCATATCCTTTGACCAACCAATCCTACTACTAGATCTGTATCTCAAAGAGATTTATTTTAAATGGAAAAGAATTTACTTGAACAAAAAATACTTATAGAAGCTCATTTCTGGTGGCAAAGAATTGGAAATTTAGAAAATGCCTATCAATTGACGAATTGCTAAACAAGTTGTAGTTTATGATTGTGATGGAATACTATTGTGCTATAAGAAGTGATGAGCAGGATGCTCTCAGGAAAACCTAGCAAGACTTCCATGAACTGATGCAAAGTGAATTAATAGAACCAGGAGAACATTGTACACAGTAATAGCAATATCATAAGATGATCAACTATGAATAACTTAGCTATTCTCATCAATACAATGATCCAAGACAACTTGGAAGGACTTATGATGAAAAATGCTCTTCATCCCAAGAGAAAAAACTGATGGAGTCCAAATACAGATTGAAGCAGACTTTTTTAACTTTAATTTTTTGGGGTTTTTTGTTGTTGTTGTTCATGTTTTCTTTTACAACATGACTAATGTGGAAATCTATTTTTCATGATTACACATCTATAACCTATATCAAATTGCTTGCCTTCTCAATGAGGGGGGTGGGAAGGGAAAGAGAGGATTTGGAACTCAAATTTTTAAAAACAAATGTTAAAAATTGTTTTTACATGTAATTGGGGAAAAATAAAATATTAATTTTTTTTTAAAAAAGAGTTACAAGTATCATTTTCCTGTGGAGGCACATAAATAGTTTAACCTTATTTAATCCCTTAAGTTTTCTCATTCCTGTTTACCTTTTTAATACCTCTCTGGAGTCTTGTATTTGAAAATCAGATTTTCTGTTCAGCTCTGGTCTTTTCATAGGGAATGCTCAAAAGTCCTCCATTTCACTGGATGTTTATTTTTCTCTGAAGAATTATACTCACTTTTGCTGAGTACATGATTTTTGCTTGCTATACTAGCTCCTTTGCCTTCCAGAATATTATATTCCAAGTTCTCTGATCCCTTATTGTAGAAGCTACTAAATACTTTGTAATCCTGACAGTGACTCCTTGATATTTGAATTGTTTATTTCTGGTTGCACGCAATATTTTCTCCTTGGCCTAGAAGCTCTAGAATTTAGTTATAATATTTCTTTGAGTTTTCATTTCATTTCACCTCTTCCAGGAGGTAATGGGTGGATTCTTTTAAGTTCCATTTTATCCTCTAGTTATAGGATATCAGGATAGTTTTCCTTGGTAATTTCTTGAAAGATAATGTCTAGGCTCTTTTTTTAATCATGGCTTTCAGGTAGTCGAATAATTCTTAATTATCTCTGCTAGATCTATTTTCCATGTCAGTTTTTTTTTTGTTTTTGTTTTTGTTTTTGTTTTGTTTCATTTTAATAAATGTCCTTTATGGAGGGTGGCAAACAAAAACAAATAAAATTAAAGGATCAAACATGTAAAAACTGGTTGTGAGAAATAGTAACAACCAAATTAGTTCTTAGTCCCTTAATATCAGTTCAAGCCCCAACACAGAAGGGTGATCTCAAGGAAGCCAAATCTCTTCCTACCCACCACCCCCAATCATGAAATAATAATTCATATACAAATTCCTATCTTCCCACTCCTCTAGCTCTGCCTCACGCCACCCCACCAAGTGGCAAAATCATCATAGATTCTTCCCACAAAGTATTCAACCAGGGCCACATGGCACAAAGGCTTCTTGGGAACTCGTGTGTCAACATGAGGCCCCCAAATATCTCTGGACTCCTGTGATAGTTTCTCCTTTGAGATTAGTAGTAAGTTAGGTTTCTGTACAAGCAGGAAGAAATTAGGGGAAAGGAAGGCAGGAACAAGGAAGAGATCTCCAGAAATTGTCCTTAAGGGACCCCAAACTGTATGACCAACTCCTCTTTTGCCTTGACCTGGATCTGAGAAAGTACATTATAGGCATAAGCAGCTATTCTGGAGACCTGCTGTAAATCTGCAAAAGGGACAAGGTCACTAGCAAGCACTTGGTGGGTCTGGTTGGGGAGTGATGGCAGTGGTGGCAGCTTCTTCCAGTGAGTCAAGCTACTGTTCAGGAAAGCTAAGAGGGTACTATATTGTCTTGCTTGGTCCATGTACTCATGCTGCTTCATGCCCTGGGAATCTGCTGCCAACACATCAATGATGTTCCTGGCTCTCTTGGCAAGGATAGAAGACAGCAAGGCCTGCTCATCCATATGGGCTGTAGGAAGGCTGTGGTAATTGGGTTCTGTTCCATTTAGGGTCTTGGTTGGGGGACTACTAGGGTCCAGAAGTAGCTTCCATCCCTCTTGATCCTGGTCCAAGTCCTCCTTGTTACCCCATAACCAGGCAGCACCCCATGGCCAGGGCCAGTTTAAGGAGCTCAGATCTAGAGGATCCTTGTCCAAAAAGAGCTCTTTCTCATCACATGACCCACAACTGTGACCCACAGGCTCCCACTGGCTGCATTGCCACCACTGCAGCAGGCAGAATTGGTGATCAGTTGTTTTTCTAATGAGATATTTCACATTTTTTTCCTATTTTTCATCCTTTTAACTTAATTTTATTCTTTCTCAATGTTTCTTGGGGGCCTTAGTTTCCATTTGCCCAATTCTAATTTTTGAGAAATTATTTTCTTTAGTGAATTTTTGTACTTCCTTTTCCATTTGGCCAATGCTAATTTTTAAGGACTTGTTTTTTTTTCAGTGAATTTTTATACATTTTTCTTTTATTGCTTCCCTTTTTTGAGTGTTTTTTTTATGATTCTTTTGAATGACTCTCATTTCTTTTCCCAATTTTTTCTTCTCCCTCTCTTGCCTGATTTTTTAAATCTTTTTTGAGTTCTTTCAGGAGTTCTTTTTTGGCCTGAGACCAATACTTTTTTTTGAGGTTTCATATGTAGCTATTTTGGCATTGTTGTCTTATTCTGAGTGTGTTTTGATCTTGTCTGTAATCATATATCATTTCTATGGTCAGATTCTGTTTGTTTGCTCATTTTCCAGCGTATTTTTCATTTTTAATTCAAAGTTGAGCTTGACTTTTAATTTTCATATTTTTATATTTCATCCCATCCTTTTGTTGCTTCTGCTGCACCAGAATTCATTGTCAAGCTTTATTTTACAAGCATTTTGAGGTGAATTTGGGAGAGTTCAAGCAAGTTCTTGCCTAACTCTACTATCTTGGCTCCCTGAATTTGATTAAATTGATCTTTGACTAAATTGATCAAGGTTGTGGCTGAAAGACATGTCTCTCTCCAATTCAAAGTGAAAGGAAGGACAAAAGAAAGTTTGTAGGGATTGAGAGGTGAGTGCATATGCCACAGGCAAGGTGTCTGTTTCTGCTGCCATGAGCTACATCTGACTCCACAGCAGCCCGGAGAGAAAATTGTCTCAGCTCAACAGCCAAGCATGTTCCACCTCCACATACCTGCTTGAATTGGGGTTTCAACCGGAGATACAGATTATTTTTTGTCCTTTTTATTAGAATGTTATTTTATATCTCTTTTAAGAGTTGAATTATTGAATTATTATAATGGTTAGCATTTAACTGCTATTTGAATTATTACCTTCATATTTCTTTTGAGCAGAATTTCTCAGCATTACTGCTGATATTAGAGATATCCTCATAATGAAATTTTACTATTCAATTTTTCTATTATTTTTATTCTGTTTATATTATTTAAATTTTATTTTAGAGTTAGATTCAACTTTAATATCTGCTACTCTTGGGGAAAATTGTTGCTTGTTGAGTCCTATAATTTTTATATTCAGGTTTTCTGTTTGAAATGAATGTTTCTTCTTGAGATATAAATTTTTTTTCTGAAATTCTTTAGAATTTTATTTTATCTCTTCTTTGAGAGCTTGAATTACTTAATTACAGTCATTTTTACTTAATTACTATTTTAATTAATTCTTTTATATTTCTTTTAAGAAGAATTTTCAATATTATTACAACAAACATTGGAAATATCCTTGGTATGAAATTTCATTTTATTATTTAATTTTTCTACAATATATATTTATTCTTTTTATACTATTTTAATTTATTTTAATGCTTTGATTTTAGAGTTTAGTTTAACTTACCATGTCTGCTATTCTTGTGAACTTTTAAAATTTTACAATTATGATATACAATATTGTTTTCTATTTGAAATGTACTTCCCTTAGGTCACACAGATAGTAAGTAATAAAGCCGGGACTTATATCCTGCTCTTCTAATTCTGAATTCAATGATCTTTCCACTGTATCAATGGATTGGTGATCTCATTGATGTAATCCTTCTAGCCCATCCATACCTTTTTGTTCCATGGTTGTCTTTATTGTTTATGATCTTACATAAATTTTCCTTAGTAAGTTCATCCAATGTTCCAGAAGCTTTCTTCTGGTTCTCTTAACAATGCGTATCTATGGCAGGAGTGCCATCTGTTTTATGTAGTTTGGGCTTTTTCTTAAAGGCATAGGGAAACCATTATTGAAACCATCATTGGTCTGACTCCCTTGACACCTGAGACATTAAAAAGTCAGTCTATCTGAAGTTGGTTTCAGAGATTTTATCATAATTCCTAATGCCCTGAATGGAAAGCTTTTCTCAACCAGCATAATCAATCACTGTAGTGAATGCAGAAGCATAGGGGGGTAGCTATTTTATCTGGATTAACCTTTTTAATTTAATTCATCCCTTTCTTTTGTTATTAATAAAGTCATTTCTTGAATTTTGAGATGCACAACAGGCTCATTTTCTTCCTTGAGTCTAAATCACTGGAAAGACCTAAATTATTGATCTCTTCATTTTTTATCCCTCACTACATTACACGCCCATTTCCTTTTCCAGTAATATATCTGTTTCACTACCTTTTAAGCTATTTTTATATACAATTTTTGTTTATTACTATGATTTAGCTATGTACTTCCACCATAGATGTCTCCATTGTCCTTTGGTGGTGTTATTGATACTCTTCAGATATTATTTCTTTCTATAACTTGCAGTTATACAACATCACCAAAAGGCATTGACGTAGGTTGCTAAAGAGGAATGGGTTGAACAAAAATTATACACAATCCTCCAAACGCAATCCAGGCAATTCTGTTCTATTTATTTCTTAGCCTAACTCATTGTATATGGGCAATCAGTCCAAGATATATGTTCAGACAGATCAGTTCAATGGGTTGTACACCCAAACTGTATATCACATTCTTAATATCCTTAGTCTTAATATATCATAGTCTTAGACATTCTTCAAGCACTTAGTTTTCCTTGTTAGGTCCAACTCATTTGAGCAGAAATGAGTATTGCTTATGGAACTATGCAATGTTCTAGTTGATTCAGTCAATATGTTGTCCTCAATGAATAGGAACATGTGGAGAACTTTACCTTTCTATTTGAACTTTGTCTGGATAGCCTACATGGCAATGGAAAATATATTGTACAATACATATTCTTGTTTTGTGCCTTACTTGAAGTTAACAATCAAATCATCCTTAAACAAAATTTTCTCTATTGCTACATCTTCAAACAATCCCAAATCATCTCAAAATGTTTGCACTACACCAGTTCAGAATTCAATGTTTACATTTTTAAAATCACTACTTTTTTATTACATCTAGGTAAGAGAAACAAACATCAATCATTCTTACCTTTATTATATGTGATTATTTCTCTTGGGATGCTAATAAACCAGGCATTCTGCTTAATATCCTTAATAAAGATGACAGAAAAAGGTTTTACAATCATTAACTATGAAACTTAATTCAATATGTTTGATACTATAATTACATAAAAGAAACTTTAAACAACTCAGTACCTAAACATTCTATTTTTAGTTAGTCAATAATTGAATGTTAACTTTGCTAAACCAGTAAAGTAAGAAAGATAAATGGAAAAAAAAGTATGAGCCCACAAATGAGTTAATCCAAAATGTGTCTCCCCAACAGTAATTAAAATATTGTATGGTACGCAACGATGACACTTCAATGGATTTTTTATTTTTTCAGTGTTGGCAAACAGACCAATGATGTGGATCAGAATCTAACTATGTCTTCCTCCTCTTGTGGTTCTTGTACATGTCCTCACATAAATCCCTCAAAAGGGGCCTATCCAAAATGGCAAGGCAGAGGGTTCTTCTACTTCTTTTGATGTTGCATATTTCCAATGTAGAACACAGGCTACCTTTCAGTTATCCTTCAAACCGCTATTTCTATAGTTTAAGTAACAGAGGCTGAGAGTATAGGTGATTTAAGCATCATTATGTGTGTGTGAGTGTGACAGTTAGAAGTAGAACCCAATATTCCTAACTCCAAGTTAGTATTCTTCCCACACACCAAGGATGCATACCTAAAACCCAGTTTTCACCATGGGCCAATCATTAAGCCTAATATGCCAACTTGATAGTTTTGCACCATTAAAAAAACCTGATTTGAACCAAATGTTACCTCAAACTGTTTCATCGACTAATTCCTAGTTGTCTATCCTGATTGCCTCCACTTTATTTCCTCTCATTCACTTCTCAACCTCTTGCAGTGTGTCTTCTGATTTCATCATGCCAGGAGCTTCTCTCCCTAATGTTAACAATGATCACTTTATTGCTAAATCTGATAATTTTTGTTTAATCCACATTATTAATTGAACTTTTTGCATTATTTAACCTCTCTGACACCCCTTTCTTACCAGATACTCTTATTCTCTCTAGGATTTTGTGACATTTCTTCTTCTTGCTTTTCCTTGATAGAGCCTTCCCTCTGTTCATTATCTCCATTTTTTCCTATATCTTGTTGTTCTTCTTATCCCCCAAACTTTGAACTCCTTAAGGGCAGGCTCTGTTTTTTAAACATTTTTTTATAGTCCCAGCACTTAACACTGTATCTGACAGATAGTAGGTGCTTAATAAATGTTTATTGACTGACTCCTTATAAGACCATTTAAAAGACCATTCCTATTGAATTAGTCAGTGAGTAAACATTTATTAAGCATCTATTATGTTCTAGGCACTGTGCTAAGCATTGGATATCATCTGTATTGGACTTAACTAGATGTATACCTCAAGGTTCTGTATTAGGACATCTCAAATTTTAGTATTCATTATCTTACCCCCAAAACTCATCCTTCTACCAAATTTTTCTATTCGTGTCCCTCATACTCTGCACTCTATTAACATTAACCTTCTTGCTATTTCTTTAATGAGAAACTCCATCTCTCAACTTTAGGAATTTCCACCAGCTGTCATCCATGGGAACCCTTTAAGTACTAGCTAAATTCTTGCCTTCTATAGGAAGCCTCTCCCAGTTTTCCTCAATTCTAGTACCTTTCCTCTGTTGATTGTTTCCAATTTATCCTGTATGTAGATTATTTGTACATAGTTGCTTATGTTTTCTTCCCCTTTAGACTGTGAGCTCCTGAAAGCAAGGACTATCTTTACATGCCTTTATATGCTCAGGACTTAGCACATTTACTAGCAAATAATAGGTGCTTAATAAATGTTTATAAATAAACTTCCTTCCAGTCATTCAGGCTTGTGATCTTCAAGTCATCATCAACTCCAAACTCTCCCTTACACTGTGAGTTTATTTAGCTACCATTGATGATGTTTCCATAACATCTGTCAGATCTGTTCTCTCTATTTACATGGTCACAACAGTAACTCCTACCTTTGTGACCTTCTACCTGGACTATTGCAATAGTTTCCTAATTGGCCACCCTTTTTCAATATTCTCCCCTCTCTTATCCATCTTCCACTGAGCTGCCAAAGTGATATTTCTAGACACAGCCCTGACTGCGTCATTACTCTTCTCAAGAAGTTCTAGTGGCTTCCAATAGCCTTGAGGATAAAATAAAGTCATCTTTGCAAGCATTAAAGCCCTTCACAACCTGGTTCCAATCTACTTTGCCAGGCTTGTTATATATTATACATTCCACAATCCATCTGAACTTATATTCTTATTGTTCTTTACACATGACAAAGCACCTCCCATCTCTGTGTCTTTATACAGGCAGTAATACATGCCTGGAATGAAGATTTTCTTCATGTATACCTCTTAGAATCCACAGTTTCTTTGAAAATTCACCTTAAAACTCAAATGGAGGTGGAAATTCCATTGATCCTAACTTGTGGAAATGGACTTCCTTCCGTTGAGATTCTGTTATTTACTATTCAGGTTGGGCTCATTTTGTTATTATTATCCTTACCTGAACAATCCTACTTCTAATAATAATTCCTGTCATTCCTCCTGCTTACTCCTCTGTTCCTTTTCATTTCTTTCCCTCCCCTTTTAGTAACAACATATTTGACTAACAACATAAATATTATCAAATTTCCCCTTGAAAGAAAAATAATCACATCATGTTAATCCTACAGAATATGTTCACTGTTAAAAATAAAATAATACAGAGAAAGGTATTTTTAAAATTACCATAGATAAATTGAAGTGAAAGACACCAGAATAAGTACTATTCATGATTCTAAAAGTGGGAGCAAGTCCTCTTGATGTAAACAGTTTCACAAGGTTTTCTTTGATATCCAAAGATCTGTCTTTAGTTGAGAAATAACACTTGACTACCTTTAAAAAAGAAAAATAAATATTTAAATCTCTGTGTGGATAGAGAGATTAGAGGAAAGAAGCATATCAAATTCATCTATTAATAAGGGAGAGGTAAGGAGAAGAAGGTAATCTAGAATGGAGTTCTTTTAAAATTCTTTAATAGAATTAATAGGATAACTTTAGATAATAATTTTACCTGTGGAGAGTGGCATCCAAAGGTCAGAGCAATCTTAGCTTAGCACCAGAATGATCAGGCATGTCAACTGATACGAAATTTTTTTAGACACTTGAAATTTGATTAGGTTTAAATATTTCTGCTTCATACTTGATGACCTTTTTCTCTATTATCAATATTCATTAGCATTCTAAAGGCTTTTCAAATAATGTGATAAATTAAAAAAAATGTATTGTTCTACCTTTAAGGACCAAATGTGTCAAATGATGCTGCTTGGTTCTTCCCATATTCTTAAATTCTGGTCTTTCTTTAAATCAAATTCAATATCTAACTAAAGGAAATTGCTACAGATAAACTGGGTCACTCCTTTATGAAAAAACTTAAACTCTGAATTAATCAAAATGAAAAATCAAACATAGCATACTACTTTTTGGACAAGTTATGGGCATACAAGGAGACTGGATAAATAGTCTGTGGCCCAAAATAGGTGGGTATACCTCATATTGTTGGCCCTAGTATAATTTCATTATAATTCCATATATTCTATAATATGTCACAATCAAATCCTGCCATGAATTTGCAAAACAATGTTGTAACATTGTTTGGCCAATTGTCCATAGTACGTATGAAACTTAACCATAACATCCTTTTCCCTGGCAGTCTTGTTTTCATGCAACTTATTCACAATGTAGGATCCTAGGAAGTAGAGAATGGATCTCAAAGATAATATATTTCAAATTTTCTCATTTATACATAAGGAAACTGAGTCATAGAGGTAAGTGGCCTACCCAAGGCTTCACAAAAAACAAATAGCAGAGTCATGACCTGAACATAGGCTCCATAACTCCAAACAAGCATTCTTCTACTAGGGAATGATGTATATACCTATAGAATATTGGCACATAGAATATTTACTGAAGCTATTGAAATAAGTTAGTTTGACTCCAAATCCAGAGCCCTTCCTACTTCACCATGTTGCCTCACAAATAATTGAATATTTTGCACACCTTCATTTTATCTTTCTGTTTCTTTGTGTACTTCAAATTAGGTATACCTTATGACCAATATGGTGCTTTTTGTGGCAATTAAAGCTATAAGTAGGAGAGGGTACATGAGCCAAAGAAAAGTTTTAATTAATTCATCCATCCATCCATCCATCCATTCATTCATTCATTCATAATCTCTTTCCCAGACCCTGTAAATGGTTGAATATAGTTGAATAGAATGTAATCCTATTGATTATAACTGTAGACATCCAAAAGGGGAAGAATAATTAATATATTCTGTGATTGTAACCTACCAAGTCCCCTGAGGTAAGAAACAACTTGATTGTATCACTCCCTTCCAAATGACCAGGGGAATAGCAAGAAAACAGTGAAGTAAGATCTCCTGAAAGATAATAATTGTATATAAAAATAATAATTGCATATAAACACATGTGTTTCTATAAAATTTCCTTTAAGAACATAAATATTTTTTAGGGGCAGCTAGGGGGCACAGTGGATAAAGTACTGGCCCTAGAGTCAGTAGAACCTGAGTTCAAATCTACCCTCAGACACATAACACTCACTAGCTGTGTGACTCTGGGCAAGTCACTTAACTCCAACTGTGTCATCAAAAAAAAAAAAAGAAGAACATAAATATTTTTAAATGTTGATGTGGGCTGATTGTGGTAGAATGGGGAATCAGTGTATCTTCCTCCCTGCCCCACCAAAAAAAGTAGAACTACATAGGCATACTGGAAAGTTATTTTCTTCCTTCTCATTGAAGGGAACTTGTCCTCAGGGCATAGCTACCAAGCCCACAGTAAGACAGCAAACATTTTATTAATAATAACTCATTTCTCCATCAAGCTTTAGAAAACACTTTCATAACAAAAACACTGTGGAGAAAAGGGAGTGCAAACAGTGTTATCCTCATTTTTTGCAGATGAGAAAATTGAAGCTGAGCAAATTGATGTGACTCACTCAAAGTCACACAGCTTGTAAGTGGAAAAACAAGAAGCAAAGTCTTTTGCATATTGTTACCATGAAGAAGAATAGAAATAATACTACCAAAGTGTGGGAAAGCTCACTTCCCCCTCCGTGCCCACCTGCTCCATAACCAACAGTCAGATGGATTTTCACATCTCTCAGTCAAGATTCCTAGAAAGGCTAATAATCAGTTATGGAACTGAAAAAGAAAATAAAAATATTTTGACCCAGAAATACCACTACTGTGTTTGTATCCCAAAGAGATCAAAGAAAACTAAAAGAACTCATACATACAAAAAATATTTATAACAACTCTTTTTGTGGCAGCAAAGAATTAGAATTGAAGGGAATATTTATCAATTGGGTAATGGCTAAACAAACTGTAATTTATGATTGTAATGGAATAATATTGTATTACAAGAAATGACAAGCAGGATGGTTTCAGAAAAAAAACCTTTAAAGACTTATATGAACTGACACAAAGTGAAGTAAACAAAATCAGGATAACATTGTACACAGAAACAGATCTATTATAAGGATGATTAATTGTGAAAGATTTAGCTACCCTGATCAAGACAATGATCCAAGAAAATTATGAAGGACATTATGAAAAATTCCATCCACCTCTAGAGAAAGAACTGATGAACTCTGAGTACAGATTGAAGCATATCTTTCTTTTATTTTCTTGTTTCTGTGTATTCTTTTGCAATATGGCTCATAAGGAAATGTTTCATATGACTTCACATTTATAATTGGTATCAAATTCCTTGTCTTCTCAAATGGAGAGGGAAGGGCAGGAAGGAGGGAAAGAGGTTTTTTTAAATGTAATTGGGAAATATCTAATGAAATAAATTAAAATATGTTTTAAAAAATAAACCGAGTATAGCCTTTGGATAAGCGATATCACTGTTAAATCTATATCCTAAAGAGATTAAAGAAAGAGGAAAAGGACCAATGTGTACAAAGATATTTATAACAACTATCTTTGTGATGTAAAATCATTGGAAACTAAAGCAGTGCCCATCAACTGGGCAATGGCTGAACAAGTTATGATACACACACATATGATGAAATATTATTGTGTCGTAAACTGGAAAGACTTAAATGAAATGATGTAGAGTGAGATGAACCAAACTAAGAGAACAATTTATACAATAAAATCAATATTGTAAGGACAAACAAATTTGGAATGCTAGGAACTCTAGTCAACACAATTTACAACCACAATATCAAAGGACTCAAGATGAAACATGATGAACATTTAGATTGAGAAAAATTTTTTGGACATAGCTCATCAGGAAATTTGTTTTACTTCACTTTACATGTTTGTAATAAGTGTTTTGTTTTTCTTCTTTTTTCAATTGAAGGTTGGGGGAAGTAGAAGAGAGATTATGCAGATTCAAAAATAAAATAAAATAATATTGAGGTTTTTTTTAAAGCAGTGATAAGCTAGTACCTATTTTCTATTGCATAAGCTAACTAAACCAGGAATCAGAAAAACCCTAGTTCAAATGCAGCTTCAGATAATTACTAGCTGTGTGATCATGGGCAAAGCCACTTAACTTCTTTCTGCCTCTTTTTCCTCATTTGTAAAATGAAGATAATAGCATTTACTGCTCAAGGTTATTGTGAAGATAAAATGAGATATTTGTAAAAAAAAACACTTTGCAAACCTCTAATGCTATATAAATGCTATTATCATCATTTATTTTATACCTATATTTTAATATAATTGGTTTCTTTTTCAATATTATGTATTCTATTTTGATATCTTAAAATATTTTTCTATAGGCTTTTCTATAGGAAGTACAGGCTTCACCAGGCTCTCAAATGTATCCATAACATATACAAAAAAATTTAGAATTCTTATTCAATTGGCAACTGAGCTAACTACTAACATCAGGGTTTTCCCCTTCCTCCTAATATTTAGGGAGTTTGGGCTAAATTGGCAATTGAAGACTAAGATTTAATATCTCATATTTATTTTTACCACCTTTATTAAATATTTTTCTTAGTTATGTTCTTGTGAGTGGTGAATCTATGAAGCACATTGCCAGTGATATAAGGCAGTGGTGTCAAACTCAAATAGAAATGGGAGCTATTAAACTATACATAAGGATTTCTGTGGGTTACACATTGACTTAAGTTTTAAAATGTAATGTTATCTATGTTTTATCAAATTTTTATTTGTTTTGTTAAGTATTTCCTAATTACATTTTAATCTAGTTCAGGCTATGCTTAAGAGTGCTGATGGACTCCAAAATGAGTCAGATACCTCCCCCATCCTAGTTCTCTCACACTTACTCTAGGAAAAGCCTGAAATTCATACCAGAACTGATATTTATTTTTAAATACCACAAGAAACTCTAGTAAGTTATTTCTTATGCCCCAGAACTTCACAAAAAGTCACCAGAATCCCACAGGAAATACAAAAAGTAGCCATCAACAACACCAGTGTCAACATAGGTAAATAAGCCAGCAGTCTCCCTATCCAACCAGAAAATGGACTGAAACATGTATGACCAGCAAGGCTATGTGTCCAGAGAAACCAAAAGCAAAGAGTCTCCAAGAGAAAGACCCAGGGAGGTCAAAAAGTCTACAGAGGTAAAAATGGGAAACAGAAGAGTTCTAGAGACCAGCAGTGATGAGTGCACTGCTATAGCACTCCAAGCAGGACAGCCCAGCACCAGTACTTTGTAAGAGATTCCATAGAGGTCCATGAAGGTCTAACACTCTGAACCTCGGTGATGCTGGGAGGACTAACCCCGGGACCTAGAGATCAGCATAGGATTGCTGGAGACCCAGGGATAGACGAAGCAGGGATGATCATCCCTTCCAGAAGTGCAGTGGTGGAGGAGGGAGCCTAGTCCTAGGCACAAAGCCCTAATTAAGGAACTAAAACTGACAAGATGACAAAAACCAAATCAAAAACATGCAAACTAACACACACAGACACATATAAATGTATGGATATACATATGTGTTTAGAGCACATCTAAAGATACCCTACAATAAGCAACTCCTTTAAAAACTGCAGGAGTTAGAGATAAGTCAAAAGAAAAAAAATGATTTCCCATAAAGACATAAATAAATAAAATATGAATACCTAGAAGAAAAAAATAGATTTGTAAAAATGAAATAAAATCTCTGAAAGAAATAAAACAAAAGTTATTCTTTTCTTACTGTATTAATAACCAATTTCTTATATAGACTCAAATATCCTTCTTTTGCTCACTTTTCCTCATTCAAAGACCAGTTTCTCAAGGACATTTCTGACCTGGCCCAAAGAATTCACCCCACTCAGATCATCTTATTTAGGTGGAATTCTTACTATAACCCCACCATTATACCATTATTCTACTCAGGAAGGTCTGTTTTGTATAAATTGCTGGAGGTAGAATGGTCTGGCTTGAGATGACTCTGTCCAAGAGCATTGACATGATCAGAATCACACCCCCCAGACTCTCATTAGAATAAGGCCTCCTCTCATTGTACTATTCATTTTCCCATTAATTCTTAACCAATCAGAGTGATTAGGGACAACCTTTGTTCCAGAGATATTTAACAATTTGTTGGTTTCCAAGGTTCATCTTTGGTTTCCGAAAGAACCACTGACCTCAATTTATTACTTGCTAGCTATAATTAATAAATTGATTATTAACTGCCCAGAAACTATGTCTCTCAGATTTTTCATTCATCTCAAGTAGAATATCTGAGGAAGAGAAAGTGGTAAACCTTTTCCTATTACAGACTCACTGGAAACTCAACCAGAACAGAAAGCAAAAGCTCCATAAGACAAAAATATTAGAGCCAAATCAAAAGATCAAAAATATAACAGGCAAAAGAACATAAGATGCATTATACTCTGAAAACCATATTTGTAAAAAAAAATCCTAACAGGATATTTCAAGAAATAACAAATTAAAACTGTCCAGTTCCATTAGAACTATAGGGCAAAATATAGATAAAATACACCAGTCTCTTCCTGAAAGATATCCTAAATGGAAAACTCCCAAGCAAGGCATTTCCAAAATCCAGAATTCTCATAGCAATGAAAAAATTCTGCAAGCATCCAGAAAGTAGTTTAATGCCAGGTAACTAAAGGCAGGATTCTACCATCAATGAGAGGGGTTCTTTGGAAGCAATATTCTACAAATCAAAGGATACAGGCTTACAAGCAAGAATAACTTACCTTACAAAGTGCTCTACAATTCTACAAGGGGAGTTCTTTATTTTAATAAAATAGAAAACTTTCAAGCATTTCTGATGAGAATACCAGAGCCAAATAGTTATTTTGAAATATTAACACAAGGGTACAAAAAAACCAAGAAAGTTAATTTGATTTGAGCAATTAGAAGGAGCTGTATGATCATGCAGTGCTAACATTTTTAATGGAGGAGAAGAAACACCTTTTCTATTAGAACCTAAATGACTTTTCAAAGAGTACTGAAGGGAGCTATAATAAAACAGAGGACCTGGGGATGGATTAGTTCTGTTCTGAGGGTTTGAAGATGGGAAAGAAAAAAGCAGGATAAAAGGAAGAATAAACTAGTCTAAAAAGGGAGATGCAGGTGATAGAACTTGCTATAATTAGAGTGTGTGAAAAAAAGAATACATAAACATAGAAGATAAGATGGGAGATAGCTGGCATCAGGTGAATTCTTAATTCAAATGCTCAAGTAACTCTCCATTCTCCATCACCTCCACTAAACACCATGACTTCCCCCTCCCCACCTCTTGCTTTGCATCTTACTTTTGTGTTTTCTTTCTCCATCAAACTGTATATTACTTGGGGGCAAGGATTAGCTTTCTTTTTGTTATTTAAATCCCCAGCACTTAGCACAGTGCCTATACCATATTAGGTGCTTAATAAATGTTTATTGTATTATTGTAAATGGACAACGGAGGTTTGAACATACACACAGAGTTGGTGCAAAAATGTCACAAACTCAGCAGGGAAAACAGTAGAGGCAGGTTAATAGGCAAGTAAATACCAATGAGAGAATAATTGCAAGTGTAGCAAGCTTTCTATTCCTAAAGGGGGTATTAAAAAAAAAAGGAAGGAAAAGAAAAGAAAAGAAATTGAATCTAAGTGGTTGCCCATAAATTTGGGAAGTGCCAAACAAATTTTTGACATTTGTTGTTATTTTTTTAAGTTTTAGGTTCCAAATTCTCTCTTTCCCTTTCTTCCCACACCCTTCCCTGAGATGGTAAGCAATCTGATATAGGTTATACATGTGCAATTGTGTAAAGCATTCCAATATTACTCATTTTGTATAAGAAGACTCAAACAAAAAAGGAAGATGGAAAAGAAGGAAGGAAGAGAAAGAAAGAAAGAAGGAAGGAAGGAAGGAAGGAAGGAAAGAAACAAAAAAAGAAACAAAGAAAAAAAGAGAAAAAATAGTCTGTCATGAGTCCTTTGGGAATGTTTTGGAATGTTGTATTGCTGAGAATAGCTAAGTTCTTTATTACACACAGTTCTTCATCATGCAATATTACTGTTATTGTGTACAATGCTCACTGTATCAGTGCATATCATTCTTTCCAGGTTTTTCTGAAATCATCTTTCTTGTCATTTCTGACAGAACAATAATATTCCATTATAATCTTATAGGACAACTTGTTTGGTCATTCTCCAATTGATAGGCATCCACTCAAATTGTATCATATATTAACCAAAATTCACATCCTAGTATTACCTGATTAATCAGCAGAAGCCATCTAGGTACTACTGTCAGGGCTTTTGTTCATATGATATGTAAATTCAAGACAAAATCCAGACCTCCACAGTTCCAGACCAACAGAACATCATAAAAAAAAAAAGTACTGATAACTTCATGATGATGACTTTGAAATTTCATTGATAACTTTGAGAGAATGTGTTAATATGTTAATGAACTAACCCCAAAGTGGTACAGATAAGATTTGGTCTGCTGTCCCCCCCAATGCCCCTAAAAATTATAAAATGAGACTTCAAAGTCCTGCTCACTGAGCACTCTTCCTGCTCCATAAGTTCCATGCTACCTAGTGCTCCCAACTCTAAACCATGGTTATTTGAGTAATATTCTCTGTCTCTCTCCCTCTTCATTCTTTTCCTTGCCCTGATGGCCTTTACCATTTTATCCCCGTTCCCTTTCTGTCTGCCATTGTGACTCACCTCTTTGCTGGCTTTTTACCCCAATACCCTCTGTCTTTAATTAAAGTATGATTGTTGCCCCATTTCCTACTGCCAATTGCAGCCTTTCCCAATGAGTACCCTCAGAATTGGACTTGCCTGTATAATTTCATGATTTCATTAATTATCAATTTGATTGCTGTTATTCATCATTCTTGGAGAGGACCAATAACATCACAAGAGTGATGTCTTGACTTGTGTGTGAATTGGATTTCAGTGAGAGAGCTGTGCAAAATTGTCAGCCTCACTTTCTCTCCAGAGTCTTCAAAATCCAGTGATAGGACAAAAGTCCTACCTAGGCCTGGGAAGCAATGGATGACCTTTGCCTTTCTAAATAGGGTCTTCCCCAGGCCTCGGGTTCTGTTAGGCAACACCCATTCAATGACTAAGGGCTAGGTTGTTATAAAAGAGGGGAGGAACTCTTCAGGCTGATGAATTCATAAGATAATTCTAACTTCAAAGAAAAATTAATATCAATACTACACAAATTTTTCTTAAAAATTGAGAAATAAAGCAATCTACCAGATTTCTTTTTTATGAGACATCAAGTATTATCTTACCAAAGTCAGGGAAGTAAAAAACAAGAATTATAGAATAGCTAGCATTTATATAGCACTTAAAATTCACAAAGCACTTTACAAATATGATCTTTAATCCTCACAAAATCTCTGCAAGGTAGGTGCTGTTATTATCCCCACTTTAAAGATGAGGAAACCAAGTCTTAGAGGTTAAATCACTTGCTCAGGGTAACATAATTAAAAAGTGTCTGAGTCATAATTTGAATTCAGGTCTTCCAGACTTCAAGTCTAGTATTAAAAACAATATCAATAATGAATATTGATTCAAAAATCATAAATGAAATTTTGTCAAACATAAAATGAAATAAACCTCAGAAATGATTTATTATGAGTAAATTGGAGTTATAACAAGAATGCAGAGATGTTTTAAAATTTGGGGAAGGGATCAACAAAATGTATCCAATTAAAAACAAAAACATCAAAAATCACATAATTATCTCAACATATGCAAAAATGTTTTTGCCAAAGTAGAACACTGATTTTCTTGCTTAGAAAATATAAATATAAACATAAAGTCATCTTTTTAAATGTTTTAAAATGATCTGCCTAAAACTAAAAGGAAAAGTACTATGCAATGAGAATGCATAATTATATTATTGAGAATAAGAATACATACTCATAATAAATATAGGAATAAAGCCCAAGATGCCCGTACTTCCTGATATTATTTGATCTAGTTCTAGTAATGCTAGCAATAATAATAACACAACATAAAGAAATGTAAAGTACATAAAATAGAATCAGCAATATTTATTGAGACAGTAGCTTCAGCAAGGTTTCAGGCTACAAAATAAGCCCAGAAAAATCAACAACATGTCTATAAAAAAGCAAAAAAAAAATCCCAAAGTCATTAATTGAAAAGAAAATAGCATTTATAAGAACTACAAAATGAATAAAATACTTGGGGAGCAATTTTACCAAAACATATAGAATACTTATATAGATTCAGTAACATAGTGAACCTTGGAAAAATAAAGAATTAAAATAGTTCAAGGCAGGGGTGAAAATCTTTGGGTGCGGCCTTTTGACTGAGTCTAAGTTTTACAGAGCAAATCCTTTTATTAAGGGGATTTGTTCTGTGAAGTTTGGATTCAGTAAAAGGGCCACACTTGAGGTCCTAGAGGGCCACATGTGGCCTCAAGGCCACAGTTTCCCCACCTTTGTTTCAAGGAATATTCAGTGCTCATGACTGAGCCATACCCATGGAATAAAAATGACAATATTATATGTTAATTTAGAGCTTTAATGCTTTACAAATCAAACTATCAAAGGGATCCTTTACAGAATTCAATAGGATACTAATAAAATAAAATTCATTTGGACAAATAAAAAATCTAAAATAACAAAAGGAATCATTAAAAGAGATAAGAATGAAGAGAGAATAGTATTTCCAGCCTTCAAATTGTAATTTAAATCAGTAGTCAATCAATTAATCAATAAACCTTTATTAAACTCCTACTATATGCCAAGCACTATGCTAATTGCTGTGCAAAAAAGAGGCAAATGATAGTCCCTTCCCTGAAGGAATTTACAATCTAGTGGGGGAGACAAGATACAAACAAATATATTCAAAGCAAGCTATATAAAGGATAAATAGGAAATCATTAACAGAGTGGAGTCACTGGAATTAAGTGGGGTTGAAGAAGGCTTCCTGTATAATTGGAAGTTTAACTGAGACTTAAAAGGAAGCCAGTGAGATAGGTATTTAGAGTGGAGGATGAAAAGTGTTCCACAGCCAGAGAAATGGTGGGTCTTGTTCGTGGAAAAGCCAGGAGTCAGTGTCTCTGGATCAAAGAGAGGAGTAGAGTAGGTTGTGAAGGACTTTGAATACAAGGAAGTATTTTGGTTTTGCTCCTGGAAGCAATAAGAAGCCTCCAGAGTTTTATTGAGTAGGAGGGTAACATTATCTGGTCTGCACTACTTTTTGATATTGGTTAAAAAAAAACTGAGAATATATCAATGAAACAGACAGACATGGAGAGAATCAGAAACCATAGAACTCAATAATAGTGTTAAACTAGAAAAGGAAAATTACTTATCAAACAACCCTCATTTGATATAAACTGTTGAGAAAATTGGAAAGCCTTCTGGCAGAAATTAGGTTTAGAGCAACACCTCACATCATCTTCCACAATAAATTAAAAATAGATCCATGATCTTAATAGTAAAGATGGTGCCATAAAAATTATACTGAAAACAGATCATATATCTTTCACAAATATAGATAAGAGATATATATAGGGGATATATATATAGAGGATAGAGACAGTTGTTAAAGACAAACTGGATAACTGATAGTATGAAATGGAAAAGCTTCTGCAGAAACAAATTAGTGCACCTTGGATAAGAAGGGAAATGGAAAAAAAAATCATATCAAGTCTCTCAACTAAGAATTTGGCTTTAAAAATATACATAATATTATATATATATTAGATATATTACATGTGGGTTGTATTCTATATATATGTTGTGCATATTGCATGTAATGTATTTTAAGACATAAATTTTATTTTCTATTTAAAACAAATATGTGTTTTATTTAAAACATATGTGTGTACACACACACATACACACACACATATATATTATATATATACATATACATATATATGTAACAAAAAGCCAATAGATTGCCAAGGCTATAAACAATTATCCAAAGAATTGCAAACTATTTTAGATCATATTTTATTTTTTCCCAATTGCAAGTAAAAAGAACTTTTTTCATTTGTTAAAATTTTGAGTTCCAAATTATCTGATTCCCTCCCCTCCCCTCCTACTATCTTTTCTCCCCTACCACATCCCTGAGTGGTAAGCAATTTGATATAGGTTATATATGTGCAATCATGTAAAACATATTTCCAAAATAGTCATGTAATGAAAGAAAACACAAACCAAAAAGAAAAGATAAAGAAAAAGAAAATATATAGTGCTTTGATCTGCTTTCAATTTCCTCAGTTTTTTTCTTTGGAGATGGATAGCATTTTTCATCATGAGTCCTTTGAAATTGTCTTAGATAATTGTATTTCTGAGACTAGCTAAATCATTTACAATTGATCATCATAAAATATTCCTATTATTGTGTACAATGTTCTCCTGGTTCTACTCATTTCACTTTGCATCAGTTAACGTAAGTCTTTCCAAGTTTCTCTGAAAGCATAGTACTCATCATTTCTTACAGCACAATAGTGTTTCATTATAATCATAAACAACTCGTTCAGCCATTCCTCAATTGATGGGCATCCTCTCAGTTTTTGATTCTTTATCTTCACAAAAATAGCTGCTAGAAATATTTTTGTAAGTATAGGTCTTCTCCTCTTTTTTAAAAATTTCTTTGGAATATAGCCCTAGTAGTGATATTGCTGGGTCAAAGGGCATGTGCACTTTTATTGCCTTTTGGGCATAGTTCCAAATTGCTTTCCAGAATAGTTGATTCAGTTCACTTCTCTACCAGTAGTGCATTAGCATCCCAATTTTCCCAAATCCCCTCCAATGTTAATCATTTTCCTTTTATGTCATATTAGTCAATCTGATAGGTGTGAGGTAAGTCCCTCAGAATTTATTTAATTTGCATTTCTCTAATCAGTGGTGATTTAGAGCATTTTTTCATGAGTATAGATAGCTTTGATTTCTTCTTCTGAAAACTTATTTATATCCTTTGACCATTTATCAATTGGGCATTTATTCTTATAAATTTGATTCAATTCTCTGTGTATTTGAGAAATGAAGTCTTTGTATTTGAGAAATGAAGAAACTTGTTGGAAAACAATTTCCTTTCATTTTCTGCTTTCCTTCTAATGTTGTCTGCATTGGTTGTGTTTGAGCAAAAACTTTTAATTTAATATGATCAAAATTATTCAATTTATATCTTGTACAGCTCTCTACCTTTTGTTTGGTCATAAATCCTTCCCTTCTCCATAGATCTGACAGGTAAACTATTACATGCTCTTTTGTTTATTGTATCATCTTTTATATCTAAATCACGTACCTGTTTTGACCTCAACTTGGCATTCGGTGTCACATGTTATTCTATACCTAATTTCTGTCAAACTGTTTTCTAGTTTTCCCAGCACTTTTTGTCAAATAGTGAGTTTTTGTTCTAAAAGTTTGGGTCTTTGAGTTTATCAAACACTAGATTACTATGCTCAGTGTATTGTGTACCTAATCTATTCAATTGATCCATTATTCTATGCCAGTACCAGATTGTTTTGACAATTACTACTTTACAATACAGTTTGAGATCTGGTAAAGCTAGGCTACCTTCTTTCATTTTTTTTTCACTAATTCCCTTGTTATTTTTTGCTTTTTGTTCTTCTAGATGAATTTTGTTATGATTTAAAATATTTTTTGGAAGTTTGATTGGTATGGCATTGAATAAGTAAATTAATTTAGGTAGAATTGTCATTTTTATTATATTAGCTTGGCCTACCCATGAGCAATGAACATTTTTACAATTGTTTAGATCTGACTTTGTGTGAAAAGTGTTTTGTAATTGTGTTCATATAGTTCCTGGGTTTGTCTTGTCAGGTAGACTCCCTACTATTTTATATTGTCTAGTTATTTTAAATGGAATTTCTCTTTCTATCTCCTGCTGCTGGGCTTTGTTGGCAATATACAAAAATACTGATGATTTATGTAGATTCATTTGATATTCTGCAATGTGGCTAAAATTCTGAATTGTTTCAAATGGTTTTTTAGTTGATTCTCTAGGATTCTCTAAGTATACCATCATATCTTCTTCAAAGAGTGATATTTTTGTTTCCTCATTGCCTATTCCAATTCAATTTCTTTTTTCTCATATTGCTATATTTTATGACAATATTGAATAATATTGGTGATAATGGGCATAGTTGCTTCACCCCTGATCTCATTGTGAAGGCTTCTCTAGATTATCCCCATTATAGATAATGTTAAGTGGTTTTAGATAGATACTACTTATCTTTTTAAGGAAAGCTCCACTGATTCTTATGCTTTCCCTTGTTTTACCCTCATGGGAATGAATGTTGAATTTTGTCCAAAGCCTTTTCTTCATATATTGACATAATCATATTATTTTTGTTGTTTTTGTTATTGATGTGGTCAATAATGCTAATGGTTTGTTTTTGTTTTTGTTTTGCTTTTTGGTGAGGCAATCAGGGTTATGTGACTTGTGTAGGGTCACACAGCTAATTAGTGTAGAGTGTATGAGGCTGGATTTGAACTCGGATCCTCCTGACTCCAAGGCCTGGAGCTCTATCCACTGAACCACCTGGCTGCCCCTGTTTATTAGGGAAATAGGTCTATAATTTTCTCTTTCTGCTTTTGCTCTTCTTGGTTTAGGTATCAGCGTCATATTTGTGTCATAAAAATAATTTGGAAGGACTTCTTTACCTATTTTCTTAAATTGTTTCTATAGTATTGGAATTAATTGTTCTTAGGGTGTTTATTAGAATTCACTTATAAATTCATCTGGTTCTGGGGATTTTTTCTTAGGGAGTTCATTGATGACTTGTTTAATTTCTTTTTCTAAGATGGTGTTATTTAAGCATTCTATTTCCTCTTCTGTTAATTTGGGTAATTTATATTTTTGTAAATATTCATCCATTTCACTTAGATTTGTTGGTATATAATTAAGCAAAAATATCTCAATAATTGCTTTAATTTCCTCTTCATTTATGGTGAATTTATCCTTTTCATTTTTGATCCTTGTAGTTTTGTTTTCTTTTTTAAAAAAAATCAAATTAACTGATGGTTTATTTTTTTAAAACAAAAACAGCTTCCAGTTTTATTTATTAGCTCAACTGTTGTCTTACTTTCATTAATCTCTTTGATTTTCAGGATTTCCAATTTGGCATTTAATTGGGGATTTTTAATTTATTCTTTTTGTGTTTTTTTTAAGTTGCATGCCAATTCGTTGATCTACTCTTCCATTATTTTATTGATGTAAGCATTTAGAGATATAAATTTTCCCCCAAGTAATGCTTTGGCTGCATCACATATTGTTGTCATTCTTTTATAATGAAATCATTGATTGTTTCTATGATTTGTTTTTTGACCTACTCATTCTTCAGAATCAGATTATTTAGTTTAAATTGAATTTTTAATTTAATTTTAAATCTATATTTAAATGTATTTCCAAATTTTAGTTGAATGCAATTTTTATTTCATTAAGATCTAAAAAGGATGCATTTGATATTTCTGCCTCTCTGTATTGTTTGTGATGGTGCATAATAAATTTGGTGCATTATAGATTATGCTCTAGTCCCTTACCTTTATTCTGTGTGTCTCTCTGTTTCAAATGTGTTTATTGTAAGCAATATATTGTAGAATTCTGTTTTTTTTAATCCACTCTCCTATCCACTTCTGTTTTATTGGTGAATTTATCCCATTCACATTCACAGTTATCATTGCTAGCTATGTATTTCCTTCCAACCTTCCACTCCCCTTCCTGTTTATCCTTCTTTCACTCTCTACTTTCTCCATTTTCCTCCTCACCAGTATTTTGCATCTGACCAACACCTCCCCAATCTATCCTCCTTTCTTTCAGTACCCTCCCTTCTCTTATACTCCTTACCTCCTACTTCCCTATAGGGTAAACTAGATTATGCTTCAGATAAAGTAAAAAAAAAAAAAAGCAGGGGTAATAAATATGATCTCAGACAAACCAAAAACAAAAATAGTTCTAATTAAAAGAAATGAGGAAGGAAACTACATCTTACTAAAAGGTACCATAGACAATAAAGCAATATCAATACTAAACACATATGCACCATAAGGTAGAGCATCAAAATTCTTAAAGGAAAAGTTAAATGAGTTAAAGAAGGAAAGAGCAAAACCATACTAGTGGAGGACCTCAACTTTCCCTTCCCAGAACTAGATAAATTGAACCAACAATAAACAAGTAGTTTAAAAGGTGGATAGAAATTTAGAAAAGTTGGATACAATAGACCTCTGGAGAACATTGAATGAGAATGGAAAGGAATATACATTTTTCTCAATGGTACATTGAACCCACACAAAAATTGACCATGTATTAGAGAACAAAAACCTCACAATTAATGTAGAAAGGCAGAAATATTAAGTGCATCCTTTTTAGATGTTAATGAAAAGAAATTACATTCAATTAAAGGTTATGGAAAGATAGATTTAGAGTTAATTTTAAACTGAATAATCTAATTCTAAAGAGTGAGTAGGTTAAAGAACAAATCAAAGAAACAATCAATAATTTCATTAAAGTAGAGAAGGGCACAGCCAAGATGGCAGAGTAAGTCAGGAACTCACTTAAGTTCTTTCAAATCCCCCTAAAAAAGCTTAAGATATTACCTCAAAATGAATTCTGGAGCAGCAGAACCAACAAAAGTTTGAGGTAAAACAATTTCCAGCATAAGAAAACTTAGGTTTACAGAAAAAGTCTGTCTCACTGAGGTGAGAGTGAAGACAGTCCAAAACAGGCAACCTGAGCAAGCCAGCAGCAGATTGTGCCCCAGCAAGACAGCAGTGAGGTCCTTTGCTCTAGCTTGAGCCAGCAGCAAGATTCCATGTACCCTTGCCCAAGCCAGCAGCAAGGCCCTGACCCCTGGTGTGAGGTAGCAGAAAAGGCTTAGGTCCCTTCATAAGCCGGCAGTAAGGCCCTGTGCCCTGCACAAACCAGGCACAAGCTCTACCCCAACAAGCTAGTAAAGACCTTGAGAAAAACTGAGTCATCAACAATGATTTTCAGAGCCCTCAGTCCACTGAAGCTAAGGGGGCCAGAAAACTGGTCAGAAGGAGATTAAAAGGGATACTTTGCTGGCACTGGGTACAGTACTCAGTTGCATTGCCTGAACAGGGATCCAGCTCAAAGACCCAGGTTTCAGTCCCAGGGTGAGGAGGATCATTGGAAAGACTTCTTCTGGGGTGGAGGAGGCACTGTTATAAGTTTTAGGTTGTTCATGCTGTTGTTTTCAGAGCTAATTCTGGGAACTTATAAGTTTTTGGTTCCCCCAAGGTGATATAATCTAAGGAAGAGATGGAGTCACTATTCTCCTAGCCTGTGCTCTGCTCTATGAATGACCACAAGCACTCTTTTCCACTCTGGACCCTGCTCCCTTACAGCCACAAGTTCTAGTGTGATAATGCTCCTTGCTGTCAACCTAAGTTCTCTTATGCTGGAAAATTATTTCAACCCAATCTTTTATTGCTTCTGTTGTACCAGAATTGAATTTGAGGTGATATTTTAAGTCCCCCCCCCCAGGGGAATTTGGAAAAACTTAGGTGAGTTCTTGACTTACTCTTTCATCTTGGCTCTGCCCTTCCTCACCCTCAGAATTAAAAACTGTTAACAACTACACTATTTGGGGGCACAGTAATATTTCATTATATTAACGTGCTACAATTTGTTTATCCATTTCCCAAACAACAGACATCTACTTTGTTTCCAATTCCTTGTTCTCACAGGGAGTGCTATTACAAATATTTTCATTTATATAGGGACTTACTTCTCATCAATAACCTATTTGGGGTAAAAAAAAAAAAACAAAAGCAGAAATGGAATCACTGGGACAAAGGATATGTACATTTTAGTTGCTTTATTTGCTTAATTCCAAATTATTTTCCAAAATGATTTTATTGATTCATAGCTCCACCAGCAATGTAAGACTTAGTATGGCTGACCTTCAGACTAAAGATGTTTAGTCACTGAAAGTTTAGACTTTCCACAGCTTGTGGTCTGCTGGCATAGCTTTTAAGAGACTAGTGATGCCTCTTAGACACAATTAAATACCAGAATAGGACCTTATTGTCTTAATGACAAAAATACATATGCATACATATATATACATATACACACATATCTATATACATCTATGTGTGTGTACACCTTTACAAATGCATGTGTATATATGTGTGTATACATGAACATGGATAGATATATTTGCATGCATATGTACTTATATATGTGTATGTACCGATATCTGAATATGCATATACATATCTGTAGATTGAGTTGAATGTCTATTATCAGAAACCCCTGGACCAGGATAACCATATAGAATGATACCACCAATTAAAAAGGGGGGTGGAGTGGGAGACAGTATGTGTTAAAGGAATAAGAAAAGAAAGAAATGTATTATAAGTGATGGTAAAGAAGAAATATATATGTATATATACATATGCACTTAGGAAAGAAGATCAGAACATATGAAATAAGAAATAATTGTCACTTGCCTTTATTATTATATGTTACTCCTGATAATGAATCAGGCATCATCCAAAGTAAAACTGCAGCATATAAAAAAACCTTTCCCATCTGTTTGAACAAATAAGAGAAAATTTTCATTAAATTGACCTGTATTATTCCTACATAATTAAACTTCAAATAATCAAAAAAGTTACATGTTTTCCTTTCATTTCTTTAAGGAATGTATGTGTCTGAGACAGACATTTTAATAGTTGATCCAATGATTTTGTGATTTCCTTCCTAATTGCTATCTCTTACATGTAAACTAGAAGGGAAATATTAAGCCAGAATGTCCTTCAGCCTGAGTAACTTTTGGAAGAGATAATCAATTCTCATTAAATGTGAATAAAATAGAACTTAACTTCATGGGAACTGTAAGATTGACCAAGAGCCGGATCTCCTATTTAGCAGAAGTGATTACTCAGTTAAATTGATTTTTTTTCACTGAGTTGGGGTGTTTTACCTCTGAATTACTTCTGACCTTTGACCTCTGACCTCTGAATTCACACCCTCTGAATCATTTTCAGTTTAACTGTCAATTTGGAATTTGTAATTAAACAAAATATTCAAACTATAGATTGAAATTATATTCTTACTCCAAATCCTTCTTACCATTGCAGGGGCAGTGTTCAACCCTTTCTTCACACTCTTTCAAATTTGGCCAGTTTTCTTCCTCATAGGACAAGAAAGGTTTTAAATGTACAGCCTAAGTTTCTACAGTTGACCAGTTGGAGTGTCCAAACCAACATGGGCAGTAATCAACTTCTCCCTACTACAGAGAAGTGCTGGAAGGTTCCAAAGAGGAACAGTTGGAATGAATCACCAACTGTCTTCTGAAAAGCATCACTCAAAAGTCACTGTCTCCAAAAAGCAATGGGAAGTTTAGGTTCCTCCCAAACAACTATTCCAGGAATAATCTTGGGGAAAAACATGTAAACAAGAAAACAATTATTTATTGCTGTCTGGGCCTGATGTCTGAGTGGTATTGATGAAATTATCATTTAAATATATATAGAAATCCAATGACCCTTTTCTCAGGCTTGACCACTTGAGACCTCCCTGTAGCATCTGTCATTGCTGATCTTCCTTCAGGATAGCCTTCCTTTCTTGGATTTTTATAGTACTGCTTCTTTCTGGAAAATGTAACCAACTAAATTAAGGACTATAGAAGTGAGATGATATTTTGCAGAACCTAAAAGTGCTACATAAATGTGATCTATTAGAGACGTTTTCTCCATTGTCGACTTAAAAAAAATCCCTCTGGTCATTATGCACCAGAGGTATGAATATATAGCATAAGAAAACAAGGGGTCAGAGCCAAGATGGCAGAAGGAAAGCAGTGACTGTCTTGAGCTCTCTCCCAAAGCCCTCCAAATACCTAAAAAAATGGCTCTAAACAAATTCTAAAGCTGCAGAACCCACAAAAAGACAGAGTGAAACAAATTTCCAGCCAAAGACAGACTGGATGGTTGATCAGAAAGGTATATAGCGCCAGCTGGGGAGAGGAGCGCAGTTTGGCATGGGCAATGACCCTGAAGCAGGCCTCAGAGGACTGAATCATGGGCAGCTTTGTCAGTTTCCAGACTTCTCAACCCAGGAATGCCAAAGACAACGTGAAAGATCAGTGGGAAAAGTCTGTGACTGTGGTGAGAGAGGAGCTAGGTCTCAGCCAAGTCTTGAGCATGGCCTGGGGCCGCCGCTGTTTCCTGAGCTTCTGGCCCACAGACTGAGGGGGGATCAAGTAACTGATCAGAGGGGGATTGCAAGGATCTCTTTGCCAGGGCTGAGGCAGGAATCTCTTGCTTTACCAGTGATTGGATCTGGGTCACAGTTCTGAGGGATGGTCCTGGAGCTAGGAGGAACGCTGGTGTGGTGAAGCTTGTTGTGGCTGTGGAGAGGAAACACCTTGCCCCTTATCATACCACCTTGGAAGAACTGAAAATTTACAGGTCCCTAAAACAGCTGTACAAACCCCTGAAGCTTGGGACAGTACACTTGTCACATTGGAAGCAGACTTTTACCTTAACAAAGAGTTTAAAACTCAAGTAATTGGCCGGGATCATGAGTAAGCAGTGCAAAAAGAGTCAGACTATATTATCTTACTTTGGTGACAAAGAAGATCAAAACATACAACCAGAAGAAGACAACAAAGCCAAAGCTCCTACATCCAAAGCCTCCAAGAAAAATATGAATCAGTCCCAGGCCTTGGAAGCGCTCAAAAGGGATTTTGAGAAGCAAGTAAGAGAAATAGAGGAAAAACTGAGAGTGAATATAAGAAAGCAAGAAGTATAATATGAATTTATGGTGGAGAACATTATCTCATAATGTGCTCACTCAGTACTCTTCCCCTATCAGCCTCCATGCCCAAGAAGGATACTCCCACATGCTTGCACCTGGGGACACTCTCTGGGATTTCCTTATTGCTGCATTCTCAACTGGTATTCTTCTTCCTTGCCTTTACTCTAATGTCTGATTGCAACAAGAGTGAAGTATATACTCTCGCAACCCACGTGAAAAATAAATAAAGGTGTGGGATATAGGGACAAGGGAACTACATTTTCCTCTGCTTGGAGTAGCTCATAGGTTAGAGGAAGTGGCAGAAATTTCTAGGTACACCCTACACCACCCTCTCTAAACCCTATGAACTTCTTTAAATAAATACTATATGAAAAATACCAATAAGCCAATACCTGAAAAAACCCAGAACCCTGGTGAACTCCCATGTGAGCATGGAACTACAACAGCATATTCCAGCATGGTTCAAGACAGAAATCAGAAGCATGACATTAAAAGGTAACAAATGACATGATTAATGACTTGCAGGGTGAAATAATTAGCAGGATAGTAAAACCTTAATCCACAGTGATGTCTCTTGAAAGAAGCAAAAAATAAAGCTTCATATGCACATATACTAAAAAAAAGGACAGTTTGTGGAAAAAGCAGGGAAGCAATAAAGCTTAAAGAATAAATTATCTCTATGCAAGCAAAACTTTGATATTGAAGGCAGTATGTATAGAGACAACTTAAGGTTAATAGGACTCCCTGAAGAATGTGAAAGTTGAAAATATAAAATATAAAAGAAAATTGAATAACACAAGATGGTTCTTCCAAAACAAGAAACTGTAGAAGAGAATGGAATAATATATTCTGAAAGGCAAAGGAGCTCAAAATGCAACACAAAGTAACAAACCCTATGAATCTGATCTTGACCATCAATAAAAAAAAGGTCATTCAGTGAAGAAGAAGAAGAAGAAGAAGAAGAAGAAGAAGAAGAAGAAGAAGAAGAAGAAGAAGAAG
>NW_020954572.1:4214857-4302484 GCF_900497805.2 Vombatus ursinus | reverse complement strand
AGAAGAAGAAGAAGAAGAAGAAGAAGAAGAAGAAGAAGAAGAAGAAGCATTTAAAGTACTGCAAGTGGAGAGGGGAGGTGAGAAGTTAGCATGTTCTGTGACTTTAAAAAGAAACCAAACAGAAACACAAGAAAAATAAATACAACTACACTAGAAAGAATAAGTAATGAAATAATTTACCCCATCTCCAGAGACAATTAAAATAAAAAATGCAAAGATATTTATTAAGTTTGAAAATAATAATACTACTTTATTTTGGTTTTCCTCCAACCTTTCTGACCATTCCTCTCTCTCCTTTGTGTGATTATCATCCACTTCCCACCACTTCCATGAGAATGTACATCAGTTATCTATCTTAAGTCCTCTTCTTTTCTTCCACTTTCTCTTCATCATCATCATCTCCCCACACAGATTTTGACTTTCATTTCTATGAAGATGATTCTCAAATCATCTCTCTCTTAAGCTCTGATCCATTTCCAAATGAATACTGATTATTTGTACCTCTGTGCCCCATAGAAATCTCAACCTCATCTTGTCCATTATCTCACACTCAAAACCCATCTCTCTTCCCAATTTCCTTATTTCTTTCAAGGACATTACCACTTTTCCAGTTACTAATGTTCACAAACTCAATGTTCCTGAACTCTTCTTTTTCCCTCATGGAAAGGGTTACCTATAATTATCAAACTAGTTAGAACTGATTCTCTCAAAATGCTGGGGGAATTACAGTCTTCAGCTAAATCTCATGTGAAGAAGTTGCCTAGATGGGGGAAGGAGACACTGGCTCTGGCTTTAGCCTAGATGTCCTTCCTCTTTCTCCTTTGCCTAGAGAAGAACCCTATAAGCTTCAAAGGGTTTGGAGGATTTTGAATTTCCTTTAGGTGTCCTTACCACATCCCAATTAAAGTGATGGTAGTGTCTGTATTACAAGACAAGAACAAATTGGACATATAGTCATGGCTCCAACAAAAGAACCCAGAAAAGAAATTGTGCCAAACTAAAAAGAAAAGGACTTCCATCAACCAAGTGCTGTGCATTATCTCTTTGCCACATGTGTTTTCTAATCTTGAACTCAATTTCCCCTGAACTTTGGGAAAAGGAAAGGGAACTTTGGGAACTAGTGGGAAAATGTGTCATAGACCTTAGGGGTGATGTTTTGAATGAATTTCCTATACCACAATGATTCAACAAGTATTAAATAAATACTATGTTCTAGGCATGTTGCTAAGTGCTTAAGATATAGATGGAATTCTTTAAAATGCCATTCCTACCCTTTCCCATCTTGTCTCCTTAGTGAACTAGTTCACTTCTGCATTGTCTTATTCTCTTGGGTTCTTTGACCCTTTTCCTGTAACTGATCTTGCCCTACTAAATCTCATTCCCAGAATTTGCTATCTTCACTACTACTCACATGCTGCAAAATGATGCTCGAGAAAATCATAAAGCTATGCTGATTGTGTCCACTACACATTTATATGATAGTCCCAACTGGGCCCGCACTAGGGCAAAGAAATCCTTTTATACTTCTCAAATCAGTTGATTACCCCACTCACAACAGTAGCTTTTCTAAATTTTTCATCTCTTTCACAGCCTCCCATGATTCTCCCTCTCCTCCACTGTTTTAATTGAGAACCTTGCTTCGTATTTCACTGAAAATATTGAGGGTATTCCCTAAGACTTCTCTCTTTTCACCTGCTCCTCAACTCACATTTCTCAGATGCCCTCTGCCACCTTTGATATTTGTTTCTCATAATGAAGTGACTCCTCTCGTTGCCAAGGCAGAACCTTCTGCCTGAACAAGTGATCCCATTATATCCCATCTCCTCCAGCAGATTCCTCCTCTATCATCCCCACTCTAATTTTCAATGTCTCCCTGTCTACTGACTGCTTTACTACTGCTCACAAAAAAGTCTATATCACCTCCTGGCTCTGTCTACTACTAAGACTACATCCAGTTCCATAATCTGAATAAAGACCTCTTTTGGTCTCTCCCTCCACACCCAGAAAAAACCATGCCTCTTCAATCCTCAAAAATCTCTCACTTGATCCATCCAGTATCCCATTTCTTCTCCCTTTTGTGGCAAAAGTCCTTAAGAAGGTCATCTATAATGAAAAGGTGTCTTTAATTCCTTTCCACTATATTCTTTGCAGCCTGGCTTTTAACCTCATTATTCAACTGAATCTAACCTCTCCAAAGTTACTTTTAATTGCCAAACCTAATGGCCTCTTCTCAATCATCTATCTTGATTTTTATCACCCTTTCTCCTTGATATCTATTCCCTAGGTTTTTGTGCTATTACTCCCTCCTAATTTTCCTCTTATCTGTCAGACCTTAGAATGAGTGTCAAGTTTAGCACTTCTCAATTGTTATTGATTATTCTTTAGAAGTCGGATTGCAAGTATTCTAAAACTAGAACTAAGCTGACTCAGTATATTTAGCAAATAGAACCAGAGCTCTCAGCATTCAAGTATCTTGCACTAAAGGTCAGAGGATAACTAATGCATCTAATGCCCACACAATTGTCCACAGAAATGAAAGGAGCATTTCAGATAGGATTGGGGACTAGCATGTTCCCCTGAGGTTTGTATCATTGTAGCTGTATTACCTTAAGAGCTCCAGAGGCTATATCCCCAATCTATGATGATCTAGAAAGGGGGAGAAGTCCTGTGTAAAGTGGGCTGCTTGACACTGAAAACTAGGTTATTAGCATACCAAGGGATTCTGAGTGAATATAGCACCCTAATTACCAGAGGGGGCTTCCAGAGACAGATGACTGAGGGCTCATTCTTGCCCAGTTGGAAGTAGACAGATGCCCCCCTGTGTGGGTCACAGTTGTGGTGGTTAATCAGAGGGAGCATATTATGGGAATGGACATTATGAGCTCTGGGAAGTCAGTATTCATCTTGACCTTTCACAAATTCAATGTCAATTTATTGTGGGTAGGACCAAAGGTCAACCCTTGTGGTGACTGAGTAATATCAGGTCCCATGGAAGGGGGGGGAATAGAAGGTGAAAATTACATTTCGTCTCTAGTAATGAAGATGAAGAGGGCTGAAATACTTTGGTATGTCAAATTCCCTTACAAAAACCTGGTGTGGCCAGTTAAGAAGGCAGATGGCACCTGGTGCCCATCAATGCAGCTATTCCTGACCTAATCAATGGTGAATTACATAGGGTGAATATATAGGGTAATCAGCCTTATTAATGTGTTTCTTCCCTCTTTTCTCAATAACTGAGACCAGTCAGGTGTAGTTTGCTTTCATCTATGTTGGAGTCTGGTATAGTGTTGTACCTTAGTTGCCCTTCCTCAGGTCTACATAAATTGGTCTTCATACTGCTATGGTCTGGTGAGCAGTTACCTGAAAGAAGCATCATTTCCTCTGGGGATTGGGATACACCACTACATTGATGACATAATATTGACCCAGGTTAAAATGACTGAGGCCCTATAAATGGCAAACTGTATAAGAGACAAGTGGTAGGAAATTAACCTGAAGGAAAAACACAGTCCAATCTACTCATTAAAATTTGGGGGAATACAGTGGATAAGAAATCAGGTAATTCTGGACAGTTCAGAATAAGCTATTGACACGGGCTTCCCTATAATACAAAAAAAAAGAAATTCTAGAAGCAAATTGGAATTTTTAAGTTCTGAAGAACTCACCTTCCCAACTTAAGTATGAATCCCATTCATTAAGTCACCCACAAACCTGCTTCTTTTAAGTGGAATAGGCTATAGCCCTGGAAGAACAAAAATAGACTGTCCAGTATTCTCTCCTCACCCCTCACCACTTATGCCCTTATGACTGTCTATGTCAACAAAGATTAAGCAGAGTGGAGCCTTTGATAGGGACCAATAGGTGACCAGGCCAAATAACCGATAAATGCTTAGAGCTTTTGAAAGTAGCTGCTCACTATGCCACTTGTAAAATCAGTTATTCTCCTGCTCCTGGGTCTTTGTTGCTACTGAGAGGATAATATAAGACCATACTATCATCTTTCACCCTGAATTGCCTATTATGAATTGGACAAAGTAAGATGAGTCTTCAAACAAGGTGGGTAAACACAATAGGTTGGAAATCAATTTGTAATTATGCAAATAAAGTGACAAAATATTCATACCCAGAGTATACTGTTAGTATAGTAAAATCTCTGGGTACAAATATTTTGTCACTTTATTTGCGTAATTACAAATTGCTTTCCAAATGCTGTACTGATGTACAGCTACTTCAATAATATACTGAGTCTATCTTTCTACAACTCTCTAGCATTGACTGATCGATCTCAGGTTTTGTCATCTTTGCCAATTTGCAGGATGTGAGGGGATTAACCTCAGGAAAGTAAAAAAAAAAAGCAATTTTTTTAAAGAAATAAAACTTGTTTTATTTGGTAATTTCAATTGATAAAAATATAAAATATGAAGATAAATTTTACTCATGCAAGGCTACAAAAAAGTAAGAAAATAACAGTAAAAATCAATTTTGTTATTTATATCAATAAATTTGAATGGTCTGAGTTCTCACATTTAAAAAAGTTACAGACTATATTAATAAATAAAACCCATCAATATGTTTCTTTCAGGAAAAATGCTTAATGCAAAGAGATATCATTAAATAAAATTTACAAGGTTGGCCTAAAACATATCATGCAACTAGAAATTCAAAAACAATGTAAATGACAGTAATGATATTTAGTATAAGGGAATCCATTTTTTTTATTCAGAGGCAAAAAAGGTCAGTGAATAATGGGGATAGAAAAATGAACAGCAAATACATAACAATCTTCAATTGTATATTAACAAAATAGTTGGATAGTTCAATTTATAAAAGCAAACATTAAAGCATATTTAGAAATAATTAATTGAATTCTAAAAGAAATACTAATTCTGTATTATCATTTGGTTTGTATGTTTAACCAGTCTTGTTCTAGGAATTATTGAAAAGACTAAAGAACAGTGGGGGGGGAAGAAATTGCTGTGGTTTTCATGTTATTCTTCATTTGTCTCATAATGTATAATTCTATTTAATCTTCTACATCAAAAGAGGATCTTGATGAAGCCACTTTGTTCTTTCTTACTACCAGATTTTTAAGCAGCAACCATATATGGATATCAAATAATTCCACCATAAACACTGCAAGAATTATTCCTCCTAAAATTACAGCTGCTATAGAAGCAATAAGCAGTCTTCCTGGAAATGGAAGTGGTGCATTATCAACATAAATCTGAAACAGAAAGAAAAACAGCATTTCAGATCCTAGTTTTACTCACTAAAGCCAGTGGGATACTCTGGGATCCCCTTAGTTGATAAATTAATAGAAGCTTCCATTTATATAGCATAGTCCTTTTCATAACAATCTTTATAAACCTCATTAGAGGCAGAATTGTCTTCATTTCAAAGATGAAGAAAATGAGACTCAGAGACTCATAAGGTCATAGAATCATATATACATATATATGTATATATATATATATATATATACAGAGAGAGAGAGAAATGGGATTTTAGTAGTTATGGAATCTAACCCTTCATTTTGAAAGTGAGGAACTGAGGCCCAAAGATGTTATATAACTTGTTCAACTTCACTAAGAGGTAGGCCCTCTGTCCAGATGCCTCTGACTTCAAATCTAGTGCTCTTTCCACTGGCCCATTTGCCTCCTAAGTTAAATGATCATCCTGTGTCACATTACTAATAAGATGTTGGAGTCAGGATTTGAACCATCCTCAGCACTTTATCTACCTTGTCACACTACTTCTCTTTAGAGTTCAGTGGACAACAAACCTGTGCTTTATTTGAAATAAATATGCCCATCCACTCTTAGAAACAGCCAGTCACCTATTTTAAAAGAAACATTTGTGCAGGACAGACGCAAAAACAAAATTATTTTAATAACTGGCCACATACATCAATAGCTTAAAAGTATATTGAGTTGATGGAAAGCTTTAGAATTAAGAGGGAAACAGAGGCAAGTGCTGTCATTTGATGGCTTGGGATCTAGCCCAGGAGGCTATGAGAAGCATTGTAGCAAGTGTGTGTTAGAAGAGTCTGAGAAATTTTGGCCTCATGTAATCCAGAGTCTGAAGCTCCTGAAGCTATAGTACAGCATGTGGATAAATTAAAATTCTGGGATGTGAGAGGATTTGTGGCCTGGATGATGGTGCCTCCTAGAAAATATATGCTAGTATACAGTATACATCTGGAGAGCGACCTTTAATTTTCTATTTGAATTATATCCATGGGCCCAGAATTATTCAGAGGGAGCTAGACATTCTGAAACCATCTATCAGAAATGAGATCGCCTCTATGGTACACTAACCTCGGTAACAGAGAGAGGACACATGTCAGGATTGCCCTGTAGGCTCCCAGGAAATTCTTTGCTACATGTAGTGTGGTGGGAGGAGATTGAACAAGGAATTCCCAATCAATTTTCTCCCCAACCCAGTTGATGCAGTCACAGAATGTAAAAGGAGAGGTAACAGAGTTGAGGTGTTAAGGTCTTAAATGAAATATAAGTTAGAGTTTATACTTTGTTGCCCCTTCCCCAAGTGTTATGTTCTCTGATCATAATAGAATTGTAATGCACCTAACCAAGTAAGATCTACTCTCCTCAGTGAATTTTTGTACATCTTTTTTTTTTCCATTTTTTGTATTTCCTTTAGCAAGCTATTGTCTCTTTTTTCATGATTCTCTTACATCACTCTCATTTCTTTTCTCAAATTTTCTTCCACCTCTTCTATTTGATTTTTAAAATCTTTTTGAACTCTTGCAGGAGTTCTTTTGGGACTTGACACCAATTTACATTTTCCTTTGGGGTTTCATATGTAGCTGTTTTGACATTGTTGTCCTCTTCTGAGATTGTGTTTTGATCTTCTCTGTCACCATGGTAACATTCTATGGTCAGATTCTTTTTTTTTTGTTGGTTGTTTATATTGTACATTTTTCCAGCCTTGTTTTAACTTTTGTGTTAAAGTTGGGCTCTGTTCCTGGTGTGGAGGAGGTACTGTCCCAAACTTCAGGTTTTTTTTGTGCTCCTATTTTCAGAGTTAATTCTGGGGACCTGTCAATTTCCAGTTCTTCTAAAGTGATATGTTCTAAGGAGAGGTGTGGTCACTGCTATCTTGGCCTGTTCTCTGGTCTGTGAGCAACCACAAGCACTCTTTTCCACCCTGGAGTGTAAGCAGGATCCCTGCTCCCCTATGGCTACATGCTCTAGTGTGTTAGTGCTCCTCTGTACCCTGGAACTGTGACCTGCATCAATGAAATGGATCCCTATTTGAGCAATGTGACAGAATACTGTACCCAGTGCCGGTAAGGTGTCCTCTGTAACCTCCTTCGACCATTTTTCTGGCCCTCTTACCTTCTGCGGGCTGAGATCTCTAGGAATCACAGTTGCTGATTCAGTTACCCCCAAGGCCTGCCCTGGTTTGCTGGGGCAGGGCTTGCTGTTGACTTGTGCTGAGGAGTGGAGCCTAAGCCTTGATTCTAGTGCGGGCCAGGCACAGGCTCCTGGATTGCTGAGTTATGGCCTACTGTTGGCTTACCCAGGCTGTCCACTTGCTGGACTGAGCTCCACTCTCACTTCAGTGAGACAGATCTTTCCTATCAACCTTCTAAGTTGTCTTGGGCTGAGAAACTGTTTCACCACATCTTTTTGCTGCTACTACAGAATTCATTCTGAAGTATAATTGTAAAGCTGTTTGGACAGGAAATGGGGAAAGTTCAAGAGAGTTCCTGCCTTACTCTGCCATCTTGGCTCTGCCTGATAAGACATACTCTGTAAAAGGTAGTCTAGACAAGAGGCAGCTCTGGTGAATGTGACCTCTGACAGAAGCAAAGGTTCACTTATGGAGGAAGAACTGGAATTTTGTCTCCTCTTTCCTCCCACATTGGTCATAATCATCTAACTTGACCAGTAGAAACACACAATAGGAGGTAGGCTCTAGAATCAAAGGAAGAGACAATTCTGAGAAGCATAATGTTATCTCTATGAGTTAAGACGAGACCTCGCCAATGAGAGCTATACTGTTGAGAGAAACAGGCCCAGGTAATTCAGATGAATGGTCCTTCTCAGAAGAGACACTTCAACCAGGGGGAACTGCTTCCCCCAAAGACATCATCATGAAAAAGAAAGGACATGGGACTCTAGTACTAGAAGTATGAGTTACCTGGGCTATGAGTGTTTATCAAAAGTGTGCTCTCTACTCTATAGGTATAGCAACCCTTCTCACTGACACTTTGTGGATTTCGAAAAGAGTATTCCCTAGGGTGATGGAGGGAATGTTTTGTTCAAACTATGCTGTTTGATAAAATGTTTTCCAGTTGAGCTAATTGTATTAGGAGCACAGCTTGAACTTTAAGAAGTTCAAGCCCACAAAGTTAAGGGTTTAGCCCAGAAGAAATAAAATAAAAAGGACTAGACAAAAGGGAGAATAAATGTGTTTTTTTGGCTTCTTCCTTACATTCTGAATTCTGGATTCACTAGTAAAACACCATCAAGAGTAACGGTGGCTAGAAAGCAGTGGGTACCAACTGGGCAATGCTTCAGCAGACCATTTTAACAGAAGTTGGAGAGTTTGGCTTATTTTCATTTTGAATCAATATACATTAAATCTGTATGTAATGAACCACTCCCCATAAGCCTCCATTTAGTCTATAGATTCAATTAGGTCTAAAAACCCTATACTTTTTTACCTACACTATCCTTTCCCATCCCCCATTCAAACTATTCACCACGACATGCCTGTTTGTTTTCTCCTCTATCTCTTAGATTCATTTCTAACTTTGTAATTTTTCTAGTCAAGAATTGACATTTATTCTCATTATTTTCACTAAGCCTTCAGCCTCCTTCAGACCCAGAACCTGTATTGTACCTGAAACTCTTATAAAGGGAATTATTCAAATGGTGGCACAAGAGCAGAAGTTATAAAGCATTCCTTCCAAAAACTGTGACACCCTCTGCAATAAAAACACAGAGTCCAGGAAAGGAAGAATGACTACAAAACAGCACAACCTATTGAGGCACCAAAGTACATTCCACATGTGGCCAAGTCAACTCATAACTTTCAACTGTTTCTCTTGAGTGTTCACTAAATTGACTACATGGTGAGAATGGATAGGTCACTTTGCTGCTAAGTGAGCCTGACTCCTTTCAGGGATAACATCTCCTTTGGAAGGGAAGCTTCCCTGGGCTTGCTCCTTACTCAGGCTAATAAATACTACTCTCTACCACCTCCAGCCTCACTCTTGGCTGGAGTGCTGCTACAATGCTTTTTTGGCCCCTTGTATCCAAAAATACTTTCTGGTTCAGAAGTCAATTCCTTTTGAGAGAGAACCCAACTCTAACTTGTGATGGCCATCCTATTATATTTCTAAGATTTCTGCTTAATCTTATGCAAAATGAATGCCTAGGGACAAAGGTCCTAAGACACTTGCCTGAGGCAAGTTCACTGTCTTTGCTGGTCATATCCTATGCAATTTAGTTATTCAAAACTTCAAAGGCCTAAGGAAGCCATAAGTTTAAACTATAAGGGGACATGTCAAAGTTCATTTGGGGAAGGGAAACTGTTAGGAGGGAGAAAAACAGGCAGAAGCAGAAGTATAGTATTAAAAAGCACTGTCTTGAAGCCAGGAGACCTGGGTTCCTATACTGACTCATTATGCAGTTATATGACCCTGTGGTCATATAAATGGTTTTATATGGGTCTGTTTTCTAGTCTATAAATCTTCAATGCAAGGTTATTAAAACTTAAAATTTAAGTTGCATTATCATATAAAGAAGATGGTGTAAATACAGGGTGTCCCAAAGTTTTAAGCTATTTGTATTTGTATTAAGCTATTTAAGTTGTACTGGGCTTAACTGGCTATTAAAGCTTAAAATTGCACTAAGACTTTTGGGATATATATTTACACCATCTTCTTTGCATAGTTATGTTGTAAACCTTAAAGTACTATATAAATGAGATCAAGTTTATCAGTTTTAGTACTAATTAGACAAACTGCCCAACCTTCTAACTTTACACAGGACCTGCCAACTTATCTGTGTCCACAATGCCATCCAATGGGAAGGGCCATCATTCTTCTGGTGACTAGGCTCAAACTCTTATACTTTTTTACCTACATCATCTTTTCCCATCCTCCATTCAAATTATTCTCCAAGTTCCGTCAATTTGTTTTCTCTTCAATCTCTTAGATTTACTTCTAATTTTATAATTTTCCTAGTCAAAAATTTACATTTATTCCCATTATTTTCATTAAACCTTCAGCCTCATTTAGACCATACCTGAAACTCAGTAACTAATTTACAAAAGGTGACTCCAGGAATAACTTTCACTCTGAAGTGGTATAACTCAGAACCCTGTGGAAAAATGACATAGAATAATTAGCAACTAGTAGCAATATGAGTCTTCATAATCATTTATGGGGAGTCAGTTATTAGGAATATGTATGGCATAACATGTTTATTCCCAACATTCTAAAGACAAAAGGAGAAACTCTGGGTTATATTAAGGCAGAGGTTACATTGGAAGGATTCAAGAACTGGTTCTTTTTTTTTTTAAGCAGTTAGTAGCTAGGAAATGTAATGTATTTTGGCCCTGGGAAATAGCTAATGTAAGAGCAATGTCCCACATCCCTCATTCCAATTAATATAATTACCAAGAAATTATGTGTCTTCATAACTTTATTAGGGTCAAAATATTCTTTGAGTTAAAGAATCATTGAAAGATGCAAACAATATGTAATTCCCAGACACCCCAATGAATCAATCAATGAAAAGTATGAAGTAGGAATTATTTGAATGAAAGCAGATAATGCCTCATAGGGAAAGGGAGAGGTAGAACAGAGTAAATTATCTCACAAGAAAGAAGCAGTTAGGTGGTGCAGTGGATAGACCACCAACCCTGAAGTCAGGAGAGCCTGAGTTCAAATCCAGCCTCAGACCAAACACTTGACATTTACTACCTGTGTGACCCTGGGCAACTCACTTAACCCCAATTGCCTAAAAAAAAAGAGTCAAGAGAAAGCTTTTACAGTGGAGGGGAAGAGGAGGGAGAGAAGGAGGAATGAATGAATCTTACTCTCATCAGAATTGCTTCAAAGAGAGAATAACATACACACTCAACTGGTTATAGAAATCTATCTTACACTACAGGAAAGTAGGAGGGGAAGGGGAGAAGGGAGGGTGATATAAGTGAGGAAAGATTGGTGGAGGGGGTAGTCAGAAGCAAAACACTTTTAAGGAGGGATAGGGTGAAAGGAGAGAGAGAATAGAATAAACAGAGGCATAGGATAGAGGGAAATACAGTTAGCAATAGTAACTGTGAAAAAAATGTTGAAGCAAATTTCTCTGATAAAGTCCTCAAACATATAGAGAACTGAGTCAAATTTATAAAAATACAAGCCATTCTCCAATTGATAAATAATCAAAAGATATGATCAGTTTTCAGAAGAAGTAATCAAAGCTATCTATAACTGCATGAAAAAATACTCTAACTCACTATTGATTGGAGAAATGCAAATTAAAACAATTCTGGGGTACTACTTCATACATACTAGATTGGCTAATAGGACAGATAAGGTAAATGACAATGTTGGAAGGGATGTGGGAAAAATGCATACCCTTTAACCTAGCAATATTAATACTATGTCTGTATCCCAAAAGAGATTAAAAAAAAGAAAGAAAAGAACCTATGGGTACAAAATATTTAAGTAATGTATTTAAGTAATAGGAGTAAAGCATTAGAAATTGAAGGGATACCTGTCAATTGGGGAATTGCTGAATAAGTTGTAGTATATGATTATGATGGAATACTATTGTAATATAAGAAATAATGAGCAGGATGCTCTCAGAAAAACCTGGAAAGACTTGCATGGGCTGATGCAAAGAGAAATGTACTATGCACAAAGTAACAGCAATATTATAAGATGATTAGCTGTGAATGACTTAGTTATTCTCAGCAATATGATGATCAAAGACAACTCTGAAGGACTTATGCTATACATCTCCAGAGAAAGGACTGATGGTGTCGAATACAAATTGAAGCATACATTTTTACACTTTATTTTTCTTGAATTTTTTTTTGTTGTTGTTGTCTATGTTTTCTTTCACAACATGACTATCATGGAAATGTTTTGCATGACTACACATTTATAATCTATTTTAAATTGTTTGCCTTTGATGGAGGGAGTGGGGAGGGAGAAAGGGAGAGAATCTGGAACTCAAAGTTTTAAAAACAAATGTTAAAAATTGTTTTTACATGGAACTAGGGAAAAATAAAATGCTAATTTTTTAAAAAGAAATAAAAATGCTTAAGATCACAAAAGTTCATTCAGTGACCAAAGCCAGTTAGTTACATCAATTAATAAACATTTATTAAACAATTACTATGTGCCAGGCACTGTGCTAATTGCTAGGAACACAAAAAAAGGCAAAATACAGTACTTGTCCTCAAGGAACTTCCCCATTAGATAATGGGGAAGTCAACATGCAAACAAATACATATATATATAATGCAAACTATATGCCGGATAAATAGGAAATAGTTAACACAGAGAAGGCAATGGAATTAAGAGAGGTAGGAGAAGGCTTCCTGTAGAAGATAAGATTTTAGTTGGGACTTAAAGGAAGCCAGAGAAATCAGTAGTGTGAATGCAGAGAGAGAATATTCCAGGTATGGGGGACGGCCAGACTACCTGGAGTTGAGAGATGGGGTATATTGTTTGTGAAACAAACAGGAAGCACTGGGTCAAAGAGTATGTGGTGGGGAGTAACGTGTAAGAAAATTTGAAAGGTCTTTATTTAAGGTCTGAGTTCTTCACATTTCTAGGGGGAAATGTTTGGGCTGAGCTTATGTCCTCTCAAGTCCTGATGTTGATTTCTTTCAGTATTGCTGTTATTCAGTCATTTCAGTTGTGTCTGACTCTTCATGTCCCATTTGGAGTTGTCTTGGCAAAGATACTGGAGTGGTTTGCCATTTTCTTCTCCAGCTCATTTTACAGATGAAGAAACCATAAGGGTTCTGTTATTCTAAGACCTCAAATACAATTCTGTCTGGGAACTTGCAAGCTTTCAGTCTCCCAAAGTGGAGATATCTCAGCCAGGAAAAAAATCTGATTGATTCCCACCTAGGATAAGATCTGCAAGTTCCTGACTTGAGTTTAGGTTTGAGCAACAGAATTGTTAGCTTGCCCAGTTTGAAATTTCAGTAGATTGCTTCCCTGCTGGTTCAGAGTGACAAAACTCCCCTTTAGTCACTGATTCCTTGCCCTAGTTATTCGTTTGCTGGCTTCAGAATGTTTGGGAAGTTAGAACTGAGACCAACCTCCTCAGGTCTGAGTCACCCAGCTGCTGCTTGCTTCTGAAAGTGTTCTTTGTTATACAGCAAAGGGCTCACTCCTTAGTCATAAATACTACCCATAGGCACAGGTGCTCTTCTCAGTCTGCCCTGGATCTGTGACATGGACCTGGATAGTGAGTGGCAGAACTGCCAGCCGACACCTGCTCCTGTGCCTCATACAAGTATAGGCCCCTCTATGCTGGATCTGAGATGTCTGCTTTCCCTGGTGCATGACCATATGCTAGAATACTCTGCATGGCACACTCCTAGCCAGACCCCATTCCCACTGTCACAAATCTCTCTGGTCTTTGTATTTGTCCTGGGCTGGAAAAATGACTTAGTGTCATATTTGTCTTGGATTTCCCAGTCGAGACCTGGTCTGCTGCATTTCTAGAATTATTTGGATTATTTAAGAAGGAGATGGAGCTTGTTTTACTTTTTTCTGATACTCTCCCATCTTGGCTTCCAGGGTTTTTAGAAGCAAACAAACAAAAGTCTTTTAGCCCAGTTAGCACATGTATATTAAATTACTACTTAGAAACAGGATTGTAACCAGGGTCTGATAAAGCCTTTCAAGTTGATGAGAAAGAAGATGTAATGGAAAGAAATATGGACTGAGAGTCAAGACTTTAATTCAAATCTTTGCTCTAACTATGTAATGACGAATGTCACTGAAGCTCTCAGTACCTCAGCTTCTTCATTGGTAAAATAGGGATAATGTTACTAGTGTGAGTGTTGTTGAGAGAAAATTACTTTAAATTGAAAGATTTTTTAATTGAAAATTGAGAGAAAAGCACTTTATCAACTCTAAAAAGCTATGTAAATGTGAGGTTATTTCTATTGCTGCAGGACTGATTTATGGAGGATCTTTGGCCAGTGATTCAACTGGGGCTAAAAAACAGAAAACATCTCTCTCTCTCTCTCTCTCTGTGTGTGTGTGTGTGTGTGTGCGCGTGTGTGTGTGTGTGTGTATGTGAGCGAGTGTGTGTGTGTGTTTCTGTGTGTGTAGTATTCAACTCATTACCACATGCTTTCAACAAAAACAACAACGACAAATAACAGGGAGTTTAAATTTTTATCCTTCTATATGCCCTTTCCATGCTCTGTGTAGCCTCTAAAGTTCCCTTTTCCCCCTAAGGTCATCCTTAATCATCATTTTAATTAAATATAATCTAAACACAATGTTTGCAGGGAAGCACAGCTTCCAATTTGCACCCTGCCCCCACACCTTGCCATATATATATATATATACGGCAGCTGAGAGTTGACTTACAGTACACCCAAGTATGAAAAATTGGACCTGCCTATTCTACCTCCTAGGTACAGGAAATACCCACCCACACACATACACACATATACAGTTCACATGGAGCCAGAGTTAAATTCAGAATTAAATCAAGGTCTTGGATACACAAAAGTCTCTCAAGAACTATTAATATTCAAATGAAGTCATCATCCTGACATTATGGCCACTACCATCAACAACCTAGATCACACGTCTCCATGACTTGTCATCCTATGTCATTCTTGATCATATATTACCATGAGCCATACCATATAGAATCTCCACAATAGATAGATGGCCTTCCTTCCTTTAGGACTTTTAATATTTTACAGAAAACTAGTACAATTACTGGGCTGTACAAATCTCATTTTCAATATAAAACCAGTTCCCATCCTTTAAAGGGCCCTTTCTAGGATGCACTTTCTTGGACACAAGTCATGGTGACTCTAAAAACTCAAAAAAAAGTGAAAAAGAAATTGTACTCTTTCCATGGATAGAAAATGGCTCCAATATACCTGGAGATAATATTCCTTTCACTCACCAAAAATATTTTCCAGATTGTAAACAGAAGCATATTTATTTAGTTAATACATGGTATAAACTTTTATTCAAAATTATAAAATTAAGAAAATAAGCAAAAAAAAGTATGAACTTACAGTTATGCTCAGGTTGAGATCCTTTGGATTATACACAGTATCAGAAATGGATTTTTCTAAGTACTCTCTCATTTTTGCAGTTTCAGCTGTCATTTTTTGATCTGTAAAATGACCAAGACTTTTTTTCAGGCATGCATGTTTTCCCATCAAAACATTATCATTCACAGTGGTTAAATTCTTTAGCTCACATTTATGTAACTTTTTAAGGCTTACAAAACATGTAATTATTTTATAAATGGGGAACTGAAACCAAGAGAAGTGAAATTATTTGATCTAAGTCACTCTGGTAACACACAATAATTAATTCACTGTTATACATTAAGTACATTGTAGGTTCAATAGACTCTGGGGCTGGCCTGGGAACATGACCACCATAGATAATTCTTCTATGGAAAAAAAATTTATACCAAGTTCCAAACAAATGACTTATGACTGATCTCTTCATAAATTTGAGTCTGTCTTCTTTTCTATTAAAATTGATTAAGCTAGCATTACCAATCTTTTAAATCTATAAAAATAAAAAGTTCAGCATAGAAATATTTAACAAATATTTTAGACTCCCACCAATGTGCTTACTAAGACCTCTGAATCATAACTTTTGAGTTACCAACTATGTCAGGTCTTATTTTAGCATTAGATCTGTTGGCCATTTTTATACATGCAGGATGCCCCATTATACAAAGTACTCAACCAAAGGTTCTTAGTGAATATTTATCTGTTCACCATATTATTAGAGTCTTGAGTCTGTTTCAGAGGAGTTGAGTCACATTAGAAGTCCAGAAATTGTACAGACTTTGCCACCTGTGTTCAATGGATTAACTCATGACTATCTGTAAGAGAGTTCCTCAGAAACCTATTCAAGTTGTGGAGATACAGGAAAATAGGACCAAATTCAGTCACAGGATGAATAAGAATACCTCACAATTTCTCTTCCTCTCTTCTTTGCCTCCTCAACTAATGACAATGCTCAAACATCCCAAAGAGTAATTCTGTATGTGAAGGCAGTATGTAACACCTTGCTTCCCTATAACTCAACACCCTGGAAACAATGGGAACTTTTCTACAGATATGATAGATGGGACTTTTCTTGAACAAAAGGAGAAAGGTTCAAAATCTTCTTTAGAATTACATCACCAATATTTGCACAGATTTAGAACATCACAGTTATCTCCTGTTTGTAGCTCTCCTAAGGCTTCAGTTAGCCACACAGAATACCCTTTAATAATCCTCTTGCATACATAAAGCTTGTGTGGTGATTTCCTTCCTTTTTTTTTTTTTCAAAATACGGGATACTGATTTATTACATAATCATTCACTTGGAAAAGCATTTTCTACCAAATGAAGAAAATGAAACAAATAACTGATCAAGAGAGAAACTGATGAAGTCTACACATTTTAAAACTCCTAAAATTTACACAAAAACTACAGATTACTGCAGTGAGCGGGAGGGAACTAGATCTAAAAAGGAGGGTTAATAACATAATGGGAATGATAATAACACACAAAGTTGTGATAAGGATAACTGAATTATAGAATTGCAGACCTAAAAGGAACCTTAGAGATAAATCTGTCCAACAGTCTCATTTTACAGATGAGGAAACTAAAGTTCAGAAATGGAAATGTCTCAGAAACAAAATAATGCATGTAAATTTCTCTTAAGAATTTACATGAATATGAAATTTTATAATTATTTTTGACATATTTTAACTTATCTTAGAATTATGATTTTTACTCATATACACTGTCGAGTACCAATCATTTCAAATTCCAAGGAGAAAAGCCCAAAGTTAGAGAGATTTTTAACCTATGGCCTGTAAAACTTTTAAAATATATTTTGATAAATATTTAATAGAATTGATTTTCTTTGAAAGCATACATATTTAATGTTTAAATATTATTTAAAACAGCATTTCAAAATGTTATTTTGAGAAAGGGTTCATAGACTTTGCCAGACTACTAAAGGAGTCCATGACAAAAAAACTTTAAGAATCTTTACCCTAGGTTATCTTATAAAGTAGGGTTGAATCCCATGGAGCATCCATAGGAAAGGCTTTGCATGGGCCCATGGTTCATGTACTTGAGTTTGCCTAAGCAATATTAGGAATACACGTGGCTCAGAACTAAAGGACCTATCAGTCTGGGATGACTTAGCAAACCCTGAGTGATATTTTATCTGCCCTCACTAGCCCTCTTTTCTTCCTACCCCACCCCCACTCTCATGTACATTTTACATTGAATACCTTTATAATTCCCACCTTGGAGAAACTCTAAATTTGAGGCAAAATCTAAGCCTCAAGTAAATTTCCCCAGGTTTGATGTGGAGAGTGTTTGGTGGTGGGTTCCCCTCATTACATCTTTTCAAGCAAAACCTAAATGACCACTTGGCAGGGTTGTACCAGAGAGAGTTCTTTTTTAGAATCAGGTTGGACTAGATGGTCTTATGGGGTTCCTTCCAACTCTGACATCCTGGGATTCTGATATATCATAAAGTTTTTGGTATGCTGATTAAATGCTTCTGGTCTCATACATTTTAGTAAAGGTAAATGATTTATCAATTTTCTATCATCTTTGCTATATGACTCATCCAAAGTCTCTGTAATATAGCTGCACTACCCCCTTAACTTTCTGTAAAGTTCAAAATTTATCATATGGGCACATAGAAGGCATATTGAATTTTTGAACTCAAAGAGACATTAGAATCTGAGACCCAGAGAACTTTAGTAACTTATCCAAGGGCACACAGGTAGTGACAGCATTGACACTTAAACCCAGGTCTTCCAAGCCCAAATTCAGATTGATCTTTTCATTGTGGACAGAGTAAGAGAAAGCTTCTGTTCTTCATTTTTGCACCCCTATGTAGTTAAGCATCACTCTCCTGACTTTTATGGGAACCTCATCATCAGTCGTTATTGTATAGATGTAGAATAAAGTAATCTAAATTTATTTGTACCTACCAATCTCTTATTTAATTCATGTCTATGCCCTGTCAAAGTTAATTTCTGTGGTTGCTGTCTATGTACACTATGAATTTTAGTCAAGGGTACTTTACAGTTTCATTTTACAGATAAGAAAATTGGGACTAAAACGTTAAATAGTCCTCTGTTCTTCAGGCTAAAAAACCCCATATCCTCACCATGTTGCTTATTAACCTGTTGATGGACTATAAATCATCAATGCTCCTCCCAAAAGGTGGTGTCCAGAACTTAGCACAGTGCTATAGATAAAGCATGGAGCACAGTAGGTCTATAACTTTCCTTCCTCTGAACATGATCCTTCTGAGCAACTTAAGACCACATCAGCATTTCCGGTTGCCTTATCATGTCACTGACTCATACTGAGATTCCAATCAACTGGAACCCTGACAGCTTTTTCACATGAAATCTATTCTTGCCACAGATTTTCCCATCCTGTATTTACGCAGTTAATTTTTTTTAATCAAGTACATTACTTTTACATTTATCCACATTTAAGTTCATCATATTAGCTTCAATTTTCTATCTTAACCTGTCAAGATCTATTCATATTCTGATTTTTAAGAAAATATGTTAGCTTTGTGTCACCCATAAATTTTCATAATGATATCATTTCCATTTTTTTGCTAAATTTGGGTACAACATTGACCAAACAGTAGTCAAGAGTTATTAAGAAAACAGTTAAAAGAGAAAACACTGACAAATTGAGACAAGTAGCTGAAAATTGAACTTTATATCTGGGAGTGCTGAAATCCTGAAATATTTACATAAAAGAATCCAAATTATTACCTTAAAGCTAAAATGAAATTAGTAGGAGGAAAACAAGAATGGTCACCATTTCTAACTGCTTTTCCAAAGGACTTCTCATGAAGTCAAAGACACTTCTTGTGTATTCACAGGGTCTTATAGATAGTTCTCCATTTGTAAATTTCTAGTCCTAATGATTCTGCATTTAACAATTAAGTTAGAAATAAGCAAATCTTACTGAGTTTCCAGTTTTTCCTCTCATTCACTTCAGATATGGTAACAAGATATGGAGCTTCCATTGGGATCAAGCTATCTTCAGATTTGATTTTCAGAAAGAGAGGATACTGGATAACTGGATACATAAAACGAACAACCTGAAAATGAATTACAAGAGGACTTTTGACCATTGAAGAAATGTCACCATGTTTCTTTTAAACTTTCACATCAATTACACTTTTAGTTCCCTTTAGTAAATAATGTAATTTATTTAAAAATGAAATCTACCTCTTTAGTTTTTTGTTTTTTTTTCCTCACAGAATAGAATTTAGAAACAAAACAAAACAAACTTCTGTACTGGAACAAGAGCATGGATTCCAGGAAATAAAATAAAAAGCTACTTCCTTGCCTCCAATTTCTCAAAACCTTGTAATCTGTCTTTTAATCACATCACACAACTGAAATTCTCCTCTCCAAAGGCAGGCAATTACTCAAGAAAAGGCCAAATATGATGGCCTTTTCTCAATCTAAATCCATCTTGAACTCCATACACAGCATTTGATATTATTGACCAAACTCTCCTCTGAGATAATTTCTCCTCTGTTAGGTTTTTTTGTGATAATTATTTCTTTTGGTTCTCCTCCTGACTTTTTGACTGTCCCTGCTCAGTCCCTTTTGCTGGATCATAATCTACATCACATCCCCCTACTGTGAGTATTGCCCAAAGTTCTGTGCTGGACCATCTTCACTCTCTACTCTCTCTCTTTTAGTAGTCTCTTCAGCTCTCCAGTTTTCAATTATCATCGATATGCAGATGGTCCCTAAAGACACACACACACGTATGTGTGTATATTATATATATTATATATAATATACATATATATAATATATATACACACTCACAATCCAATTATCATCTATATGCATCTATATGCAGTATACACACACACACATACACATGTATGTGTATCTTTAGGAATCATCTGCATACACACATACATACACATATATATATATGCATATGTATACACATACGTATTTATCCACAGTTTCTATTGAGCTCCAAATCCATCTCTAATTGCCTACTGGACATTTCAAATTGGATGTTTCTTGGACATCTCAACTCAATATGCCTAAAACAAAATTCATTCCTTTTCCTTAAACCCACCTCTTTTCATAATCTCCCTATTGCTGTCTAGGGCACCACTATTCCTCCCCTAATAAAGACTCAAATCACAAATTCTCAATTCTTGATTCTCCCTTACCCCATACACCATCTTGATTTTTCTACTTCTACTTCATCTCTCTCATTCATCCTCTTTTCTCCACTGATAAGCTACCACCCAGTTTTAGATTCTCATCATCTATTATCTGGACTACTGAAATAGCCTTCTAATTGCCTTCCCTGACCCAATGTCCTTCCCTCTTACTAGCCCTCCAAAGCTACCAAAGTGACATTCCTAAAGCATAGATCTGACCATGTCAGCTCCCAGCTCAATAAATTCAGTAGGTTCAAATACTAAACTGCTTTTTTTAACATTTAAAACCCACCACAACCTGATTCTAATCTATCTTTCCTGTCTTTGTATACTTTACTACCCTTCATGTGTATGACCCAACCAAACTGTCCTTTCTGCTCCATAGACATGAAACTTCATTTTCTGTCTCTGTGCCTTTTTAACAGGTTCTTCCTCCTCACCTCTTCCTTTATTCCCTCCTCACAACTATCTCACAGAATCTGCAGTGTCCTTCAAAACTCATTTCAAAAATCACCCTCTACATGAAGCTTTTTCTAATAATCCATGCTACCAGTGATCCTCTGTTACCCTGAATTTATTTTGCATATATTTTGTATGTATTTATATGTGTAAATGTTCTTTTTCCCTATGGGATGTATGCTCCTTGAAGAACAAGGTTTGGTTTATTTTGTCTTTGTATCAGTGCTTATCAGTACTTAACAAAATATCTGGATATGTGCTTTATGCTTGTTGATTGGTTAAATGATTACATATGGAAATTTTCAATACTTTCTTTTTTGATTGGAAACATAGAGAATGTTGGAAGTTGAAGGGCTCTCAGGGACCATCTAGTCTCAAACTCTCATTTCATAAATGAGGAAATAGTCCTAGAGAAGTGAGGCATATTGCCCAAGATTACCCAGCCAACTGATGATCAGAATAGCAAGTACTTAAATAGCTTTAATAACTTTATAAATAATAAATATATATATAAATATACTTTAATAATACAAAATAACAATAATATACAAATAAACTTCATAAATGTCATCTCATTTTAACCTCAGAACAAATCTGATGGGTACGTGCTATTATTCTCATTTTAAAGATAAAGAAAAAGAAGAAGGGGCAGCTAGGTGGTGCAGTGGATAGAGCACCGGCCCTGGATTCAGGAGGACCTGAGTTCAAATCTGGCCTCAGATACATAACACTTACTAGCTGTGTAACCCTGGACAAGTCACTTTACTCCATTGCCTAGCCAAAAAAGAAAAAAGAAAAAAAAAAAGAAAAGAAAAAGAAGACAGAGGTTAAGTGACTTGCCTAGGTTTCATAGTACACAGGGTCCCACAGTTAATAATGTTTAAAGTCATATTTGAACTCAAGTTATGATGAGTCCCGGTCTAGCACACTATTACAGAACCTAATCAGGATTAGACTTTAGCTCTTTGTTATCTAAGTATATAGTATATTAGTCAGAAGAACTGGACTCAAGTCTCAGCTCTACCATTTATTAGATTTGTAACTTTGGGCAAATCATTTCACTTCTCTTGACTTCACTTTTTTCCTCTATAAAATGAAAGCCCTTGTTTAGGTAATTGCTAAACTCCCTCCTAGCCCTCACGATCAATGCATCTGAGTCAGCTTTTGTATGTTTTGTTGAATGAGAAGGTATTCGAGTTGTGTTTGTTTTGTGATGTAAAATAGAAAGATTTTCTGGCTTGAGTAAAGTCTCAAGTAAAGTCTACTGTAGGGTAGGGAATATTGACTTGTACTGGAAAGAGTGAGTTGATGAACATTGGGAATCTGGACAATGTAAGTGGATCCATCAGGAAGCATGGGGCTAAGTTGTCAAGATCCTTAAGAGCAATGGTGAAGAGTTTTAGTCTTAATTGGAAAGTTATATCAGCCAATGATAAGATCTAGAGTTAAAGTGCTTTAGAGGTGCCTGAAAATGAAATGACTATCTTTAATTCAAGAAAAAAATATTATTACATATTACTGTGTGAAAGACATTGCGGTCAATAGTTAGTAAGTTCTCCACCAAAGGAGTTCTTCTAGTGAAAGTTGAATAACCACTTACTTGGGACAATCTCTAAGATATCTTCCAGAGTGGTCATTCTATAAATCTAGAATCTTTTCCTTAACAGTGTTCTGTATTCCTTCTCGATCTCCCCAGAATTTTCCACCCTACCCAATAATACTGTTCACAGAATGGCTCCCATTAAGCCATGTCTTTGTCTTTCATTTTGCCACTATTCAATGTTTTCCACACACCCATTGAACTCCTTCAAATTTTGGTATGCTGTCTCATTATAGTCATTACCTTTAATGAAATTATTGCTTCTATGATTTGTTATTTGGCCTACCCACAATTCTGACTTTTCCACCATGCTCCCACATCTGAAACCTTCCCCAAATCTCCTACACACACTTTTTGGCTCCTTTTTGTGTGTTGTGTTGTCTTCCATCTTTAGATTATAAGCTACTTGAGGGTAGACATTGCTTTTTCTTTCTTCATATTTGTATCCTCAGCACTTAGTACAGTTCCAGTTACATAGTAGGTGTTTAATAAATGTTTATTGATGGACTTTGGACTTTATATTAATGTTGAACTCTGCTAACTTCTGGGCAGCTTTCTGACCTGGACTTCTGGGTGGAGAGGTTGTATCTTTCTGTTGCTTTCACAGCTCAATCTGTGGGCTTGCAAGTTTTCATTGATTCCAAAGTTCTGTGATTCAGGTAGAATTGTTCACAGCCCTCCTGGTCTGAGCTCTGCAAGTTCCTAACTAATATATGGGTCTGTTGGCTTTTTTTGTGTAGTTGATTTTCAGTAGAATGCTGCTCGACTCAGTCACTACTAACTTGCTGGGAGATTCTATAAGTTCAGAACAACTAAATTTCTGGTTCCCTTTTGGTTCTACTCTGTTTATTTTACTGCAGGTTTATGTACTAGGGTGAAAATTATAACTGAGTCACTACTGTGCTCCTGGAGCCTCACAGCTTTCTGGAACTTGTTTCTTATTCAGTATATAGCTAGAACTCCACTTGCTCAAGACTGACTGCTCCTCTCTGCCCTGGATCTGTGACCTTGAAGTGGGTAATGAGTGAAAGAACTACCATATGGCACCTGTTTCTGCTCCCAGGACAATTTCAAGGGTCCCTTGGAATAACTTTCTACCCAGTAATTCTTGTCTTAGTGCTCTCTATTGCCTCCTTTTCCATCCCTGAGTACTTAAATGCTCCTCATCCCCACTGTGGCTGCTATGCTGCCCCACTGCACTCCTGGCTATCTCCCACCTCAGAATCTCCAGACCTTTCTGTCTTTGTAAGCTGCCTGGGCTGGAAAAAATTTCTCACTGTGACTTTTTCTTGGCTTTACTGATCACAATTCAACCTGGCATATTTTACAGGTTGTTGTGAAGTGAAATAGGCAAAAAATGTTCTTTTTCCTTCTGCCATCTTGACTCTGCTCTGCCCTTTTTCTTAGTTCCTTCTTTTGTCTGGAATACCACCTATTAAGTTTAATGTGTTTGTATATGAAACTCTTTCTGTTTGTATGGGGGTGGAGAGGAAGATCATGTTACTTTGCTCAGTTCCTATGAAAATGAGATTTATGTGACATCAGCTCAATCCATCCCTTCTTTCTTATTTGTATAGTTTTCTCTTTGTGTATCTCAACTATGTGAGATAGTAAGTTACATTCAATTGTTTCCCTCTTCTTCCCCAGTGTATTATTTCCCCCTACTTTAAGATCCTCAAAACATAACAAAACCACTCCCAGGTCCAATGTAATATTTAACTCCCTCCATGACTCTTGAAGACCTTGGGTTCTGAGGGCATACATTTTCCTTCTCCTAATAAGGATGCTAACACTTCATAATAGTTCCTTATAATTACTTATAACCTTATAACACTTCATAATGTTCCTTATAATTACTAGAGTATATTTCCTTTTCTGTGTTTCCCTTGACTCCTGGGTATATGTTACACAGTATCTAAAAAGCATTTTTTTAAAATTAAGAATCCTTGGAAATTCTTTATTTCACTAAAATCCCCCATTCCTCCCATGATTATACTCAGTTTTGCCACATAGGTTTTTTCTTGGGTTTAAGCCTTTATCTTTGCCTGAGAGAATATCAGATTCTAAGTTCCCTTTTTCTTTAAAGTAGTAGCTGACAGATCTTGTGTGATCTTGACTGTGTTTCCCGGATACTTGAACTGTCTTTTCCCAGATGCTTGCAGTATTTTTTTTTTTTTTACTCAGAAACTCAGACTTTTGGATGTGACATTCCCGGGAAATTTTATTTTTGTATTCATTTTGGGAATTAAGTAGTGAATTCTTTCTATTCTAATTTTGCCCTCTGTTTCTAATAGGTCTTTGGAATTTTAATTCGTGACCTAAAATGTGGTGGCATAGAGCTTTGGTTTTGATTGTGGCTTTCAGGTAGTACAATTAAATTATTTCTCCTTGACCTAGTTTCAAGGCCAGTTGTTTTGGATCAAAGATTCCTTATATTGTCCTCAATTTTTTTTTAGTCTTTGGTCTTGTGAAGATATTTATATTTGGTCCATTCTAATTTTGAGAGATTCTCTTACTTTAGTAAGGTATTGTACCTCTTTCACAAAGCTTTTGATACTCTCTCCAATACCTTAAACCAGAGGTCTTACTTCAAATCAAATTCATTCTTCTTCATATATTTGTCACCTTCTATAAGGACGTAAGCCCCATGAAAGCAAGTAATGTCTTACTTAATTTTACTTCTTACATTTGGCACAATACTTTACATATAATAAATATTTAATAAAAACATTTCTATTAACCATTCAATAAAAAGTAAAAAGTAAAGAAAAAGCATGATCACAATGTTTGCTACCATCATGAAAAAATGTCCACAACAGAATCTCTGACCCTGGACAAGTCACATAATCTCTGTTGGCCTTGGTTTCCTCATCTATAAAATGAGGATAATAATGTTGTGACAATCAAGTGAAATAATATTTATAAAGCAGTTCATAAACCTTAAATATCTATGTAAATGTTAGCTATCATTATTATTTTTTATTGTTAGTACCTAGTCTGTGTGATTTTACACCCCATTAAGAGGCAAATTTTCTTGGATTGGAGTATTCTGGTATCATCAAACAATATCGGGAATACTATATTCAGTTAGAGCACTACATTTAAGAAGGACATTGATAACTTGAAGACTACCTACAAGACTAACAACCAAAATAGTGCACCTTTAGAGTCCATGATATGTAAGGATTGATTGAAGGAGCTGAGTATGTTTATCCAGGAAAAAAGAAGAGTCAGGCTGCCTTCAAGTATTTGAAGATCTGTCATGTGATCAAATTACTAGACTTGTTCCATTTGGTCCCAGAGGAGCAAGACCAGTGGGTGGAATTTACAAAGAGGCAAATTTAGGCTCGATATCGGGGGTTAGGGGAAGGTGACTTCCAAACAATTATAGTTATCCAAAGTTAAAATAAACTGCCTAGATAAGTGAGAGGTTCCTCCTTCCTGGAGGTCTTCAAGCAGAAACTAGACTACTACTTATCAGGTGTATTATGGTAGTTTCCTTACATGTATGGTGGGTTGCTAATATCCTTGCCAACTCTCAAATTCTGTGATTCTGTGATTCTGTGATTTTGATGGTGGAGAGATCAGAAACATGCAAACTGGATAACCCACATTTTGGAACTTGAGATTTGTCTCTGTTCTTCAACACCGGGAAAGTCCTTAAACTCCATCTGCCTCAGTTTCCTCATGTATGTGTAATGGTGGCAGTTTCTATCCCTACTCCTATTAATGTAATCACAGAAGGCCAAGACAGTTTGATCAAAATAAATGCAAATCAAAACAAACTTGAGGTTTTACAAAGATGAAAAAAGAAGCAATTATCAATATTGGAGGGAATGATAGATACACTAATATATTGTTTGTGGAGCTTTCAAATGGTACAACCATTTTGAAAAACTATTTGAAAATCTGCAGTTTTAAGAGGCTAAAACTTCCATAACCATTGAACCAAAGAGTATATTACTGGGTTTATATCCTGTTGGGCAGCATAGTAGATATTGTGCTGGACCTGGAGTCAGGAAGACTCATCTTCCTGAGTTCAAATCTGGCCTCAGACACATTACCTATTTGATCCTGGGCAAGTCACTTCACCCTGTTTGCCTCAGCTTCTTCATCTGTAAAATGAGCTAGAGAAGGAAATGGAAAACCACTCTAGTGTCTTCGCTAAGAAAACCCCAAATGGGGAGTCAGGCATCACTGAAACAACTGAGCAACAACAACCTCAAGGAAGCATTGATAAGAAGAAAGTCCCTATATATACCAAAATATTTATAGCAGCATTTTTTGCGATAACAAAGAATGGGAAACAAAGTAAATGCCCATCAATTAGGAAATGGATAAATAAATTGTGGTATATGAATATAATATTATGCTGTAAAACTATGTATGTGGTGAACACAGAGAAGTATGGAATGATCTACATGAACTGAGGCAGAGTGAAGTAAACAAAGCCAAAAATAATAATATACACAGTACCTATAACCCTGTAGATGGAAAGAACCACCAAACACCAAAATTTCAAAAGTTAATGGAACAAAATTATAAATATCAAGCATGACTCAAGTGAGACACCCCCAATCCATTCCTTCATGGAGGTGGGAGATTCATACACATTACACATTGGACACATTTTCAAATCTTTTCAATGTATTGATCTATTGTACTTTTTTTTCTCTTTCTTTTTTTTGTCTTAAAGTGTGTGTGTGTGTGTGTGTGTGTGTGTGTGTGCATGCGTTAAATGGGATGACTCTCTAGGAGGGTGAGGGGAAGGGATGCTGGGAATAGTTATGGTGATATAAAAAAATCAATAAATGTTTATTTTTTTTAAAGAAGAATGATTTAAATCATTGGATGAATGCTGATGATGCCCCACAGAATTATCTGGTGATTCACTGAAAGAATAAGACATACCTGACCTATGCATAACACAGCAAGCTAGTTCAAAATCATTATATTCAGCAGTAGGCCAGGCAAATAGTGGTATTATCCAATATTGAAAGACTGGGGGAGAGGACTCAAGTTTCTTATCATTCACCCTCCCTTGATTGACCAGTTAACGCTATCACTTTTTGAACTTCAAAAGGTCTTAAGGTTATAAAGTAGGTAGCAATATCCCTAAAGTACCAATGACTGATAGCAGTGTATGCATTGGGAACTGAGAAACACCAAGGGCAAACTGTACATACCAAGGAAAGCCAACTTCAGGACTCTACAAAAGGCTACAAAAAGGGGAACTTGATGATGTATTCACTAAAGGAGGACAAGACTTTCAGTAACTAAGAACTGTGAGTTTATACTTTGGCCATATGAGCTGTTGAAGTTTCAGTCAATTCTTCCCAGGAACCCTCTTTGTGAAAGGAGTATATCGCTAGTATGGAGAGATGTTACCATAACTATCCTTCCTATGCTACATTAGTAAACATTCACCCACTTCCCAAGAATCCTCCCAAGGATGTTATAAACATAAGATGAGATGAAATATGAAAAGCAATTTACAATCCTTAAAGTGATATAAATTCATTATTATTATTAGTATTAGTATTAGTATTACACAAAACTCTCCGGGGGCATAGATGGTTTATGCTAATATTCTAGAAAATCCCATCATTTCTAAAATGCTAACAAACAGGCATCATTCAAAGACTTATTATAGCATTCACTATTCTTCCTTGGATGGTTACACTCAGTAAGTGAGTGGATGAATGGAAGAATAAATGAACAAATCGACAAACAAATGGATAAATGAATAGAACCTGATAATGGTGATAAGAAACTATCAAACAGAGAAAAATGATCTCTTGTTTCCCTTGTTTTACCTTGATTATCTAGATATGATAGAATCCTAACAAAGGTACTCACAGCTCCAATAGTCTAACAATGGACAGCAGGCATGTCCTGTTTTAACCACACAATCAGGCTTTAACCATACTATTTCCCCCAAACTCAATCATTGGCCTCCCTGAACAGCAGGCTCACTGCCCCCTGCCTAGCCATTGCTCCCTCAGCTCAATACCCTAACTAATATATGCTTCACCAGAACAACAGGCATGTCCATGCACTCATATTTCTCAGAAAAACAGCAAGCATATCCATGTGATGGGATCCCAGCCACTGCCTCTAGCTAGCCACTGCTCCCAGACCCATTCATCATTTTTCTTACAGAAATAGCAGGTGTGTTCATGTGCTCAACCACAGCCACATCCATCTAATCTTAGACAGGATCACAATAGCCAGCCAATCAGAGAGCAGCACCACCAGGATACCCAAGCAGGGAGGTGGAGCCAAGACGGTGGAGGGAAAGTAGTGACTTGCTAGAGCTCTCCCCCAAACCCCTCCAAATACCTACAAAAAATGGCTCTAAACAAATTCTAAAGCAGCAGAACCCACAAAAAAACAGAGTAAAACAAATTTCCAGGCCAAGACAAACTGGATGGCTGATCTGAAAGGTGTATCGCGCCGGGCTGGGAGAGGAGCACAGTTCGGCGTGGGTGCGCAGGCCCCAGTGATCCTGGAGCAGGCCTCAGAGGACTGAATCAGCTGTGGCAGTTTCCAGACTTCTCAAACCACAAATGCCAAAGACAACTTAGAAGGTTAGTGGGAAAAGTCTGTTACTGCAGTGAGAGAAGAAGCTAGATCTCAGCCGCCTCGAGGGCAATGGCTGCGTCCCGAGCTTCCGGCCCACAGACTGAGGGGGAATCGAGTGGCTGATCAGAGGGGGATTGCAAGGATCTATTTGCCAGGGCTGAGTCAGGAATCTCTTGCTTTACTGGTGCTTGCATCTGGGTCACAGTTCTGAGGGGCGGTCCTGGGGCGAGGAGGAGTGCTGGCGTGGTGGAGCTTGTTGTGGCGGTGGAGAGGAAACACCTCACCCCTTATCATACCACCTTGGAAGAACTGACGCTTTTCAGGTCCCTAGAAGTATCTCTGAAAACAGCTGTACAAACCCCCAAAGCTTGGGACAGTACATTCTCCATATTCGAAACAGATTGTTACCTTAACAAAGAGTTTAAAACTCAAGTAACTGGTTGGGATCATGAGCAAGCAGCGCAAAAAGAGTCAGACTATATTATCTTACTTTGGGACAAAGAAGATCAAAACATACAACCAGAAGAAGAAAACAAAGTCAAAGTTCCTACATCCAAAACTTCCAAGAAAAATATGAATCAGTCCCAGGCCTTGGAAGGGCTCTTAAGGGATTTTGAGAAGCAAGTAAGAGAAGTAGAGGAAAAACTGGGAAGAGAAATGAGAGCGATGCAAGAAAATCATGAAAAGCAAGTTAACAGCTTGCTAAAGGAGACCCAAAAAAATATTGAAGAAAATTGCACCTTAAAAAAATAGCCTAACCCAAATGGAAAAAGAGGTCCAAAAAGCCAATGAGGAAAAGAATGCCCTAAAGAGCAAAAGTGGACAAATAGAAAAGGAAGTCCAAAAGATTACTGAAGAAAATACTTCCTTAAAAATTAGAATGGAGCAATTGGAAGCTAGTGACTTTAGGAGAAATCAAGACACTGTAAAACAAATCCAAAAGAATGAAAAATTAGAAAACAATGTGAAATATCTCATTTGAAAAACAACTGACCTGGAAAATAGATCCAGGAGAGAGAATTTAAAAATTATTGGACTATCTGAAAGCCATGATGAAAAAAAGAGCCTAGACATCATCTTTCAAGAAATTATCAAGGAAAACTGAGCTGATATTTTAGAATCAGAGGGCAAAATAGAAATTGAAAGAATCCACCGATCTCCTCCTGAAAGGGATCCCCAAAGGAAAACTGCTAGGAATATTGTAGCCAAATTCCAGAGTTCTCAGGTCAAGAAGAAAATATTATAAGCAGCCAGAAAGAAACAATTCAAGTATTGTGGAAACACAATCAGAATAACACAAGATTTAGCTGCTTCTACATTAAGGAACCGCAGGGCATGGAATATAATGTTCTGGAGGGCAAAGGAGATAGGATTACAACCAAGAATCAGCTACCCAGCAAAACTGAGTATAATCCTTCAGGAGAAAAAAATGGATATTGAGTGAAATAGAGGACTTTCAAGCATTCTTGATGAAAAGACCAGAGCTGAATAGAAAATTTGACTTTCCAATATGAGACTCAAGTGGAGAATGAAGAGGTAAACAGGAAAGAGAAATCATAAGAGACTTATTAGGTTGAACTGTTTACATTCCTGCATGGAAAGATGATATTTGTAACTCATGAGACCTTTGTCAGTATTAGGGTAGTTGGAGGGAAAAAATTATATGTATGTATATTATATATATAGATAGATAGATAGATAGATAGATAGATAGATAGATAGATAGATAGATAGATAGATAGATAGATAGATAGAGGGCACAGGGTGAGTTGAAGATGAAGGGGTCATATCTGGAGAATAAAATTAAGGGGTGAGAGAGGATTATACTAGGAGAAGGAGAAAGGGAAAGGTAGAACAGGGTAAATTATCTCACAAAAAGAAACAGAAAAGAAAAGTCTCTTACAGTGGAAGGGAACTGGGGAAGGTGAGAGGAAATGAATGAACCTTATTCTCGTAGGATTTGACTTAAGGAGGGTATAACATACACACTCAATTAGGTATGGAAATCTGTCTTATCCTACAGGAAAACAGGTGGGGAAGGGGACAAGAGAGTAGGGGGATGATAGAGAGGAGGACAGATTTGGAAAGGGGGTAATCAGAAGCAAATACTTCTGAGGAGGGACAGGGTCAAAAGAAAGAATAGAACAAATGGGGGGGCGGGATAGGATTAAGGGAAATAGAGTTAGTTTTTCACAGCATGTCTACTATGGAAGTGTTTTGCATAACTGCACAAGTATAGCCTATATTGAGTTGCTTGCCTTTTCAATGAGGGTGGGTAGAGGGAGGAAGGGAGAAAATTTGGAACCCAAAGTTTAAAAAAACACATGTTTAAAAAAAATGCTTTCACATGCAACTGGGAAATAAGAAATACAGGAAATGGGGTACAGAAATCTATCCTGCCCTACAGGAAAATAGAAGGGGAAGGTGGGGGAAGAGATAGCAGGGAAAGCAGACTAGGGGAAGGGGCATTCAGAATGCATGCCATCTTGGGGTGGGGGGAGGGGCAAGATGGGGTGAAAATTTGGAACTCAAAATCTTGTGGAAGTAAATGTTGAAAACTAAAAATAAAAAAAAAAAATTAAAAAAAAAGGATACCCAAGTAGGATGTGGATCCCAAACAATAGAAGGGATTTTCCCTAAGTAGGCACCTATGCAGTAATAGCAAAAGCTGTCTTTCAGGTGTACACCTGAGGCTTATTATAATATCATTTTCATATATTAGTGGCCTCTAGAAAAGGATTTGTTTGTATGTATTATGGGTTTTAGTTCCAACAAGGCGGGTATCCCTCCCCGATTACATAATCCCTTAATAAACCCCTCCCCTATTACCTAATCCCTTGACAAACCCCTCCTGACTTTTTTTTCATAATTTCTGTTGTGTAATCAGTATCATGGCACTATAAAATTTCCTGTCTTGTCTTACTAAAGTTGCTGGTTCCTTTTGGAACTCAGCCCTTTGGAGAGCATCACCCTCAATAAATGCCTTCACTTGGATTGAAGGTGATCTGAGTCTGTGAATTCATTTGAGATAACCCCCACAGCAAACCATGAAACCTCAACAGATGTTCAGGTAGCTTATGTTAATAGTGCAGTGGAAAGAGTGCTGGCTTTGGAGTCACACGACCTGTATTCAAACCCTGCCACTGACATGTAGTCCCTATGGAACCTTAGGAAGTCTCTTAATTCCATGAGTCCAAACTCCCTCATCTATAAAATGAAGGGATGTCAATGTATTACCTCTAAGTTCATTTCTATCTATAAATAGCTGATACTATGTCCTCCTAATATTTGTAAACTGCTCACCACGTAGGTGCTATATAAATGCTTATTTCCTTTCCCTTCCCTAAAGCAATTTAGAATTTGTTTTGTCTCAGTTTTGAAATGTACTCTGTCTTCTTCCCCTATCTTTTTTTCTTCTCTTTTTAAATGTGTAACAGAAGTTACACTTAATGACATTCTGAGATTTGAGCGCTAGGTTCCAAGTATCAGGTCACATTCCCAGCCATGAAGCCAAGAATTGGTTAAAAATCTATATCTATATCTATATCTATATCTATAGATATGTGTGTATGTGTGTGTGTGTGTGTGTGTATATAATTTGTATATGTATGTATGTGTGTACATATGTGCGTATGTATGCATATATGGGTGTATACGGTGCTATTTGGATATATAGATATAGATATATAGAGAGATATCTATATATTTATCTGTCTATATCTATATCTATTTTTATCCATATATCTATAACTATATCTATATATATATATCCAAATAGCACCTTGGGTCAAAAGTGAAGCAGAGCTTTATAGTATATGGGGATGTACTATGTGGGTTTTTGGATCAGAGATGAAAGGGTTGGATGGTAGCTGAAGAAACTGAGCCTGGGTCTTTCCTTGATCTCTTCCCCTCCTCCTCTCACCCATTCTGTGAAGAATGAACCACATGTGAAAGGAAGTAGTCAGAGGTCTGTGCCAACATGATGCCAAAAATAAATACTGGTCCCTGAAATAAGCAACTTCCAGATAGTACCCACTGGAGTTACAGAGGAACCGGTGGCTGAGTCCAAGGTGATATTGCCTACACTAGGAAGATTTGCTAATTCTTCCACTGGGGAAGTATTGTTGACCTCTGAACTGGAGACATGTGTTGTTCTGGGAATGCCTGTGTCTGAGCCTAGGGTCCTTGAATTCTAGAACTTTCCTGTATGGATTGTGTAGCTTAGGCCATTTGAACTATTTTCTAAAATTCGTGGACCTTGGGCATGCCTAAATACTGTTTGGGGTAGGGGGAAATGATCTGGTTTTAGGACAAGGTACAGATAAAAAGCCACATAGTAGATGCTTGATTAAATACTATTTTATTCCTCTTTTTTATTCTATGCAAGGAATGTAAACAGATATGGTAGACAGTGTAGCTTATTTGTCTACAACTTTACATAACTTTATCATAGTGTAGTTAAAAGACTAGGTCCCAGAGAAATATATCAGATTCATGGAATATGCAGAATTTTCCAGTAGGAGGAGGCTCAAAGCTATTTTAATTCGGCAAATTCACATGGAACACACGTTAGGCTAAAAATATAAATAGACATCGAGAGGTAGAAATGGGGAATGAGACGCAAACTATTTCCTGAGGACCGTATAGTACTTAGCACTTCGTTATTGCTCCCTCCGGATTGAAATGGAGTGCATAGCTTCCATAGTGAGTGTGGGACAATCTAGAACCTGGTTCTTTTCAGAGAAGAGGCCAGATAACACCAAATGGTAGTGAAATAACTACCTTTGCTTGTCCTTCCAAAGCCACCTAAAATGCCCTCTCTTCCTTGAAATCTCACATGGTCATTCCCTCTCCAATTTGGAAATAGTTTCTTCCTTCTCTGATTTGTCATAGCTTACATTTTGGTAGGGAAAATAAAACAGGTATAGTTTCCCTTTTTATATTGTTTATATCATCTTAGTGCCTTTCATGAGATAAGGGCTCAAGATATATTTGTTGAATGGAGAAAGGAAGGAAAAGGAAGAGGGGAGAGGAGGGGATGGAATAAATATACTTTTCTATAAATATGATGTGAGCTTTGTTTCTGTTTTTTAAGAACAGTTTAATGTCATGAATTGAGCATTTAAATAATTGTTTTTAGGCTATCACAATATCTTACCTTTTCTGTGCAGTCTGAGAAAGCTACATTTTGAGACATCTTCTGTTCAGTAGTACAATTACAGTCTTCTCTAGAGGTCTTGTTTAAACACTGCTTATATATCCCTGTTTTCTACAAAGCAAATAGAAGTGGGAAGAGAGAAAAAATTCAGATGATTCATTAGCCACGTACTCATTGCAATCAGCAGCCAGTTTAATCATGATCTCCATACTAGGATGTTACTGGCTCACTGGTTTTTCCCTCTTCCCACAAATAAATACAGACCAACAAACTAGAGGAATTCATCCTAAGAGAATACATACATTCAAGACAATCTTCTCTAAGGCCACAGCAGGAAGTCACATATGAAATTTACACACAAAGATCCTCAAGGGGAAAAAAAAGCACTCCTGGAGTTCTGGAGTAATAGGATTTTACCGGGATCATAATTCTAAGTGGTCCTCAAGTTGGCTGAACACAAAGGTGCAAAGTAATTACCTTGGCATCCTAATGGAAAGGCAAGGAAGGAAGGAAGGAAGGAAGGAAGGATAAATGTTCCTAGAAATATGGAGAAATATATATTGAAAATGCTTTATTTACATAAAGGACCATGAATGAAAAATTTTAGGAGTCATCAGCTTGAAGACCCTTAGTGTTGCTCTGACTAGTGAAAGGACAGTTGCAGGACAAAGTGGGAGATTTCATGATGTCATGTCCTTTAGAGTTTTTCCCTAGACAAAATAAAAACAGTACACAAGGACTTTGTAGAGACAAATTTGTTATACAACAAAGAGATACCAGTGTACTCCTTAAGTTTCATTTGTGATTCAGTTCACCTTCTTGAAACAAAATAGTAGTAATAAAAGTATCAAAGGGATAACATCGTCAGTAATGTCTTATGGATTTGATGAAATTCAGTAGGGGTTACAGAGATTCAGTATATGATTGTGCTGAATTCTAGAGTTCACAAAAACACTAGTGTAACCATAGGAAATGACTTACTTTTGATTGGGGGTGGTAATTTCTTAGCTTGGGTCTGCTAGGATCTGCATTATAAAAGTTATTAGTGGTTGGGATATCTTTTCCTAGTTCTGATGGAGGCCTGTAGTTGTTCTGCATGGAATTAAACATAATTATACAAACAAAGCTCAGTAAATAAGCATAAACTTATACAATAATGTTGTTTATATTACACTGGGTGTGAGTATTCTCATTCTCAATAACCAGTAGGAGCTACAGTTGCATTGAACTGCCCCAACTGCACTTGGGGATGGATAGTCATCCCTAACCTCTTGGCCATTCCTAACTCACATTTTCCTGGAGATAAGAAATCTATATAATAATAGGCTCTATAGTATAATAGGACCTCTGGTATTCAGCTGCTGAGCCTTCTACACACACTTGAACTTGGGATAAGGACCTGAGATTCAGCTGAACTATAACTTGAAGTCTCTGGCCTACAAAGCCTAAAAGGCCAGAGGTAGGAAAGCCTCTTACACATGGCTTTTAACTATTTAAATTCATACTTCTAACAAATATGACTACCTGGCTTCATAGCAAACAATAGGTTAGAAGCAGAAAATTAGAGGTGGACTCAAGAGGCAATAGCACTAAGAGAATAAAGCAAAGCAAGTAAAGGTTCACAGTGTAAGGCCATGTAGCTATGTACATCCCAGGTCAAACCATTAGGACATAGTAATGTCCTAACGGTAATATTACAGCACAACCCAGTACAAAAAAAGACTATAATCATTTCCTTAAGAGCATATCCTATGAGTCTATGTCACTGGCCAATGGGAGCACTATCCTCTGATTTGCCTGTTACCAAACCACTTCGAGAGACTTGGTGACCTGCTTCTGCAAGTACCTGGTGTTATCTCCACTTCAGAGGATTCAGAAGGCATTCTGTGTTGATTTATGGACTGGAAACAGTCATAGAACACCTGACCATGCTATGAAGTGGAAAGCCAGAACCCTTCATTCTACATCATCAGATATGTCTAAGAAAAACGCTCACCAGGCATCCCCTAGTGGTTTGTCAAAAGGCAGAGCACTTTGCATGTACTCTGAGAACTAGGTCCCATTAGACAGTCTCCACAGTTATTGATCCTTTTTTAGCCTCCCCATTGCCTGCACTGGATATGGTAGTGGGTGCTTAATAAATGTCTATTGAATAAATAATGGACAAGTAAAGTTAATAATGATGAAACCAAGTCAACAATAAAAGGTTAAATAAATCCCGAAAAAAAAAATTTAAGCAAAAAGGACTGTGTGTAGTACATTTTAGAAACTTTTTCTTTTAGACCCCTATTTTGTCCTTTTTGTACTTTTATTCTTATAATTTATTTGTGAACATGTCATTTTCCTGTAACAAGATTGTAAGGTTCTCAAGAGCAAAGTCTGTCACTTTTCACACTAGATGAGCCTCTTCCTTGGACTGAAGGATCCTTTCGGTTGGCCTCTACAATGGCAGAATTATCCTGTTCCTAGGTCTCCCTCTGCCTTCACCATGGGGACTGGAAGCCTTTCCTTCCATTAAACTGAATATGACTTAATTCTTGTTTTATTTTATTTGAATTAAAAAGTGATTTGAGGCCATATTTTATGATATTCATTCCAGTAAGACAAAGGTACTAATTTCAGCTTTGAATAACAAATCTCCAAATTTAAACTTTCTAATCTAGAAAGGTCATATGCTTCAATGTTCTAACACAATTCATTAATACTTCTTCTGAATGGTATGACCATTGAGACAACACCATTGCAAATGATCTTAAGCAAATTAGAAAGCTGTCTCTAGTAAATGACTAAGTACAAAATAGTAATAGATAAGTATTGCTCCTAAAACAAACTGTTCTTACCGGCAAGGTTTTGATTATGTTGAAACCATGTTCATCCCTATATTGTCCACTTTCCCAATCTTCCAAGGATAGTTTGTATTTGGGTAAAATACTCATATATTTAGTATAACTACAGCTGCTCTTCAGTGTCATGATAATTGCTGATGTAAGGCAATCAGCTGTTGCTTGCCAGATTATGAATGAAATTGTAGTGATACCCTGGGAGAGAGTCACATAGTTGATGTCTACTTAAAGCCAAAAGAAGAGAGCAAAGTTCAATTTTTAAAGAGTTATATGAATGACTTGCACAATTTCATTGGGAATAAGATACAACATAAATTAATGAAGTCATTGTTTTCTAGAAAGGTCTCTGCAAGTTTAATTAATAATAAAAATTAATTATTCAAGTTAATAGTATCTTAGCAGATGTCACCATTAGATAAAGTTTTCAATCACTATAATAAGCTCTACTGACATTTTCCCAGTGGCAGGCTTAATAATATTTCATTGCTGATGTTGATATGATGGATTCATTTAAATGAGGAATTGTATCTCTGTTTAAGAAATGTGCCTTTTTTTTAGTAGGAATTTATTTTCAATGGTTATAAATGAGATTAATTCATTTAACCTCTCAATGCACCAGGTAATTTTCTTAGGTGGTCAGTTTCAGAACATTTGTTAATCTATTGTGGGAATATATTTCCAGGCTGGAAGTTCCCTGTACCAAAGAAACCACAAATTTAGATTAAAAAATTAATAACTAACAGCTATCTTTGATATCTGTATAATGTTAAGGCTTCTAAATAAATTATAACAGTTCTTCAGCATAAATGGTGACTTGAGGAATTTTTTTAAAAAAATTTTAAGAGTAATTCTTGGATATGCTCTTACAAGAAACCTAAGTAATCTCTGAGGTGCAAACCCAGATAGATAGATATGTATCTAGATACATACAGATATAGGAGCGGTAGGAGTTGTTATTGTTAAAATTATCTTATTTTTTCAGAATTGGTGATACACTATGAATTTTAGATCTGGAAGTACTAGCATTCTTGTATTCCTACCTTTTTTCATTGCCTGTTTTAGAGGACTAGATCTGTAGTTTTCTCCAAAAGAATTTTATAAAGTTCTGTGGTTTGATTGGTATAGCACCAAGCCTGCAAGTTAATTTAGGTAACATCTTTTTTTTTTTCATAATGGCATAACTCAGTCATGAACAATAGACATTCCTCCTTGAATTGTATGGTTCATAATTTATTTGTTTAAAGAATAGTTTTATTTTATAACTGCATTTATATAAAACTGGTTGCGTTAAGATCTTTTGATTGATTGAGTAGTCATTTTGTACTTATTTTGAATTAATTTCTCATTGTATTTTTTCTAAATTTTGTTATTGCTATATAATCACTGGGCTTTTAAAAATAAACTATCTTGTCAACTGAAAATATGGATAGTGTTGTCTTCTCTCTGACACTGTTTATACCTTTAATTTCTTTTTTCTCATCTTTTGCTATTGTTTGCATTTCCAATACAACATTAAATTACGTTGGAGATGGGGGCATTGTTGCTTTGCCCCTATATTTAATGGAAAATCTCCTACCCTTTCTCTGATCAAAATAATAATGGCTTTTTAGGTATACAATTTTTATTTAATTGATATATGGTTCTATTTTTGTACTTTTAAATTTTTAAGCACAATGGAGAGTCACATCACGGCTATTTTTTAAACCATTGATATAATCATGTGTTTTTTTTTTAACCATTTGGGGATTATGATTAATTATGTTATGGGTGGCATAGTGGGTAAAGGGTTGGAGTTGGAATCAGGAAGAGCTGAGTTCAAATGCTGCCTCAGATGATTGCTAGCTGTGTGAACCTGGACAAGTCACTTAATCTCCATAATCCTTATCTATAAAATTAAGAATATAATAGTATCCATCTCACAAAGTTGTTGTGAGGATAAAATTAAATAACAGGTAGAGTGCTTTGCAAACCTTAAAGAGGTATATAAATGCTAACAGTAGTAGTATAGTAGGTAGTAGTAGGAGTGGTGGTAGTAGTGGTGGTGCTGGTGCTGGTGCTGGTGATTGTTTTTGTTGTTTCCAAGTGTTGAATCACTGTTACAAGCATCACTTATATAAATTGACCTGTTATGAATGTTAATGTGCCTCTATGTATGTACCTATCTGTACACAGTGTTATATCATTTTTCTAGAACACTATTTGAAGTATTTGTATCTATATCCATTAATGATATTGGTTTATAAAGTCTCTCTTTCAAGGAGCTCACAATATAATGAGGGAGATAACATATATAGAAGATTTTAGCTACATATCAGATAGAAATGCACCATAGTGCTTAATGTATAAAAACAAAGCAGATGGTAACAAATCTTTTTAGTGCCATTTCTGTTGGGAAAAAACATATCTTTCTGATATTGAACAATTTAATAATGCCAAGGAGTTTGGTAGTGAGAAATTTCTTTCATTTTCATTATCTATGGCTAATGAGGAACTCCTTGAGATCAGAGACTGTCTTTTGACTCTGTTTGTATCCCCAATACTGAGCACAATGTCTGGCACTTTAAAATGTTGATTGATTAATTAATTGATTGAAGCAGGTGGTTTTCTCCCCAAAGATAGTTTTGTATAGACAATGGCTACTGGATTGAGATGAGAGCAAGACTGATAGCATGGGGGAGGCTGGTATTCCCAGTGTTCTTGGCTATTTCCCCTGGGATCTGGGGGGAAGTGGTGGTGGTTTGATAGCTAGCTCAAAGTTTCCCCTGTCTCTCTCTCAGGACATTTTGCTACTTCAGCTACACTAACTTGTCTTTGCTTCTCCAGAGTTCTCTCTCTCCACTGTCCTAGTCATCAAGGAAGAAAGTCCCTTTCTCTGGCAGGTTTCTCAAGCTCATACATTTTAGATTGAAATTGGATATTTGTCACCTAAGTGGCAACATTTCCTTGGTCTCCCTAAAAAATCAACAAATAAAATTTCTAAATGGAAAGGAAATATGTTGTAATTCTTCAGTGAGCCTGTGATCTCCTCTGTGGGTACCTCTACCTAAGAAAATCATAATCCCAATATGCCTTCTCCATCCTCTGTGATTCTCATACATATCCTTCCAGGAATGCTTCATAGATGATCTAGTCATCACTTTACAGGGTTTCCTATGATTCTTTTAATAACTTGATGGTACTAATATAGCAGCTGAGCTATCAACCTGTTAATAGCATTCTCATGACAAGAACAGCTTGGTTCCTTTTCTGGTCATGCATGTAGGTGATGGTGGAATCGGTGTTGGTAATATAGTATAACCTATCCATATCCACCATTTATCTTTCTATGGTCCTTTTGAACACCTATTTTAACGTCAAGGAATTACTTTAGCCCATGAAAATAGATAAGAAAACAACTACCTGACTATGTATAGCTTCCTCATTTATACTGGTAAAATTGATTTTTAAACCATGTGTATAATTTTATTATATGTGTTCCTATTACATTTTCTCATGTTAAATTTCTAACAAAGTTCTAACTAGTTGACATCATTTGACCTCTAAATTTATTACTCACTCTGTTGTCTATTTTTCCCTAGCTTTGATTTATCTGCAAACTCTTATCTCCATTGACAGAAAAGTCTATGTTGAATTTTTGCCCCAGTTCTTATTTGCCCCAGAATCCAGATGCTATGTCTCTCACTTGCACCAGTAATACCTCCAACTTGGTCTCAGTGCCATCCCTACTGTTCTTACATCCCCTGACTTCCATTAAGAGTGTTGTTTTATCAATAAAATCCTGGAGCTATTCCATGGAACACTTCCAAAAAGGAGAAAGTAAAGAACAACATGAGGAAAAAAAACTTTCCACTTGAGGTGGCAGCTCCCTTCACAAAAAATTGTAATAAGCAGAACATATTTGTAGACCATGCTACAAAAGTATTAGCATATTTTCCTCAAAAGTAAAGTAAAAGAAAAAATAACACATCAGCATTGAATTTTTTTCTTTTTTTAACTTTACAAAGACTATTAAGTGTGTTTTTAACTACAAATTAGGAAAATTTATCTTACTTTACTGAGATATCTATTTACAATTTCCATTTCAACTACATAACTGTCAGTTTCATCCCAATAGGCATACGTTGTCACGTCCATCAAGAACACGTGTCCAATGAGTATTTTTAGGAATGGTGTTGTTCGTACCCGAATCTCTATGAAACAGAGAGCAAGAATTAATATCTAACTACTCAGTGTATTTAATCAAATCAATTAATATGGGTTAAGTAGTATTTTAGAATGATATTCTTAAATGTTAATATAAAAGGTTATATGGATAAAGTAAATGCAAGGGCCAGAAGCTATAAATATTATCAAAACACAACTTCTCAATTGGTTAATCCCATTTGAATATTTAGTTTTTTAAATTTATTTTTATTTTTCGTCTTTTGTCTTTGTATTACATTTATAAACATATATCATTGACAATCTTCCTATGACCAGTGAACTATTTCTGAAAGCAAAGTCGTTTGTTTTTTTAGGAAAAAAATCAATAAAACTAAACAACACATCAAATCTGATGATATATAGAGAAAATCCCATATCTATAGAATCCCCCTTCTACAATGAAAGAAAAGAAGTAAATTTTCTAACCTCTTCTATAAAGATATTGATTATTATAAATAATGTTCAGTTTGATTTTATTGTTCTTTCCATTTTTTTTCATTCTGTTTATTGGTTTTTCAGTTCTTATTTCATTCTGCATCACTTTAGGTAAAAATCCTTGTGCTTCTCTGAATTTTTTTGGTATTTGTTATCACTTATAGCACAATAATATTCTATTATAGTTATGCAACACAATTAATTTAGTTATTTCCAAATGATCCCTTACTTTGTTTTAAATTGTTTGCTACCATTAAAAGTATTACTTTGAATATTTTCATGTATTTAGGATTTTTCCTGGTCCTTGGATAAATGATTAGTGGTGGAATCTCTGGGTCAAAGGATATGGACATTTAAGTCACCTTTTAAAAAAAATTATAATTCTAGGATTCTGGAAGATGATGGAATAAGGCAAAAAATTACCTAACTCTCCCAAATTCCCCCACAGACAATTTACAATAACACCTCAAAGTGAAATTTGAGTGGCAGCAATAATTAAAAGGCGGAGTAAAACTGCCTAAAACAACTTGGGAGGACTTTTAGGAAGACCTGACTTTCCGGAGTGGTACTGCTGAATCAACAAACAAGCCCTAGGGTCAACCGTGTCTGCAAAAGCCTCGGCTTCAGGAACTTTTCCTCACAGGGAAGGGGGTGGGGGGCAGCAGCTGATTGGTGGAAGATTGCAGAGCTATCCACTGGTGCTTGGTAGAGGCCTAGATCCACTGATCAGATGCAGTCTCAGGCTGTGGCTGTGAGTAAGAAGGAACAAGTATACACTAGTAAGCGCAGTTGCAGAAAGGCAAGGGCCCTGCTGGCTGAGGTCAGCACAGGACAGTAGAGTCCCTGGTTTGGGTTCCAGGACAGAGGAATGAGCTGAAACTTGAAGCCACAAGGGTCTGCAGGAAGTAGAAGCATTAGCAGTAACAGCATTGCTGTTGTTATTTATTATCTCTAGATAATACAAGATTTAGCAGCTTCTATATTAAAAGACCAAGGGGCATGGAAGATTATACTCCAAAGAATAAAGGAAATGGGTTTGCAACTAAGAATAATTTACTCAGCAAAGCTCAGTGTAATCCTGCACGAAAAAAATGTATATTTAATGAATTAAAAGACTTTCAGGTATTTGTGCAGAAAAGATCGGGACTGAATGGAAAATTTTACCTATGAGAATCAAGAGAAACATAAGAAGGTGAAAATGAATGATCAATTATAAGAGATTTAATAAGGTCAAACTGTTCACTTCTTATATAAGAAAACTGTCTATAATTCTTGAGAATGTTACCTTTACTTGGGTAGTTTGAAAGAACATACTTAGACAGAAGGCTTGGGGTTGAGTATGATGGGATGATTCTAAAAAATAAAATTAGGTAGGGAGAGGTAAAATGAAGCAATTATCTCATAAAAATGAGGCATGAATGAAAGAACTATTACAATGGAGGCAGGAGAGGGTGGAGGTAGTGCTAGTAGTGGTAGTGCTAGAACTTTATTCTCATCAGAACTGGGCTAAAGAGGGAATAACATAAACATCTAGAAGGGTAACTAACTTACAAAGAAATAGGAGGGCAAGGGAATAAAATAAGGGAGAGACTGTTAGAATGGTAAGTAGATTAAGGAATAGGAGAGTAAGGGGAGAAGATAAGGGAGGAATTCTTTAAAAGGATGAGGATTAGGGAGGATGTGATTAGAAATAATCAGACATGTGAGAAGGGATATGGTAAAAAAGAGAGGGAAAGAAGACTAAACTGTGAGGAGAAAGTGGATGGAGGGAAATACACAATTCATAATTATAACTTTGAATGTGAATGGGATGAACTTACACATAAAACAGAAACCCCAGAATGGAATAAGAGTCAGAATCTGACAATATATTATTTACAAGAAACACATTTTAAAAGGAGAAATACATATAGAGTAAAAAATGAAGGACTGGAGTAGAATTTATCATGCTTCAGCTGATGCAAAGAAAGCAGAGGTAACAATCATGGTTTCTGGCAAAATTAAAGTTAAAATAGATTTAATTAAAAGAGATAAACAGGGAAACTACATTATGATGAAAGGTACCATAGATATTGAGGTAATATCATTACTAAATCTATATGCACCAAATGCTATAGAGCCAAACTTTTCAAGGAAAAGCTACATGAATTACAAATGGAAATAGACAGCAAAACTGTAATAGTGGGGGATTCTTCTTATCCTAGATACATTGATTTTATTAACAAAAAAGCATTTCAATTTCATGTAACCAAAAAGAAACACATTTGCCAAAGATATTTAAACCAAGCAAGGGATGAAGATTATCACAAAAGATTAAGTAGATATTTTCCCATTATGTGAGATTCAAAAAAGAACTTTTGCATTAATGAAAGCAAGTCAATTAGGATGAGGATAGAAGCAGTAAATTGTGTGTGTGGGGGTGCATCAAATATCTCTGATAAGCATCTGAGGTGCAAGATATATAGGGAACTGAGGCAAAAATTCATGATAAAAACCATTCTGGAGGAATCTCCAATTCCACATGTCCAAAACAAAGCGTATTACCTTTTGCCCTAAAACCAAACCCTTTACCATACTTGTCTAATTCTGTTAAAGACAAAACTACTCTCACAGATATGGGTCAGGGATATATTCCTGAACAAGTAGTGGCAATTCCAAAAGATAAAATAGATTGCTTTGATGCAACTGAAACACTCCTGCACAAACTCTTATTCTCTTCTTAACCCCTTATAATCTGGCTTCCAACTTTACTCAACCAAACTGCTCTCTCCAGAGTTGACAATGATCTTTTAGTTGACAAATACAATGGTCTTTTTCCAGTCCTTAGTCTCCTTGATCCCTCTGCAGATTTTGAAATTGTTGTTCACTCTCTCCTATTTGATCCTCTATTCTTTCCAGATTTTCATGACACCACTATCTCCTGATTTTCCTCTGACTTATCTGAGTCCTTCTTCTCTGTCTTCTTCACAGGATCTTCCTCCAGATCACACCCTCTAATCCCAAATGTCTCTCAGGATTCTGTCCTGGGTCCTAATCTCTTATCCATCTATACTGTTTGACTTGGTATTCTTGTCAGCTCCCAGGGATTAAATTACCATTTCTATTTTGATGATTATCAGATCTATCTATACTGCCCCCAATTCTCTGCTGACCTCCAGTCTCATATTTCTAAATGTTTCTCAGACATTTTAAACTGCTTGTCTAGTAGAAATCTTAAACTCAATATATCTAAAATCAGAACTCATTTTTCTTTTCCCCTCAACTTTCCCCATCAATTACCTTCTCTGTTATTGTAGGAGGCAACACCATCTTCCCAGTTCCTCAGGCTCACAACCTAGGTGTCATCCTGGACCCTCCTCTATGACCTCCCATCCAAGCTATTGCCAAGGCCTATTTCATCTTTGTAACATTTCTCAAATAATCCCCTATTCTGTCCTGTGGCACTGCCATCACTCTAGAGTAGGCCCTCATCAGCTCATACCTGGATTATTGTAGTAGTGTCTGCTGGTGGGCCTACCTGCCTCAAGTCTTTTTTGTTCTATTCTAATTCTCCACCTAGTTATGGATATGATTCAAAATATTCCCATCTTCCTTCTCCTCCAAATTCTTCCAAAAAACATTCTTTTGCTGCAGCCCTTTCTAAGAAGTTTCCTTTTGTTTTTAATGGATTTTCTTCCATTCAAGTCTATTCTGAATACTATTTTTCAATTCAGGGCTATTTAATTACTTGTTCCTCCTTTATTCTATATTCCTCCTGACAACAAACCTTCTGACATTTTGCATTTGAACTCCATCCTCTTCTGTTATTTCTTTTTAAGGTATTCCCAGTCCTACTATTTTCTACTCTTCCTAAGTTTTAGAAATATCAATTCATAAACAAAGCAATTTCAAACTGAAGCCATGTTGTATATAGTGGAAGTAACTTGTATCCCAAGCAAATATCCATCCATCAACAAGCATTGTACTAAATACTAGAGATATAAAGAAAAGCAAAAACCATCCCCAACCTGAGGGTGCTCACATTCTCGTAAGAGAGACAACATGTGCATATCTTGGTGCACACAAGATATATACACAACAGATGGAAGAAAGACCAAAGAGAGCAGGCAATATCCATTGTGGGAATTGGGAAAGTCCTCCTTAAGGACAAAACGCTTATACTGACACTTAAAATCAGAAATTCTAAAAGTCAGAGATGAGGCAGGTGAGCATTCCAAGCATGAAGGACAAAGATGGAGGACTAGACAATTTCTCTGATCCAAAAGATCTCTCAAACCTCTCAAAAATAAGAATTCTGTCAAGAGATAAAGTAACTTCAACCAATCCATGAGCTTGCAGCAAAACAACTTTGCTTACCCACCACAATCTTCCCCATCCTCACTCCCAGGTATCCCATGGAAAACCAAAGAAAAGAGGTTTTCTCTGACTAGAAAGCATCATAGTGTTATGTAATCATATTCTATAATAATATTCAGAGAACTGAGAAATAGAGGTGAACTGGGTCAGTGCATTGTGTGTGGATCCACCAGAACTAAAGCAAAGATAGCTGGCATCCAGCTGGAACCAGTTCTGACCCCTCCAGAAGTCATTTGGAACAGGGATCAAGATCAATTAAATGTGAATTATTCAGCATATGAATAGACTAATACATTTTAAAGTCTAGCCACTAGCTTAACCTCTATTTAAAAAGAGAAACAGAAAGCAAGAAATAGAAAAATATGAGGGAAAAAGATTGAAATTACTAAAGAACTCAGAGGAAGAAAACTCATTTAAAGACACTGAGAACAAGAAAATGAACAAACAGGGAAGATATTAATAGCAGAAGAAAATATGGTTTCTAATTAAGTCAAATGAGTCCAGACTTAGAAATATGATCCTTATGGACAAATTTGGTGAAAAAAAATTTTTCACTTCAATATTTCCCTTCTGATTTTAATTGCATTGGTTTTGTTTATCAAAAAACTTTTCAATTTTATGTTATCAAAACTGTCCATTTTATCTTCTGTGATCCTCTGTACTCTGTTTAATCATGAAATGTTTTCCTATCAGTAGGTCTGAAAGATAATTTCTTCCTTACCTCTCTGAATTATGTCATGCTGCATGTTTAAGTCCTGTAACCATTTGGAGCTTATCTTGGTATATTTTGTGAGCTCTTGAGTTATACCTAGTTTCTGCCACACTGAGTACCAGTTTTCCCATTTGTGTTCGTTTTTATCACACTCTAGGCTACTGTATGCATTTGCTTTGCTTCTGTAAGTTGCACACCTAATGTTTTACACTAAATAGACTTCTCTGTTTCTTAGCCAGTACCAAATCATTTCGATAACTACTGTTTTAAAGCATAGTTTTCTATCCAGTCCTGCTAGATTCAATTACTTCTTACTCCTTTCTAGCTCTTTCCCTTGAGATTTTTTTTCTTTTGTTCTGTTAGATGAATTTTGTCATTATTTTTTCTGGTGGTATAAAGTACTTCTTTGATCATTTGAATGTTAGAGTACTGGATGAGTGAATTAATGTACATGGAATTATCACTTTTATGATATTAGCTTGAGCAATTAATATTTCCATATTAAGTTTTTTATAATTGTATTAATATAGTTACTGTGTGTATCTTTCTAGGTAGACTCCTAAATATATTGTGCATTCTATAGCTAATTATAGATGGAATTTCACTTCCTATATCTTCCTGCTGAGTTTTGTTGGTAATATACAGAAATGCAGATTATTTATGTATATTTATATATCCCATAATTTTGCTTAAGTTATTATTTCAATTATTTCTTAATTAACTTTAACTCTAGGGTTCTCTAAGTAAACTAAATCACTAGCAGAAAGTGATAATTTTATTTTCTCTTTGCCTATGCTTATTTCCTCAATTTGTTTTTGTCTTTTTGCTAAGTTGGCATTTCTAGCATTATATAAAATAGGAATGTACTGAAAAAGTCTCTAATTTATTCCCATTATATATAATACCAGTTCTTGTTTTTAGACAAATAATAGAATGGTCCATTTTCCTGTGTTTTTTTTTCTTTCTGCATTTAAGAATATAATAGTATTATTTTTATCGTTGTTATTGGAATGGTCAGTTATGCTTCAAGTTTTACTAATATTGAACCTACTCTGCATTCCTGGTTAAAAAAAAATCTAGCCAGATCAGTGTATAACCTTTTTGATACATTGCTATAATTTTTTAACATTAATTTTAAAAAATGAGTTAAAAATTTTTAAAATAAAAAATAAAAATACATAGATAAATTAAAAATTAAAAATAACTAATTAAAAATTTTTGTGTCAACACTTACTAGGGATAGTAGGCTATACCAAGGATTCATAACTTTTTGTGCAGTAGATCCTTTTGTCAGTCTAGTGACGTCCATAGACCCCTGCTTTTTTTTTTTTTGGCTAGGCAATAGGGTTAAGTGACTTGCCCAGAGTCACACAACTAGTAAGTGTCAAGTGTCTGAGGCTGGATTTGAACTCAGGTCCTCCTGTTTCCAGGGCCCGTGCTCTATCCACTGCGCCACCTAGCTGCCCCTCAGAATAATATTCTTAATTGCATTAAATAAAATATATCAGAATTACAAAAGTGTCTCCCAACTCTGTACATGTTCACTGGCTGTCCCCTCGTGCCTAAAATTCTCTCTCTCCTCGCCTCCATCTCCTTCAAGTCCCACCTAAAATTCCACTTTTTACATGAATCTTTTCCTGCTTTCTTATTTTAATGCTAATGTTTTCCTTCAAAGGTTAGATCCAATTTATTTTAAATACACACAAGTGTGTATAATATATTTTTCTATGTAGTTGTTTGAATATTGTCCCCTACATTAGACTTTGAGTGCCTTGAAAACAAGGACTACAATTTTGTTTGGTCATTCTTTGTATCCTTACTTAGGGGACCCAGAACATTTTGAGTGTTTAATCAATGCTTATTGATCTTATTGCATCTACGAATAATTATTGTAAGAGAAAGGAAAATGAAACAATAAAAACAGATGGCCTCTTGGATTCCCAAGAAAGACTGGAACCACAAGAGGCTGTTTCCAAATAGTTTAAAGGAGAAAAAAGAAACATGGATGCAGAAATTATGACCTGCACAGTAGAAATAAATGGAAGAATAGAAAAACTTGAATCCACGGAGGCCTGTTTTACCAAAGAAAGAAAAGGAGAAACAAGTGAACAGGAATACAAATATGGAGAAGTGAAAAACAATCTGGAAGAAGAAAAACAAGCATAAGTGACAGCAATGCCAAGGCCTGGAATTCAGACATGGAGCATCATGCATGAAAATAAAGTAGGCTGGTATGGCTAGATCATAGATTGCATGGAGAAGAGTCATAAGTAATAAGACTGACAAAATAGCAATGGTCTAGGTTGTAAATAGTTTTGAATGCCAGAGGACTTTATATTTGATCATAGAGGTAATAGGGAGCCATTGGAATTTGTTGGGGGAGGCAAGAGTGTGACATGATCAGACTTGGCTCTAGGAAAATCACTTTGGCAGGTATATGGAGAACGGATTAGAGTAGAGAGAGACTCGATGTAGATAATCAAATTAAACCACCTCCTAGAGTGCCCTCCTTCAGCCCAGACACAGGCCTTAGGCTTCTTATTCCTGTCTTTGGCTCCAAGCCTTCTCTAGTGCTTCATAGGCCATTCTTAGACCTGACCTACCTTGAACAACAAGATCCTGCCTCCTGTATTAACTCATTTATGGTGTATCTTCCCCTGCTCCTGCCTGCTGAGAATTGGACTGCCTGAGCTTCACAGGATTCAACATCACCTCTTGCCACCAAATTGGACATTGAAGGAGAAACATGAATAGTCCAATAATCTACACCCCTCAATGGACTTCTTTCCTGTCACTGATGTGTCTGAATTTATCTTCAATAGCTATACTCTCATTTCATCATACTCTCCTCATTCCAGTTATTCTAAACCTTCAAAGTTGTACAAAACTTGTTGCCTGTAACCCACTACTTGAACTCCTTTATTTCTATCCCCATCAACTAACTCAACCACCCACCAATATCTCACTTAGGATTCACCTACTCCTTTCCACGATGCTCTCCAGAATGCTTACTACACAGTTAATAAACTTGATTTTATCTTACAATTTTTCCTTTCTCATTCCTTCCACTTTTTGTCATTCACTTAGGCCTGGCTCTTTCCCTATGACACAGCATTCTTGGCCATTCATTAAAAAAAAAAAGTTGCACTTTCACTGATACAACCAATCCTAACACCACCACCCCTTCCTGGTCATGTTAGTGAGATGAGATACTCCTCAATCCTATTGCCACTTCCAGGTTCTGTCTCTACCACCATCACTATATAACTCCTCTTCCTTTGAAGTGCATTCAATCCATAGTTATCAATTAATCAAGATTCTGATAGCTGTTATCTATCAAACCCCAGGACATTCTTCTTATTTCCCTAACATATTCAGTGCCTGGCTCATGATCTTCCTCTCCTCATCAACTCCCACCCTCATACTGGATAGCTTCAACACACATATTGATATTCCTTCAAGCAAGGTAACTTCTTAGTTCCCCAATTTATTCATTTTCCATGACCCTCTGCACCCCATTTCAGCTACACATAGAGTTGGTGTTTTGACTTATCAGTGTTCCACTTCCATGTCCATGACCTCTTAAATGCCTTTATCTGATAATTACGTTTTCCATATTTTCCTCAGCTTTATTCCCTCTAAACTTGTCCTTTATCCTCACTGTGAATACTAAGCCTTCCTTCTTTCCTAGGATTTCACCCCACAGTTCATTATGCTCTCCTTCCTTCCATATCTTGACCACTTGGTGAACCAATTCAGCTCCACACTCAAATCTCTTGCCCACCTCAACCCCACCCCCACGTTTATCCCATCACCAATCACACTTTGCCAAAAGCCAATCTTGGGTTACTCTGTGCCATCTGCCTTTGCTTCCATTCCCTTATATATCTGAATGGGGTTGGCGAAAATTCTGAAGACTTTCTAACTGGATCCACTAAAAGTTTATATTACATAATCTCAACTGGGACTTCCCTGCAGCAAAACAAACCTTTTACACTTTTCTAATTCACTATGCCGCTCACCACAGTAACATTTCATACCCTCTCAAGCCTCCCATGGCATCCCTTTCCTCCATGCTCTCATCCAGAACCTTGCCTCATATTTTCCTGAAAAGAATGATACCACCAGTTGAGAGCCTGATCTTATCCCTTCCACTTGAATTCACATCACATAGATCTCACTGTTGACTTCACCACTATCTCATATGAAAAAGTGACCCTTCTTCAAAGGCTAAGCCAGAGAAGCCTGTGTCTCTCTAGGTCCTCAAGTGCGACCCTCTGACTGAATCCAAACTTCACAGGACATATCCCCTTAATAAAAAGCCTCGAGGCCACAGGCTCCCCACCCGGAAAACCATCTATGTGCACCCTTTATTCCATTCTGTCTTGTGTTCTTTAGCAGATTTCTCTATCATCTCCACCCACTCACTAATCTTCAATCTCTCTCTGTCTCCTGTTTACTTCTCTGCTGCCTACAAACACACCCACATCTCTCCCATTCTCAAAAAAACCTTCTTTTAACCAGTACATCCTTGGTAGCTATTATCCTACATCTCTTTTCTCTTTCAAAGTTCAACTCCTTGAGAAAATTGTCTGTTATTAATGCTTCCTCTCATTCTCTTCAAAACTTTCTGCAATCTGGCTTCTGACTTCATTGTTCAAATAAAACCATTGTTTCTAAAGTTACCAATGATATTTTAAGCACCAAATCTAATGACCTACTCTCAATCCTCATTTCTGAAGCTTTTGACAATGTCAATCACCCTTTTCTTTTTGAAATAATCTCTCTACATTTTTATGACACTGTAATTTCCTGGTTCTCTTCTTATATGCCTGACTGTTCCTTCTCAATTTCCTTTGCTGGATCTTCATCTAGGTCAGGGGTGGGGAACCTCGACGTCATATGTGGCCTTCTAGATCCTTAGGAGCATCATTTTGACTGAGTCCAAGTTTTACAGAACAAATCACTTTATTAAGGGAATTTGTTCTGTGAAGTTTGAATTCAGTCAAAGGGCCACACTTGAGAACCTAGAAGGCCACATGTGGCCTTGTGGCTGCAGGTTCCCCACTCCTGACCTAGGTCTTACCATGAGTGTTCCATCCCTGAAGCCTTTGTCTTAGACATTCTCTTCACTCTATTCTATCTTAGCTGGTGCTTTCATTGGTTCCTGTGTGTTTAATTATTATTTCCATGCACATGATTCTTAGGTCTATTGATCCAACTTTAACCTCTCTCCTGACCTTCAGTTTTGAATCTTTAACTCTCTGTTTAACGCCTAGAACTGATGTCCCGTAGTGATCTTAAACTAAACATGTCAATATTAAACCTATCATTTTCTTCCAAAATATTCCTCTTTTATTTCCCATTTATCATCCCATTCACCCAGGTTCACATCCTTGGTGTCAGCCTCAATGCATTCTCTCCCTACCCAATATCTAATTTGTTACCAAGTCTTGTCAATTCAACATTTGTAACATCTTTCATATTCTTTTCTAACACTGCTATCACCCTAGTTTTTGCCCTTATCATATTAAACCTGGACTATTGCAATAACTATTGGATTGTGGGTAACCTAAGGCCACGTTTATCATGTCCTTGGTTTCATGTCTCATGCCACCTAGGTTTTCTAGCCCATTGAGGGCTTATAATATTCCTATCTTGGGTGAAATATAGTCCTGAGAGATACTTTTCTAATTTTCACTGAGAAGGTACTTTTCTAATGTGCAAACTTGTCATTATAATGATGCTGCCTCTTATCCCAGATATAATACTTTCTATGATCTTTGATGTCATCCTTCCTTTTTCCCCTTCCTATCCCAGTCCCCTTTCCTCCACTTAATTTATTCAATTCCCCTACAGATCCACTCTCATTAACTATAAGACTAAAGAAATGATAAATCCTTCATGACTCACCTATTGACTAGGTATCTCCTGATCCTCCACCCCCCCCCCTTGGTATCCTTTCTCCTCTCTCATCACTGACACGATTGCTCATTCTGACCAATGATGTTGATTCAGTTATACTTAGTTCATGACATAACTACTGATTTGCTTCTTTCTCCTTCCCTTCTCCTGAGCATTTGAATATTTAAATTATATCATTAGCCATATTTCTTTTTCTAATCTCTTGTTAATCTTTTTTTAATGCTCACTTCAACTTGTTTTTTTTAAGTAGTATCTTATATGTATGACAGAATTGATTTAATTCCTAGTCTTTTATCATTTAATATTTTAAAATATAATTTCTCATATTAATAGATATCTTACTACTGGAACAAATGCAGAATGAATGTCCCCACGTGTACCAAAGTATTTATAGATGCACTTTTAGAGATAGTATATAAAGAGAAAAAAAGGTAAATGTCCATGAACTGAAAAATGTCTGCAAAAAAAGTTTTTGGTGTAAGAATATAAAATGTTACTGTGCTATTATTTTAGATAAATATGACAAGTTCAGAGAAACTCAGGAAGATTTGCAAAAACTGATACCAGTAGGACAATTTACACAATGGCCACAATAATGTAAAGGGGGAGGGTCGTTGAAATGAATCAGAACTCTAATAAATTCAGTGACCAGTTGTGACTTCAGACAACTAACAATGAAGCACATCATCCTTATCTAAGCAGACAGGTGATAGTCTATAGGTGCAGATATGGTCGATGTATTTGCTTTGTTTTATATAACTGTACTTCTTTATTAAAGAAGTAGGGGCCCATTGGAAAAGGGAGGTAATCATAGATATATATATTTCTCTCCATATACATATACCGTATAACTTCATTTTCATGTATATGTGTACACAATCCATATATATGTATATATGCAACTCATTAATATATACAATCCATATGTATGTTTACATATATGCACTCACATATAGATATATTGTATATATCATTATTTATATATAGACAATATAACCTCTCTATATAGGATAACATAGTGTGTATATATATTCCAATTTAGGTGTATATTGTATATCTAGATATGTAAATATATGTGATATATAAATAAATCCCACAAAAATTAAGTTTAGACTAACATACAAATGCATGTATATTTATAAATATATACATATGAATTTGTACATGGACATATATATATACATTATTTAAATAATGATCACAAAATATTTGAAATTTAAGTAAATGTAGATTGGAACTATATATGTATACATTTTCAATTCAGAGCTGAGTATAAAATGTTGATTAATTCAATATTCAATTTGCTGCATTTTAAAGGTCTGTCAACGGTTGAAAATACAAAAGATCTGATATGAAAGAAAAAGAAAATTGTCACGAGAACAAGAAAAAATATCTTCAGAGGAATCTCTAACACGTTTTGTAAAAGAAGATAAACTAAATATCAAGAGGAACTTAATCGGGAAAACAAAGGTAATCCTAAAATTGCAAGTGATAGTTTACAGAGTTTAAGAAAAAAATCATACTTACTGTATGGCATGTCTGAGAGAACCTTAATTTTAAACTTAAAGGCAGACCCCAGATCAAGATATTTCACTATGTTGGTTGATGTGTTGACATCATCATGTACGATCACATGTTTACAGGAGGATGTAGTAATGGACCACGTAGAGGAATCATTCGTAGTCCCAAAGTGATACAGGAACCAAGATTTACTTGGAAACGTCATACCTGTATATACTTTAACAGGCATGGTAGCAAGAGCTAAAACACTTGTGTTATTCAAAATCTCAAGAATTAGGAAGCTGCTGTAACCAGGAATCACCACAGTCTTGTGAGTGTCAGAATTTTTAAATTGAGAAGAATACCTATGTTTCTCTAGAGAAAGAAAAAAAATTGTGAGACAAATTTGTTTAAGAGAAATAAATGTATTTTAAGCAGGACAAAACAGATTAATAAATTGACAGATGAATTAATTTTTTTAATTGTACTCTAGACCAAAAATTCTAAGGCTACATTTGGGTTATCCCATGACACAATCACATATTTCAAAAAAATCATAAAATCTCTGGTTTATAAGGGGTCATATAGGAAGTACAGTTTAACCCTACACCTAATGTAGGAATTTCCCTACAACATGCCTGTACAAATGATCTTCTTGGCTCTCTTTAACACTTCCAGTGACTATAAACTTAATCTCTTGGAAAGCACTCTATGGTCTTTTCATCAGCTCTAAGAACACTATCATATGTTTGCCCCAAATCTACTTCCCCATAAATTCCATTCCTTACTCACAAATCTCCCTTTCAGTTCAAAATATACAGAATTACTCTAATTCTTCTTCTACATACTTAATTTTCAGACAGAATATTCCTTCAAAAATAGTTTGGACCTTTTTCTCCCCCCAAAAAAATCGCCTTGTATAAAAACCAATGAGTGGACATTGTTTATAGCTGTTTTTCAGTTTGTATTTTTTTTTCATTCAAAGAGATTGCTCTTTAGGAATGTGTCTGTATTTAAAGGTGAGATATATTCAGATCTTCATATCTGAAAGAGGCTATAGTATTTTTAATCATAGTTTTCTTATAAACATTTTACTATTGACCAATAAAAAAAATCTACAAATACTATCTGTCATTCATGAACATATGTTCAGCAAATTGTTACAGGAAGTAATTTAGGATACATTCTGACTTTCCTTCTCAGCCATAAACTTCTGGAATCTTTTATATTTGGTAAATATAGTGTTGTGCAGAGCAGAGTTTGAATAAGATTGACCTGATATGATTCTCTATGGCTATATTTTTTTATAATTCAATATGACTGCTCAGAGAAAGACGATTCTTCACTCTCCTTGGGGGAAAAAAGAGGTTATTTAAATAGGGCTACTGAGCAAACTGACTTTCATGGAAATTTCTTCTTCAGTACAAACATCCATAATAGTATGGGGCAAGGCCTTTTTGAAACTTGACTCTATATGTACTTTGAATGGCCTATTTGCATTTTGTAACAATGTTAGGCTTTGAAAGAAGAATTTATATTTGGGATCCATGTTGTATATTGTGGTCTATTTCTGGTTGTAAGGGTGTCAGTCAGGTCTATTTGCACTTAGTAAAGGTATAGGACAAAATTTCATTTCCTACTGTGAATAGACAAAAAGCAACTGAGATATTGGCAGAGACCAAGGACTTTCCTCCTAGGTATGGATTGTCTCAGTGCCTTTTCTCCACCCACTCATTTACATAGGCAAGACTGGGAGTTTAAGATGAGGTTACCATTCCTGGATAGTCAAGAAAAGGCAGAGGTTGGATTTTGGAACTGGGTGGGATTTTGGTGCTTGAAGGATGTCAGACCTCAAAGCCTGGAGCTGGCCCAGTGAGCCCAGCAGAGCAATGTACGCTACAAAGGTATCTCTCCAAGAGAGAAGCAACATCGAAAATCATGGAAGGATAGCAGAGGCCATGCAGCATCAAGTATGTGGTTGCCTATCTGTTCCCCAAGTGTGGGCCCTTCATATGTCATCTCTGAAACTGATATCTCTTACCATGGATGGTATATACAACTTAAATTTTACTGGAATTTTTTGCATCACACCCAGTAGCCAATTAAAATTGTGCTTGTTGACTTTAGTGCAAGGCTCAAAAGAGCAATTCTTGAGCCTCTCTAGGTTCCCAGAAGACTATATAGAAGAGAATGTTATATTTGTTTTGGTTCAATCTTGTCCTACTCTTTGTGGCCCCATTTGGGGTTTTCTTGCCAAAGATACTAGAACGGTTTTCTATTTCCTTTTCCAACTCATTTTACAGATGAGGAAACTGAGGCACTCAGGGTTAAGTGACTTAACCAGGGTCACACAGATAGCAACTGTCTGAGATCAGATTTGAATGCATGAAGATGAGCATTTCTGACTTCAGGCCCAGCACTCTGTCCATTGTGCCACCTAGCTGAATCAGGGGATAATTCAAGAATTTCTCTCCATTAGACTTCCAGTAAGAGGGAAGGGAAGATTCCTCTCTTCTCAAAACCCCAGCAGCAATCTGCTATAATCATATGACAGTGAAAAGATGTGCTTGATTAGAAGTAAGCCTAAGCCCCTGAATGGCCTCTTGTGTCTTCTTCTCTGAATATGAGTCTATAGATGCCAACCTGAGACACATGGTAGCGATCTTATGAGTTAAAGAATTTGGAAGTGTAAGAGTTCTGAAGCTGAGGGTCAGATACCCCATGAGAGGTGATTCCCATAATGCCTCTTGCTTCTTGGGAAAAAAAATGATCATCAACATGAAACCCTAAATAATCATGCCTCACCGTCCGGGGGGTCTAGCTCTCAGGAGTTGCTTGGACAGTGTAAAGAGCAAGCAAATGTCAAATAGCAGTTTCAGCTCTTTTAGCAAGCCCACAAAGTTGTCTTTTTTCTCCTAGAAGAACATAATGTTTTTGACAGATAATCATTACCCTAAAGCTAAGTCAAGCTTAAATGCTTACTATGTGCCAAGTACTATGTGCTAAATGTTGGTGATTAAAAGAAAGGTAAAAACTGTCCCCACCTTCAAGGAGTTTACATTTTAATTGAGAAAACAACATGTAAATAACCAAGTATATAAAAAAGGGGAAGGAAGTTGAGAGAGAGAGAGAGAGAGAGATAGAAAGAAAGAAAGAAAAAAAGAAAGAAAGGGAGAGAGAGAAAGAAAAAGAGAGAGAAAGAGAAAGAGAGAGAGGGAGGGAGGGAGGGAAGGGTAAAGAGAGAGAGAGAATAGGTAGAAAGTAATCTGAGAGGGAAAGGTACTAACAACAGGGAGTTTGGGAAAGTCCTCTAACAAGGTAGGATTTGAACTGAGCCTGGAAAGAATTCAAGGAAACTAAAAAGGGTAGGTGAGGGGATAGAGAATTCTAGATATAAGGAAAGCCAGTATGAAGAAACAGAGGCAAGAGATGGAGTATTGTGTATAAGGAACCACAAGTAGGCCAGTAGAGTTGGATTATAGAATGTGTGGAAGGAAGTAAAACATAAAATTAGACATATAAGAAGGGTGAAAATTACAAAAAGTTTTAAATGCCAAATGTAGGAATTTATATTTGGTATACATATTTTACATTGAATACCTTTTTCTAGAAGATTGTAATATGCACATTTTGAGGAAAACCTAAACATAAGCCACACCTAAACTTTGTTTTAGACATTTTCCTATAGTTGCTCCAGGGTTGGGGACAACAAGTCTGAAGATAGAGAAAGCTACCCCCTCCCAACTTTGTATTAAGGCCATCACCAGGATGAATCTGGGTCTGTATGAGTCGAGAGCCAGAATTCCTTGTGGGAGGGGAGGGTCTAGACTGTGATTCATGCATATAAATCCACCCAGAATTATATCTATAAATTGAGAATATAATATGTAAGACAATTATAACTATAGAGTCATCTATAAAACAATTCATAGATATAAGAATTACCTTGGAATTTGTCTTCTCTAAACACCAATGGCATGTACCCAGTCTAAATATACCACCTGGGATAACCCTTCACATGTGAGATTAAAAAAAAAAACACAAAACACTACCTTTCAAGTATGAAACACTTTATGGGTCAGCAGTCACTTAAAACTGTAGCCCATGTGCTTTCATAGGTGTGTTTCTTTTTATATGCCAGCCAGAGAACACATGACTTAAAAACAAAAACTTTGAAAAATTAGCATAGCAAATACACTATTGAGGAAATTTATTACCACAAACATATGTCATACTCTCTCACAGACTACTATATAACCAGGACACATCTGCAAAGAACACATGGGACCAGGGAGTATGTAGGGAAAACAAACATCAGGAACAGTATGTATAAGTATGTATACGTATAGAGCCAACTCCTCAAAACTGCCAATATCTGATGATGATGATGATGATGATGATAATTGTGATAGCTAGCATATGTATAGGGTTTCAAGGTTTGCAAAGCATGTTACATATGTTACCTTATTTGATCTTTAAAACAACTCTATAAGGTAACTGCTTTTATTATACTAATTTTATAGATGAAGAAAATGAGGCTGAAAAAGACTATACCATTTGCCAATGGTTACATAGCCTTGGAAGTGTCTGTGTCAGTGTTTAAGCTCAGGTCTTCCTGACTCCAGGTCCAACACTCTGCCTCTTGCACTATCTAGCTTCCCAGGGTGATATTATTGCACTGCTGTTAGTCTAACAATCAATTAATAAGCATTAATTTAAAATATTTGTGTAGGATAGATTGGAGAGGGGAGAGACTTAAAGCAGGGAATCCAATTTGAAAGACCATACTGTCCTGTCAGAAGCGATAAACCATGGTAGCGGCTATACGAGTAGTGAGAAGGGGTCAAATGTGACAAGATTTGGCAGCAGTTTGAAAAGGTAAGAGACAGAGAAGTAAAGGAGAGCACCAAGGTTACAAAAGTGGGAGACTGGAAGGGTGTTGGTTCTCTTAACTGAAATAAGGAAGTTTGGAAGAAAGGTTGGTTTGAGGAAAAAAATAATGAGTTCTGTTCTGGACATATTGAGTTTTAGGTGCCTATAGACCGTCCAGTTCAAAATGTCTAATAGGAAGTTGGTCATGTAAGATGGAACTCAAAAGATACACTGTAACTGAATGTATAGATCTATGAGGCACCCATGAAAAGGTGATTAAACCCATGGGATCTGAAATAACTGAGAATACAGGGGAAAGAGAAGTGGGCTCAGGATAAAATGTTGTGGCATAACCACTATTAGAAGGTGTAATATGGATAATGAATCAGCAAAGCCAGTTGAGAAAGTGCAATTAGACAAGTATGAGGAGAAAGATGAAAAAGAAGTGGCACAAACCCAGAGAAGATAGAATATCCAGGAGGAGAGGGTGATCAATATCATTGTTTTGTTCTTCTTTGCTCTTTATCATCCAACTTTGTAAACTTTTTGTAGCCATAGCTTATTCACAAAATCCTTTAATATTTGTCAATTAAACAATCAACAAATTCAGCAAACATTAATTAAGAATCTAATATGTGCATGAAAAAATAAAGTAGAGAGAAAACTAGAGTGAAGCCACAAAGTCTTGGGCTGAAGTTTGGCCTATGACATACTGGCTGAAAAACCGTGGGCAGGACACTTAACTCCTAGTGCTCTATAAGACTACTGTATAAGTTGCAAAGAAGGTGGCAACCTGCCACCCAAGGGTTCTCTATGCTAATGAAATCACAGGTATGATTATTCTCCCTTTCCCTACTATGTGCAAGTCAAAACTCTAGACATTAAGACAAGGTAGGTTATCCAAGTGACAGTGTCTGACACTATATACTTTGCAGGGAGCAAGAACAGAAGCAAGAGCTGTGTCATTCTTTTTAGGAGCTAGATCAAAGATAGCATGGACTAATATGGGGACCTGTGACAAGGAGCTGGCTTAAAGCTCAGACTTGAAGCTGTGCATTTTAATAAATTCAGTTCAGACCTGCTCTGAAGCTAAATACTGGTCAAGGAGCATGAACAAAAAGTAAGCAAAAACTATGTGGCTCTGATTTCTTATCAGAGTTATGGGTTTAGTCTACAACCCTAGGCTAAGACTCAAAACTGAGTAAGCAGGGAAGGGAGCACAGAACTAAGAGGAGGACTCAATTCTGTTGGTCTGAAATTATGAGCCATCCACATAAGTGAAAGGAGTCAGGGCTAGGAGCAGTCTACTAGAGCTGTAACCAGAGACAAACCTACAGTGAAAGGATTCAAAGGAGGTTCAAGAACTTGTAAAGTTCAAACCAGAAGGAGAGTGATCAAAATTCATCTTAGATCAGACTACTTAGCATTCACAAACTATTTGAAGGTCACTGTCTGGAGCTTTTCCTAAGATCATTGAAAAACATGGCACTCAATACCTAGAGAAAGCAACAACGGGACCCTAAATAATATAAAGCAGAACCAAACAAGGACAGACATTCTCTACAGAAGTGCACAGAAACTATTTTCCCTTTAACCAGAGAGTTTAGGGACTTGGTTATGATGTTTCCATGAGTTTTCATCTTGTGATCTCTTTCAGGTGGTGATCAATGTTTTTTTTTTTTCCTACTTCTATTCATTCTAGAACTTCAGGGCAATTTTCCTTAATGATTTTTTGTAGACGCTAGACTCTTTTTTATCATAATTTTTGGGTAGTCCAACAATTCTTATGTTGTCTTTCCTTGCTCTGTTCTCTAGATCAATTGCTTTTCTAATGACATATTTCATATTCTCTTCTATTTTTTCATTTTTTAAATTTTGTTTTATTATTTTTTAGTGTCATTAGCTTGGAATTATTGTCTTCCTTAAGTTTTTGGGTCATTTTTTCCAATTGATTGGTTTTCTTTTCATAATTTTCTTAATTTTTCCTCAACTTCACTTATTTGATTTTTGAAGTTCTTTCTAAGCTCTTCCAAGAACTCTTTTTGGGCTTGTAACCATTTGACATTTTTCTTTGAAGTAGGAATGGCTTTTTAAACTTCACTAACTTCTTCTGAATATGAACTCAGATTTCATTCTATTCCCATAGTAGCTATCTAATGTGTTGTTTCTCTTTTGTGTACTCATTATTTTAGTGACATATTGTTATAGTCAGGTTCCAGTCCCAAGTAGAGGGTGGCAATGTCTCAGGCTTCAAGTTTTTTGTACTGTTGTTTTCTAAGCACTGTTTGTAGCAATCAACCTCAGGCAATCCCTTCCATCCTGAGACATGGCTAGGGTCTCCAGACAAGCTGTCACCTCAAATGCTTTTGCTTCCTGTGGCCCCTTCCACAGCTGCAAACTTCAGCTCTCCCTTCTGTCCTGGAACCAAAACTAGAAATTCTGCTCTCCTGCAAGTATCCACAGCAAGCTGGGTCCCCACACCTCTGCTATCATACTCACTACGCATGTGTTTGCTCCTCTTCACACACAACTGCAGCCCAGGACCACATCCCATCAACACAACTGGGCCTGATCTTCCCCCACTAAACTGTCTGGCTCCCCCACTGTCCTTGAGGTGAAAGTGCAGAAAGCTGAGGATGCTGCCCTACACAGCTACCTCCACATCTTGTTGTTTGTTGAATCAGGAAAGTCTGACTGGAGGTGTTTGTACTTCACTCCAGCCAAACCTCTACCCCTAGAATTCATGTCTTTCCTGAGATCTTCCTTGGTTTTCTTTGGAGGACAACTGCTTTACTCTGACTTTTAATTATTTCTGCTGTTAAAGTTAATTTTGAGGCAATGTTTTATCTTGTTTGTGAAAGAAATTTTGAGAGCATGGTATTTCCTGTATTTTTCAGCCATTTTGAATTTTGAGGTCCCAGTATTTCCTGTCTTATTCCACCATCTTGAAATTCCACCTTTCATTAAAATGGTAAGTAATATCTATCTAAAAACAAGCCCCAGCATTACATGTTATGGGAATAAACTAGAGGCTTATACAAAAGATCAGACATAGAGCAAAAAAGAACAATTTATATGATAACAGTGATATAAAAATTTACAACTTTGAAAATCTTAACTTTTACAATGCACTGACAAGCCATGATTTAAGAAGATTGATGATGAAATATGCTACCTACAACTCCTGAGAGAGACATGATGGACTCAGGAATCATAATGAGATATTTTTGGACATGCCACATAAAGAAATTTGTTTTACTTCACTATGCATATTTGTAACATGGGTTTGTTTTTATTTTTCAGTGGGGACAGGGGAGAAGGAATGAAAGGAAATAAATACCTGTTCACTTTTTTAAAAAAAACATAAAATTTTAGAAGTTGAGAAGAAAACAGAGTTCTTGATAAAAATTGTGAAACTAATCTGCCAAGAATTCTTTGATTATATAAACTGAGGTATAACCTGGGAAATAAAAACAGATGATTTTTAAAATTCTTCTTTAAAATTAATTTTTAAATTAATTAATTTTCAGTTTTCAACATTCCCTTCCACAAGATTTTGAGTTCCAAATTTTCTCTCCATCTCATCCCTCCCCCCACCCCAAGATGGCATGCATTCTGAATACCCCTTTCCCTAATCTGCCCTCCCTTCTATCTCTCCCCCCCATCTCTCCCCCTTCTCTTATCCCCTTCCCCTTCAATTTTCCTGTAGGGCAGGATAAATTTCTATATCCCATTGCCTGTATATTTTATTTCCCAGTTGCATGTGAAAATAATTTTTAACATTTGTTTTTAAAACTTTGGATTCCAAATTCTCTCACTTCCTCCCTCCCCACCCCCCCTCATTGAGAAGGCAAGCAACTCAAGATACAGGTTGTACATGCGTAGTCATGCAAAACATTTCCATAGTAGTCATGTTATGAAAAACTAAGTATATTTCCCTTCATCCTATCCCACCCCCCATTTATTCTATTCTCTTTTTTGACCCTGTCCCTCATCAGAAGTGTTTGCTACTGATTACCCCCTTTTTCAATCTGCCCTCCCCTCTATCATCCTCCCATTCTCTTATCCACTTCTTTCCTGTTTCCTGTAGGGTAAGATGGCTTTCCATACCCAATTGAGTGTGTATGTTATTCCCTCCTTAAGCCTAATCAGATGAAAATAAGATTCACTCATTCCCTCTCAACTTCCCCCATTTCCCCTCCACTATAAAAGCCTTTTCTTGTCTGTTTTACATGAGATAATTTATCCCATTCTACTTCTCTCTTTCTCCTTCTCTCTGTATAATCCTAACTCAATCCTTAATTTTATTCTCCAGATATCACCCCTTCATCTTCAACTCACCTTGTGCCTTCTATCTATTTATCTATCTATCTATCTATCTATCTATCTATCTATCTATCTATCTATCTATCTATCTATCTATCTATCTGTCTACCCATCTATCTATCTATCTTGTTTTTCCAATGAGATATTTCACATTGTTTTCTATCTTTTCATTCTTTTGGATTTGTTTTACAGTGTCTTGATTTCTCACAAAGTCACTAGCTTCCAATTGCTCCATTCTAATTTTTAAGGAAGTATTTTCTTCAGTAAGCTTTTGGACTTTCTTTTCCATTTGTCAAATTTTGCTTTCTAAGGAATTCTTCTCCTCATTGACTTTTAGGACCTCTTTTGCCATTTGGGTTAGGCAATTTTTAAGGTGTTATTTTCTTCAGTATTTTTTGGGTCTCCTTAAGCAAGCTGTTGACTTGTTTTTCATTATTTGCTTGCATCACTCTCACTTCTTTTTCCAGTTTTTCCTCTACATCTCTTACTTGCTTCTCAAAATCCTTTTTGAGCTTTTCCATGGCCTGGGACCAATTTATATTTTTCTTAGAGTCTTTGGATGTAGGAGCTTTGACTTTGTTGTCTTCTTCTGGTTTTATGTTTTGATCTTCTTTGTCACCAAAGTAAGATTCTGTGGTCTGACTCTTTTTGCACAACTTACTCATGATCCCAACCAATTACTTGAGTTATAAACTCTTTGTTAAGGTAGGAGTCTGTTTCCAGTGTGGAGAATGTACTGTCCCAAGCTTCAGGGGTTTTGTGTAGCTGTTTTCAGAGACACTTCTAGGGACCTGTAAATTTTCAATTCTTCCAAGTTGCAATGATCAAGGGTGAGGTGTTACTCCTTTCCTGGCCTGTGCTCTGGTCTATGAATGACCACAAGCACTCTTTTCTGTCTTGGAATTGTGAGGAGGATTCTCTCTCCACAGGCACTATAAGCTAGTGCTCCTGCTTGCCCCAGGACCACTACCCAGAACTGTGACCCAGATCCAAGTGCAAGCAAAGCAAGAGAATCCTGCACCAGCAGAGAGATCCCTGCAATCCTGCTCTGATCAGCCACTTGATTCCCCCTCAGTCTGTGGGCCAGAAGCTCCAGAGGTGGCCACTGCCCTGGGGATGCACACAGGGACTGGGGCTGGGACCCCACACTTCTCTCTCACCACAGACACAGACTTTTCCTACTGACTTCTAAGTTGTCTTTGGCGTTCATAAGTTGAGAAGTCTGGAAACCACCACGGCTGCCCGTGATTCAGTCTTCTGAGATCTGTTCTAGGTTTGCTGAGGCTTGCGCACCCATGCCAAACTGCATTCCCCTCCCAGACTGGTGATCAACCATCCAGGTTGTCTTGGGCTGGAAATTTGTTTTACTCTGTCTTTTTGTGGGTTCTACTGCTTCAGAGTTTGTTTAGAGTCATTTTTTACAGGTATTTGGAGGGGTTTGGGGGAGAGTTCAAGCAAGTCACTGCTTTGACTCCACCATCTTGGTTCTGCCAAAACAGGTGATATTTTTAAAATGTTTATTGAATAAGCTAAACTGAAGCTTGAAAAGAAGAGATCTGGCTATTTGAGAAACTAAAAAAAGAGACATTCAATGCTTCCAAGCTGTTTTCTCCCTACTACCAAATATTCTCCTTATAATATTATACTCACTCAGTAATCATTTATTATGTGCTAAGTATATGCTAGGCACTGTTTTAAGAATTGGTAATATAAAGACAAGCAAAAAGTCAGCCTCTGCCCTCAAAGAGCTTACATTTAAATGAGCAAAGACAAGCCATAAAAGGAAGCCAAAAAGTTGGGGAGGGAGAACCAGGTTGGAGATGAAGGTACTTGGCCTTAGGTCATGGTAGAGAAAGTCAAGAGCAGGGGTGGGGACCTTGCATCCTTGAGGCCACATGTGGCCCTCTATGTCCTCAAGTGTGGTCTTTTGACCGAATCCAAACTTCACAGAACATCTAACCCTAACCTTAATCCTAACCCTAATTGGAACAAATGTGTTCTATTCATTTGCTCTGTACACTTAAAGTCATAGGCTTCCATTACACATGATGGCATGAAATGACCTAGCTAGACAATCCCCCTGATAAACCCTCCAGCAAAGACTTTAAAAGGTGCCAGATGAGACAATGACAAGCTAAACCAAAGGGAAATGTCAATAATTTCCTCTACCTATTCCAAGAATATATAAAAAGATGGTCAGAATACAGGAAATGGAAACATAAACCAGAGATTACATTAGAGATTGTAGCCTGGTTCCAACCAGAGATGACATTAGAGGTTATAGCCTGGTTCCAAGCACCCCATCTCAAACTACAGTAAGGAAGCAATATTTCCAGGGTGCAAAAGGGACAGAACTGAACAGGGATGGCAAGATGGGTTGAAGCCTGGCTCTGGAACAAATTCCAAATCCAGGAACTTAGGCCAACTAGTAAAACTAACCCATGGCATCTAGTGATACAAAATGGGGAGAAATCTCACTAGAGGGAAGAGATGGATTGTCCCACTGAACTTGAAGGAGTGATTCAATGGAAATAGAAGAAAAAAAAGAGAAGGGGAAAGGAGTCAAGACAAGAGGGAAAGAGAAAAATCTTCCAGTCCTTCTGAAACATGAGCTGAAATCTTTCTATATCTGAAGAAGCCCCATCAATTTCTCATGGGTAGGCCAAGCTAATATAATAAAAATGACCATTCTACATAAATTATTTAACTTATTCAGTGCCATACCAATCAAATTACCTAAAAATTATCTTATAGAACTAGAAAAAATAATAACAAAATTCATCTTGAAGAACATATCAGATCTTAAATTGTATTATAAAGTAGCAAACATCAAACTACTTGATACTGGCTAAGAAATAGAGTGATGGATCAGTAGAATAGGTTAGGTACACAAGACACAGCAGTCCATGACTGTAATAATCTACTATTTGAGAAACCCAAAGACTCCAACTTCTGGGATAAGAACTCACTATCTGACAAAAACTGCTGGGAAAACTGGAAAACAGTATGGCAGAAACTAGGCATAGAAACTAGGCATCTTACACTGTATATCAAGATAAGGTCAAAATAAGCACATGATTTAGACATAAAGGCAGATACTATAAGCAACTTAGGAGAGCAATGGATAGTTTACCTGTCAGATCTATGGAAAAGGAAAGATTTTATGACCAAACGAGATAGAGAACAATATGAAATGCAAAATGGATGATTTGATTACATAAAATTTTAAAGTTTTTGCAACAAGCAAAACCAATGCAACCAAGATAAGAAGGAAAGCAGAAAGCTGGGAAATAATTTTTACTGTCAATGTTTCTGATAACTTCATTTCCAAATATATAGACAACTGAGTCAAATTGATAAGAATACAAGCCGTTCCCCAACTGATAAATGGTCAAAAGATGTGAATAGGCACTTTTCAGATGAAGAAATTAAAACTATCTATAGTCTTATGAAAAAATGTTCTAAATCACTATTGATTAAAGAAATGCAAATAAAAACAATTCTGAGGTACCACCTCACCCCTATCAGATTGACTAATATGACAATAAAGGTAAATGATAAATGTTGGAAAAGATGTGGGAAAATTGGAACACTAAAGCATTGTTGGTGGAGCTGTAAACTGATCCAACTGTTCTGGTGAACAGTCTGCAACTATGCCAAAGGGCTATAAAACTGTGCATACCCTTTGATTTAGCAATACCACTTCTAGGTCTATATCCCAAAAAGATAATAAAAAAGGGGAAAGGATCACATATACAAAAATATTTATAGCAACTCTTCTGTGGTAGCAAATAATTGGAATTTGAGGTGGTGCCCATCAATTGGGTAATGACTGAACAAGTGGTGGTATATGAATGTAATGGAATACTATTGTGCTATAAGAAATGATGAGTAGGCAGATTTCAGGAAAATCCTCACTTACATGAACTGATGCTGAGTGAAGTGAGCAGAATGAGAAGAACATTGTACACAGTACAGCAACATTGTGTGATGATCAACTTTGATACTTAGCTCTTCTTAGCAATGCAAGGATCTAAGACAATTCCAAAAGACTAGTGATGGAAAATGTTATCCACATTTGGAGAAAGAACTATGGAGTCTGAATGTAGATTTAAGCACACTATTTTTACTTTTTTTGTTTTCTATTTTTTCTTTATCATGGCTTTTCCCTTTTGTTCTCATTCTTCTTTCACAACATAACTAATGTGGAAATATGTTTAATATGATTGCACATGTATAGCCTATGTCAGATGGTTTGCCATCTTGGAGAGGTGAGGGAGGGAGAAAAAAATTGGAACTCAAAATTTTATAAAAATGAATGTTGAAAATGATCTTTACATATAAATTGGAAAAAATACTATTTAGTAGGGAAAAAAAGAAAAAAAAAAGAAGCTGCAACAGTTTCCTCATCTCCCTCCAAGGAAAGAAAGTTATCATATTTTATTTTATTTGTTCTTTGAGGGCAGGAACTGTCTTTTACCTCTTGCATCTCCATCACTAAGCACAATGGTTGGCACAGAATAGGTGCTTAATAAATGTTTATTGACTGCTATATAGAGCAACTATAGGCTATTAGAATTTTTTTAGGTTTGTTTTCTAGAAAGATTTTTTTTCTTACATCAACTAGGAGGAAAACTTGTGATATAAGAAAAGAATGAGTTTTAGTAGAAAACTTTTATTTTAGAAAGTAGAAAACTTTTCCCTCTCCTATGATTTCATTGGCATAGGGACCTATTGCATAAGGAAATCCCTTCTACTAACACAAGTTGACATCTTTTTTTTCCATATATAGTATTAGGTAGTTTCCTAGAGAAGAGAGAGGTTAAATGACTTTCCTGGAGCCCACAGCCAGTATATGCCAGAAGACAGACTTCTACCTAGATCTTCCTGGCTTCGAGGATGGTTCTCTTCCTATTATGTGAGGCAGTCAAAATGGATATCTCTACAATGTATAAGTGATCAAAGTATTTGAACAAATAGTTCTAAACAAAATTGCTAACTAATAACAATTAAAACAAAGGCCGATCAAAACAATAATGAGATTTTACCTTACACCAAGTTACTGACTTAATGTTCATAACTGAACAAGGTGACAAGTCACAACTTAATCCTAATCCATAGTTCCACTTTCCTAAACTGAAATGTGAACATTTGGCTTAAAATTTTATTTTCCCAAGTGAATCTTAAAGTTCTCTAAAATATTTGGTTAAAAGATTAATTTTGTAGTCTGACCATTTCCCTTTAAATTCTTAATAAGATTGTTGAAAAAAATTCTTTAGCTTTTAAAAGCACATTGCTGTAATAGAAGCTATGTTCAGAGTTTAGAATGCTCTTCAGAGTGCTGTCTTTATTAGAGCTCTAACATTGCATTTAAAAAAAAGATGATAAAAAATGAGTCATCACACTAATGAGTTGTTGGTATAGCTATAAATTGATTCAACTATTCTAGAAAGCAATGAGTTATTATGAGAAGACAATGGCTAGAAGGCCTATAAACTTTAATATAGAGACTGCATTGCTAAACAAAGATTACAAAAAGGTCAATGACAAAGATGACAGTTATATATACATATCTATATCTATATCTCTATATATATATCGTATTTACAGCAGCTCTTTCCCATCTATACAGAAAAGAATAAATAAGTTGTGGCACATAAATGTGATGGAATAATACTGCTCTCAAAGAAACAATGAATTTGCTATATACAGACAAGTACAGGAAAAATTCATAAAATGATTATAGGAACGTGTTTTGTAGTAACTGGAAACAAAGTAGATGTCCATGAACTGGATAATGACTAAACAAATTGTATTATGTGAATGTAATGTATAATACTGCATACTATTCTGTAGGAAACTATGGATATGATGTATACAGAGTAGTATAGGAAAACTGTACTAATTGTTTCAAAATGAGTATACAATCAGGAAAACAGTTAACACAATGATTATAACAATGTAAATGAAAAAAACAGCAACCACAAAACAATGGAAACTCAAATATAGCAAAATGATAATGACCAAATTTAGTCCCAAAGAAGAGATATGAGAAAATAGATTCCCACCTGACAAACAAATGCAGAAAAAATTTGTACACACAAAACCAATAAAACTATGTATACCCTTTGACCCAGCAATATCACTGCTAGGTCTGCATCCCAAAGAGATCAAGAGAGACTTCGGAGAGCCAAGACGGCAGAGTACTGTAGCTCTCCCCATATTCACCTCCAAACAACCATAAAATAGTGTCCCAAAATAAATCCTGCAACATTGGAGGCAGTGGAAAGACTGGGTGGAACAGTCTTTTAGCCTGGGACATTTGGAGGATTGGCAAGAAAGGTCCATCTCACTCAGATAAAAGGGGAGCACTTTCCAGTACAGGAAACATCTCCGCAAGCCAGCAGCAAGCCCCACCTCAGCAAACCGGTGGGAGATTCCGAGCCCTAGTGCAGTTAAGCAAGCAAACGTCAACACCAGCCCCTCCCCTCCCTACCCTCTCCCATGCCTTAGCATAGCCAGAGGAACTGGCAGACTCCAGCTCTGAGAATCACCACTTGCTTTAGTGCAGCCCACTTCAGTGCAGCCTTTGGTGGGCAGGTGTCATCCAGTGGCTAGACATCCACATGCTTCAGTGTAGCCCCAGGAAAACACAGAAAAACTCCACGTTGCCTCAGCACTCACCAGACACCACTACCAGGACCAAAAGTGGCCAATGGTATACTTATTTGTTGTAAGTGAGGGTTTTATTTTTTGTGGGAGAAATGGTGGTTGAATGAGTAGGTAGTAAAAGTGATGAGACAAAAAGAGAGAAAAAGAAAAGAGCATCAATAAAACATTAAGAAAATATGCAGGCAGAAGAAAGTTCAGGAGAAGACACAAACAAGGAGAGAGGTATTGGTATGATCATAATAGATACTTTAAAATATTGCTCAACATTGAAGTTCAGGGTTTAATATATGATCTTTTTTTCTATTTTTTTGTATATTGAAATTGAAAAGAAAGAGAAATGTTATTGCTCACATCCTTCTGATGTGATGTAGTCCCAAAATGTAATTGTGCATGATGGGGCTTCATTCTGTCTGTGCCCTGATCCCACTATCAGTTTCATACACCTCAGTAATTGAATCAAGAAACGCTGATGATTTGCTGCAAAAACAAAATCAGCCACACTTCTAGATTCTTTAATAATTAAGCCATGAAAAGTTTAAGAAAATTTAGGCTCACTGCTGCCTAATGGGGATACCTGGGTGTATGGAGGACATGAAAGACTTTTCTCTCTTCCCTTTTTCCCAATATTACTTATGTTATTTAGAAGGGGGTTGGTGGGCCCCTAGAATACATTGAATTCAATGAGAAGCAGAGAAATACCCTCTAGACCAGACCTGCACAACTTGGCAGTGAGTGGGAGCCAAAATTAAAATAGGCTAAACTTCTTTGGTCCTCAAATAGATTTTTAGCAGCTCACTTTCCAAGTAAAGGTATAATTAATGATTAAACTATTTTGCCAATAAAACATTGTTTTTAAAAAAAGAAATTTGAATTAATATTAATTGATTTTACTTATTACCTAAAATTTTTATTTATCATAAAATTGTTCCTCTCAGACTAGAGACAGAGTGATGATAGGACAGAGTGCGCAGTGGCAACCCATCCACCAAGTTACATGATGGTTATAATAGTGACTAGTGGAAGGTGGGTTAAGTGGGGCATGGACAAAGCACTCACTGCATTTTTACTTTCTTTTACATCCTCTACATTTTTTGCAGGCCGCCCAAAATCCTTTGGCAGGCCGCAAGTGACCCATAGGCCATATGTTGTATAGGTCTGCTCTAGACAGACAGGGACACAGAGACAGTGGTACTAGCAGGATGAAACAGCTTCCAAGGAGATCAACCCCTAGCAATTAAGAGTCAAACTATCAAGAAGTCCCTCAGAACACATGGTGAGGACTTTCCAAAGAGAGAAGCGATTTCTAGCCTTCTTAGTACCAAGCAGTGTAAGTTGTCTTTGCTACACCTATACGTTATAAGTGTGATTCATTACCAGTGTATTTTGTTCTGAACCCATCTTCCCCATTGATGTTCTAGTTCTGGGTGAGGACACCTCAGATTGATGGGAGGAATAGTACTGATCATACTATTCCATAGAAGTAAATGCCTTTGCTAAGAGCTGAATGAGTCTCCTATTAATAGAAAGTATATGGGAGGTGAAGATGGGTAGACAGCTTCTGAGGCAAGAGTGTTAGAAATACAAATCCATGCACAGGATTATCTCTAAAATCCAGAGCACCACCTACAATCTACAGATGCAATCCATGAGTTCAAATGACATGTTGAGGGAGTAGTCCAGAGGGAGTACTACACTGGGCTCTAGGGTTAACCCTGTGGATCTACATTTATAATGTTCACTTATAAAATGTTTATTTTGTGCATTAGTCAAATTCATAATAAAAAGAGAAAAATGGTTCTTAACCTTGAATTTATGAACTTTTAATAAAATAATTGACAACTATATTTCAATTAATTTGTTTCCTTTGAAACCCTCTGCATTTTATGTTATACATTTAAAAACATTATTCTGAGAAGAGGTCCAAAGGTTACCAGAAATGGCCATGCCACAAAAAGATTAAAAAAAAAACCTGACCTAGAAGAAACCCTTAGCACATTGGGTAGAGCCTCTATAGAGGATTTATGGAAGTATATGAATAATAATGAATAAAAATAGGTTGAGAAGGCAAGGACTAGTTATGATTTCTACAGTGGCAGGAAAACCTATACTCATGAAAACATTGATTCACTAAAATATCAACATAACTGGTTAATTCCTGCCATAAAAATTATAGATCTATCATATTAAAATTAGTAACAGTATGAAAGAACAGTCTATGATGTATCTAATAAACTCCAGTGAACAAGCAACCAGTGGGTCCCAGAGCCCATTTGAAGATTTTTCTCTAGAAGCAGTTACATCTTCCCCATAAGAAAATTTTGTAGTCATCAATTACTTGCTACTTAAATATAAACTTACCAGGATGAAGAGCAATTAAAAATAAACGTTCTTTATAATCATAAATGGTAATGGAACTCAGTAAACTAGGACTTGATGAATGTGATACAAGTGCAAAAGGATCTGATAAAGTTGCAAGTGCTGAGCTCGGGAAGCCTACAAGGTCCTCATGATACATAATCTTCTTTATATCTGCATTTCCATAAGAGCTACGTAAAAAGAAATTGCATGTCATTTAGGTTCTATGTTAATGGAAGCAAATAATTAGAGTATTTGTATTAGATGATTGCTAAAGAACATTCCAATTGTAGATTTATATGATTCTATAGTTATTTCTGAAGTCATAAAAACAGACAATTATCAAATAGAACCACTCAAGTTTTAATTTAATGCAAAGACTTATTGGCATGGCTTTTCTTCCTTCTTATTGTTCTTCTAAAAATCTAACATATAAAACAATCTGTAATAATTTTAGTCTATAAAGAAATTGAAGACATCAGAATAGGATAATCATCACTTTCATATTTCTACAGGAAGTGTAATAGGAGCAGTGCACTGGGCTAAATCCATGAAGGAATCCATTTTGACGGCTTTCAAATTATGTGAGGAGTTATCGTTGTCACAATGCAAAAAGCCAAGAATGTATAAGCCTTTTCTCTAAGCTTAGAAAGGGAGTGCTCTTTTGACATTTTTATAAGCATAACCAAACTTAGCAAGTAGTTGATAAGCCATGAAAAAAAAATCAATTTGGATTTGTAGTTCTTCCCAGTTTAGGAACAAAAGAAACAAACACAAAATCAGGCTTTACTATGAGAAAGGAGATGTTTGTGTAAGGGCTACATAAGAGTCTGGGACTTTCCAGGAGAATCAGGAGAAGGGAAAGGGGAAGGGAGTGTTGTGTCCCACAGCAACACTATAAATGTAACAGGTGTGCTAGTCTGCCACATCTGTAGTTTCCTTGAGACTGTGAGAGGTGACTTCTAAATAGACAAGCAAAGATTTATTTAAATGTGGCTTTTTTCACTCTAGGAGCAGGAGTGCTGAAAGAAACAAGTCAGCAAGAGGAAAAATTGGCCTCTACTCTGCCCTAGGCCTACTTCTGCTCAATTATATTTTTGTTTTAGCTCCACGGAAGAATACATTTGCCTGCTCTTGAGTTGTTTGGTGTCCCTTTTTTGTGACATGAGGGCTCAATGGAAGCTGCCCAGTAGAAATGAACCTTTCCTAACACAGGGCTGGGAGCTCAAACCTCAGTTGGCCTTTAGAGAATTTGCTCTGTATTTGAGGGCACTAGCATGAGTCATTTCCTAACTATACTTTCAAGTTTAAAACTACTCTGTATGTAGGTCATATTTTATAAATCAGTTATATTATGCACAAGCCAATATTATATAAGAATCTATGGAGTGTCCAAGTGGTACAGGTAAAGGGTGACAGAATCTTCCTATATAAGCAGTTATAGCTCCAATAAATATATACATATATATTAGCACTTTGAAGTCAGAAACTTTGTTATCAGAAGTAGGAGTACCATAGGAAGCAGAGTGGCATGAACCAAGATGCTAAAAAAATATGATAATGGTTTGAAAATATAATGAAACATAAAAAGAAATCAGTGAAGCAAAATGAAATTTTCTTTGGGAGTATACAGGACATGATGATGATACCTAAATCAGGAAGAGTGAAAATAGAGAAAGAAAACTATAGACCAATTTCCCTGATGAATATTGAAACAAAAATTAAATAAAATACTAGCAAGGAGATTACAGAAACACACGAATCACATACCATGACCAGATGGGATTTATACCAAGAATGCAGGGTTGGTTCAATATTAGGAAAACCATCAGCATAATTGATTATGTTAATAACAAAACCAAGAAAAACATATGGTTATCTCAATAGATGCAGAAAAACTTTGGACAAAATACAACACTCATTCCTATTAAAAACACTAGAAATCATAGGAATCAATGGAGTTTTCTTTAAGATGATAAATAGTATCTATCAACAACTATCAGCATTATCTGTAATAGAGATAAGCTAGATGCCTTCCCAGTCAGGGGTGAAACAAGAATGCCCATTATCATCACTATTATTCAATATTTTTCTAGAAATTCTAACTATCACAATAAGAGAAGAAAAAGAAATGGAAAGAATTAGAATAGGAAATGAGAAAACAAAACTATCACTCTTTGCAGATGATATGTTGGTGTACTTAGAGAATCCCATAGAATCAACTTAAAAAAAACTAGTTGAAATAATTAGCAACTTTAGCACATTTACAGGACATGACATAAATCCATATAAATCATCAGGATTTCTGTATATTATCAACAAAGTCCAACAGAAGAGATAGAAAAACAAAAGCCATTTAAAACAACTGAAGACAATATAAAATATCTGGGAGTCTACCTGCCAAGGCAAACTCAGGAACTAAATAAACATAATTAAAACATTTTTCACACACATAAAGTTATATCTCAAGAATTGTAAGAATATTACTTAGTTATGGGTAGGCTGAGCAAATATAATAACAATGATAATTCTACCTAATTTACTCCTTCAGTGCCATATCAATCAACCAAAAATTATTTTATAGAGCTAGGGGAAAAACCATATTGAAGAATAAAAGGTCAAGAATATCAAGGGAATCAATGGAAAAAATAAGGGGAAAGAAGGTGACCTAGTAGTACCAGATTTCAAACTGTATTAAAAAAGTAATCATCATCAAAACAATCTTGACTAAAAAATAGAATGGTCTATCAGTGGAATAGATTAGGTACACAATACATCGTAGTAAATGACCATGGTAATCTAATGTTTGAAAAACCTATAGATCTAAGCTTTTGAGACAAGAATTCACTGACAAAAAATTTACTGGGAAATTTACTGGGAAAACTGGAAAGCAGTTTTGCAGAAACTCAGTATGGACCAACATCTCACACTGGATATCAAGATAAAGTCATAATGGGAGCATGATTTAGACATAAAGGGTGATATAATAAAATTAGAGTAGCATGGAATGTTTTACCTTTTAGATATGTGGATAAAAGAAGAATTTTTGACCAAACAAGAGATGGAGAGAATTATGAGATGTAAAATTGATACTTTTGATTACATCAACTTAAAAAGGTTTTGTACAAACAAAACTAATACAGCCAAGATTAGAAGGAAAACAGAAAACTAGGGAAATTTTTTACAGCAAGTTTCTCAGATAAAGGCCTAATTTCTCATATGTATGAAGAACTGAATAATTCTCCAGTTGATAGATGGACAAAGGATATGAACAGGCAGTTTTCAGAAGAAATCAAATGTATCCATCATAGTTACATGAAAAAATGCTCTAGATTACTAATTTTTTTTCAGTTTTGCCTCTTTTATTGAATGCTAAAAATTGATTCTTGAGAGAGTCAAATTACCATATCTTTAAATAAGCTGCGAAGTGAGAGGCAGTGGAGAGGGGGGAAATAATAACCCTTAGGTGGGTTCTTGAGGGGATTTTTTGTTGTTTAATACAGCCAAAAAGAATGCATAAATAAATGAGATATAAGAAGAGCATTGGTTCAACACTAATGAATCTATAAGAATTAGGATTTGGAGAAGATGAACAAGATATTTAAAAAATTGGGAACTAGATATTTTAAAACTTGAAAAAAATAGATATTTTAGATATCGGATAAAATGCTTAGTAGAGGCTCTAGGTACCATAGTAGATAGAGCACTGGCCCTGGAGTCAGAAAGATTCTAGTTCAAATCCAGCCTCAGACACTTGACACTTATTAGCTGTGTGACCCTGGGCAAATCACTTAATCCTGATTGCCTCCCCAAAAAAACAATTCCCTATTAACACTGGAGTCTTCAGTAAGGCTTCTTCCCATTATTCTTATATTAGAGCCTTATCCTTTGCCTCTGTGGTTTCTCATATGCAAAGCACAGATAGACCTCTGACTGGTCCCTATGGTATCACCTCTTCCTCGCACCAAGCTTCTTAATAAAGTTGGCTGTCCATACCAAGCTCTCTTGAAAGAGGACTGGAATCATTTAGTAGACTTTCATCTGTCAGTACCTTACTATTAACCTACTATTAACCAATACACGAGGTTCATCAGCTGTGTTTCATTTTTGCTGAGTAGATTAGATCAGGAGTGGCAGGAAAACAAAATAAGATTTTCTTTTTAAAATTCTAATCTAAACCCATATGGTGTGGTTCCAAAGGTACAGGTGTTTTTTTTTTTCACTTATTGATGAATAAAGTTTGAACCTTAACCTAAAAAGCAACAACTGGCAAATCACAATGTTGTAGTTAAGAATACAGTGCAACCCACAAAGAAGGAAGAATAAGGGAGAAGGGGCAACACATTCTTCACCCCACTTAGGATGGTTCCATTTAACACTGGACATTCAACAGAGAGGGGAACAAAAAGACAACTTTCAAAAAGGAGCATTAGTTACTGAGGAAGAGCATTCCCTATACTCCATCCTAAAGAGAGTCAGGAGGCGATTACCGTTACCTGGACCAGATTTGGGGAGTAGAATCCAACTTCTTCCCTCCCCTCCAAACCACTACCTCCCCCCAAAAAACTATCTACTGGCTAACAGATGTAAAAAAAATCCATAATACCAACACCAACCAAAAACAAAACAAAACGAAACAAACAAAAAAAACTAAAAGTCCCTGATCACTTGCTAGATTGGCACCAGGGAGCAGCTCCAATTTTTTTAAGCCTAGAAGTAGTCTGTTACAGAGTCATCACAAGCATGTCTTGCTTTTTAACCCCCCCAAAAAAAATTAGAAACAATAAACAAAAATAAACTAGTACTGAGCAGTTTCTGACCATATATAATTACTCAAAATTAACTAGCATTTAAATTGAGTTGGGAGGGGAAATGGGAGCCCCAATAGTCCATATGTCACACTAGGAGGGTGGGGATGGGTGCAGGGCATTTTACATTATTGTAAAGATTAATTTTAATTTCTCTTTAGTTTGATTTAAGCATTGCTTTTAGCAGACACCAGCTTTGCAGAGGGGCCTCTGGAAGGATATCCATAGCAGCACACACCTGAGGCTCGTCATTAGTTCCAGAGGCTCCAGGACAGTTAGTGTTGCCTTGTCAAATACATTTTTAGGCCTTGTAAGCATAGAATAAATACTCTATGTATTTGCAGCCTTTGGGTCTCAAGCCAACTTTTCAACACTCTCTGGAGCGATGGGCTTCTGTTTGTTCTTGGTAAGTTTCTCAATAGTAAAAGGACCATCTCTGAGATCAATTTAGGTTCCAACAAGCAAGAAAGGAGCCTTGGGCAGTGGTGAGCAATCTCTGGTACCCACTTTTCTTTCATATTTTCAAATAAGGGTGGGGATACTACTGAAAGACAGATAAGAAACACATCTGTCTATGGATAACTGAGGGGTTGTAATCTGCCATAATCTTCCTGTCCTGCAGTATCAAATAGTCTAAAAGTGCATGGCTTTCTACCACACATAACCATGACTGCATAACTGTCAAATACCATTGGTACAAATTCAACTGGGAATTTGTCTGTTGTATGTGAAATCAGAAGACTTGTCTTACCAATGGTGCCATCACCCATAACAGTGCACTTAAAAGTCTGCATTGTTGAAGTCTTGTATCTACTTTCAGTATTTCAAATCCAATGTAATATTCTTCCCCATCTCTTGCTTCTTCCAAACTACAGGTTCTTTTTAGGTTATTTTAATAAGCTAGATTTTTCTAGTTAGAGCATTTCTCCTTTTATTTCCTAGCACAGGTACTAAACTTCTCCCTCCCAATAACCATTGATTAGAAAAATACAACTTAAAACAACTCTGAGGTACCTATCAGATTGGCTAATATAACAGAAAAGGAAAATGATAAATGTTGGAGTCAATGTGGAAAAATAGGGACACTAATGCATTGCTGGTGGAGTTGTGAACTGACCCAACCACTCTGGAGAGCAATTTGGAAATATGCCTAAAGAACTATAAAACTGTTCTTACCCTTTGATCCAGCAATACCACTACTAGGTCTGTATTCAAAGAAATCAAAGGAGAAGGAAAAGTACTTATGTGTACAAAAATATTTATAGCAGTTCTTTTTGTGATGGCAAAGAATTGGAGACTGAGGTGATGCCCATCAACTGATTTCCCAATTGGCTGAACAAGTTGTGATATAATTGTGATGGAACACTGTTGTGCTGTAAGAAATGCTGAACAGAATGCTTTCAGAAAAACCTAGAAAGACTTATATGAACTGATGCAAAGTGAAATGAGCAAAACCAAGAGAACATTGCACATAGAGCAATATTGAAAGATGCTCAACTCTGAATGACTTAGCTATCCTCAGTGCTACAATGATGCAAGACAATTACAAAGGGCTTATGTTTAAAAATACTATCCACCTCCAGAGAAAGAACTGATAGAGTCTGAATGCAGATTGAAGCATAATTTTTTACTTTCTTCATTTTTTTTTGTTTTTGGTCTGTATTTTCTTTTGCAACATGGCTATTATGGAAATTTTTGCATGACTGCACATGTATAATCTATATCAAATTACTTGCCTTCTCAAGGAGGAGTGAGGGGAGGGCAGGAGAGAAAGAACTCAACATTTTTTTAAAATGAATTAATTTTTTTGTTTACATGTAATTGAGAAAAATTAAAATTAAAAATATATATTGTTGAAAAACTATCCCAACATAAGTGTGTATGTGTATATGTATACACACACTATGTAAAAAAGTATGTATACATAAAAATATCTATAAAATTTGGCCATCCTCACAAAAAAATGGAGTACAGGGGAGGTGGGAAAAATTAAGATTGAATGTGGGAAACTAACAGGAGTAGATAAAAGGAAGAAAAGCAAGAGATTAGTAAGAGGATCTGGAGAACCAAGACTTAGGTCAGAACCTGAAGGACTATAAGCTCTGAAACAAAAAAGGGATTGTTTTACACACACCCTTCTACCTCTAGCAGCTCTTAAAAATTGGCCTTTTAGAATTCCTCACTCCTCCAGAGAATAAGGGACAATTTGGACATAAGTGTGTTTGGGTGGAAAGTATTTTGGAAAATTCCTTTTGGCCACTTCCCATCATTCTGAAAGGACTAAATCAGACTCACTTTCACACCAATCCTTACTCCAATGCTTTGTCCAATGACTGTAACAAGAATTTATTGAGTTTATTCTTTTAGCAAGGTACAATGCTTAACATTCAAGGTAAAAAAGATTGAGAGACGGTCTTGACTTGAGGAAATTTATAATTTGGAGTTGGAGTTGTTGGATAGTCGAGACAGGAATACAGCTATAATGCAAAATAGAATAATAGAAGGGATGGAAGCACAAAATGTTATTTAAGGCAGCAAGGTGACAGTGGATAGAGAATTTGAATTTGAAGAAGTCCTAAGCTGAAATCCTTCCTCAGGGACTTCCTAGCTGTGTGACCCTGGGCAAGTCACTTAACCTTTCTATCCATTAGTTTCCTCATCTATAAAATAGGGGCAATAATTGCACCCACTTTGCAAGGTTATTGTGAAGATTAAATGAGTTAACATAATGTAAAGCATTTTGCACTTTTTAATGCACTATATAGCTAGCTACAATTATAAAAGCTTTTTGGAGGGAGAGATTACTTGCTGACTAATTCCTTTAATGAGGTATAAAAGCCCATCATTCCCCAATTAAGACCTGAAATAAAATGCCCACTTGAAAAACATTTACTAAAACTCACCAACATCCAAATTCAATCAATCAGTGAATAGGTATATATATATATATATATTTGTAAATGACATGAGAATTTATCCACTTTTGTGAGGAAGGAGGGGATTATGAGACAGGAGAAATTAGGTCAGCACCATAAATTAGGAGGGGATGCAAATTGAAAGGGAGGGACTAGAGGTTTGGGGTCACTGAAGTTACTGTTAAAATTCTCAGTTTTCCTAACAGTTAGTGGTATGTACTCTCAGCCATCTATAAAATTAATAGAAACTGTATGTAAAGGTGTGTTTATATCACAAAGCTTTTGTTCTATGTGTGTACCTACTCAGGACTCTTGTCATTGAGCCACAGAATATAAGCCAAGATTATTTCAAATGATTGGGAATATTTTCTTTAAACATGCCCAACTTTATAATAAAGGAGGTACATCTCATTATTCTTTGAAGTACCACTGGACAATCCTCTTTTCCAAATAGTTGCATCCATTTCACTACCTGCACCTGCATATTCAGAGCCTCCTAGACTCTGAGACTGGTTCCTGGTTTTGGCAGGAAATTGATAGGGAGCTCTAAACTTATACCACCTTTTATTCAATATCATGGTCTTTCTAATTGCATGTTCCCTAAATGTACAACTCAGAATTTCTTTTTCCTGATTTTATGGCTTTTATAATCTCTATACTGCATGAAACAATAAGTTTTTAATATAGGTAGATCTAATGGAAGAAATAAAACCATGTAGAAAGAGGACAAATTACATGTCATTCTTCTCATCATGTCACCTGTTGGATCTTTCCTTAAAGAAGCTTCAGTGAATTTACAGAAGATGAGCTTATTGTCTTATTGAAGTGTAAAAAGCAATCTTTTTTCCATCTGTACAATGGTTCACAGGATGTGAATTATATAAGAATAATAGAAGGCTAGTGACCTGCCCTCTACTGTTTCTATCTAAACCTCAACTGAAAAAAAAGAATGAGATACCAGTTATGGTGATAATGAATGATGATGATGATGATGATGATGATGATGATGATGATGATGATAGAAGAACAGGGTAGGTGAATGGGAATTAAGATAGAGAGAAATGATGTCTCAGAAAAAGAAATCAGCATCAATGTAGTATAAGCAAAAATAACACATTGACTTAAAAGAGGAAGTGACCTCATGACTCCCACAGGTTCATATTGGCAATTGACCTCTAGCTTCTGCTATTCTTGTAAGGTAATTAATCTTGTTCAATTCAGTAGAGGATATACAATGTATTGATGGATGTTATATGCCCCACAAACAACTGTTGAGGGGGAAAACATTGATATCACAACATTTATTAGGTCATGAATAGCCTCAATAATTTCCATAATTTTATTCATCTCTGGGTTATCCACTGTAAGTCATCAAGTACCATCTACATTCCACATGGTCTATAGACAATGATTATTATAAAGGAAACTAGTTCAATGAAGCATCCTGATCTCTCTCATCTCCACTCCTAGGAAGAAAATAGTTTACACCCCTTGAGGGACCTAATACTTTTTGGAGTTAATTAGATGGTGTGATTTGGGCAACTCCAAGGAACTCCATTTGCACCATAGTAACATAAGAGATTGATGAGAATGCCTATTCTCATCAACTTACCAAGGTATCAGAGGTTCCAAGACATCACAAGGTACAATGTACATAAGGTACAAACTTCTAAGATGTCATAATGCCTTTTTCAGTAGTCTTGAACTCCCTCAACTCCCATGGAAACTGGAGTAGCCTAAATGACTTTTCAGCAGGTACCAAGTATGATAGTATTCTGACTTATGATGTCAAACAGCTCTTCATGTCCATGTGGAATAGGGGGTCTAAAGGTTACCTAAAACTGTGCTAGACAGAATGTCCCTTTCTGCCCTGTGACAGATATTGAGTACAGTTTAACTAGCACATCCAAGAGAATGACAATAATTAGACAACATACCAAAACTTGTGAGATGCAGCAAAAGCAGTTTTTAGAGGAGGTTTTCTATTTTTCAATGCACACATGAATAAAATAGAGAAAGAGGAGATTAATGAATTGGGCATGCAACTAAAAAAGCTAGAAAAAGAACAAATTAAAAATCCCCAAGTAAATAACAAATTAGAAATTCTGAAAACCAAAGGAGAGATTAATAAAATTGAAATTAAGAAAACTATTTAACTTATAAATAAAACTAAGAGCTGGTTTTCTCAAAAAACCAATAAAATAGATGAACCTTTGGTAAATTTGACAAAAAAAAGAACATCAAATTACCAGTATCAAAAATGAAAAGGGTGAATTCAGCACCAATGAAGAAGAAATTAAAACAATAATTAGGAGTTATTTTGCCCAACTGTATGTCAATAAATTTGACAATCATAGTGAAATGGATGAACATTTACAAAAATATAAATTGCCCAGATTAACAGAAGAGGAAATAAAATACCTAAATAACCCCACTTCAGAAAAAGAAATTGAAAAAGCCTTTAATGAACTCCCTAAGAAAAAATCTCCAGAGCCAGATGGATTTACAAGTGAATTCTATCAAACATTTAAAGAACAATTAATTCCAATGCTATATAAGCTATTTGGGAAAATAAGTGAAGAAATTCTTTTTTCTTTTTTTGGCAAGGCATTCAGGATTAAGAGACTTGCCCAAGGTCACACAGCTAGTAAGTGTCAAGTGTCTGAAACAGATTTGAACTCAGGTCCTCCTGACTCTAAGACTAGAGCTCTATCCACTGTGCCACCTAGCTGCCCCTCAAATTCTTTTTATGATACAAATATGGTGCTGATACCTAAACCAGGAAGAGCCAAAAAAGAGAAAGAAATCCGAAGACCAATTTACCTAATGAATATAGATGCAAAAATTTTAAATAAAATATTAGCAAAGAGATTACAGCAACTTATCATGAGGATAATACACTAAGATCAGGTAGTATTTACACTAGGAAGGTAGGGCTGGTTCAATATTAACTGTCACTATAATGGACCATATCAAAAACAAACTAACAGAAATCATATGACTATCTCAATAGATGTAGAAAAAGCTTTTGAAAAAATACAACACCTATTCCTATTAAAAACACTAGAGAGCATAGGAATAAATTGAGTCTTCTTTAAAATGATAAGTAGCATCTAACTAAAACCATCAGCAAGCATTAAATGTAATGGGGATAAGCTAGAAGTATTTTCAGTAAGATCGGGGTGAAGCAAGGGTGCCCATTATCACCACTATTGTTCAATATTGTACTCGAAGCTTTAGCAGTAAGAGAAGAAAAAGAAATTGAAGGAATTAGAAAGAAGAAACAAAGCTATCACTCTACCTATGATACAATGGTATATTTAGAAAATCCTAGAGAATAAAGTAAAAAATTACTTGAATAATAAAAAACATTTAGCAATGTTGCAGGATACAAAATAAACTCACATAAATCATCAGCTTTTCTATATATTACCAACAAAGCCCAACAGCAAGAGATAGAAAGAGAAATTCCATTTAAACTAGACATTATAAAATATTTAGGAGTCTACCTACCAAAACAAACCCAGGAACTATATGAACACAATTATAAAACACTTTTCACACAAATAAAGTCAAATCTAAATAATTGGAAAAACATCAGTTGCTCATGGGTAGGCCGAACTAATATAATACAATGACAATTCTACCTAAATTAATTTACTCATTCAGTGCCATACTAATCAAACTACCAAAAAATTATTTTAAAGAGCTACAAAAAATAACAAAATTCATACAGAAAAACAAAAGGTCCAGAATATAAAGGGAATTAATGAAAAGAAATGCAAGGGAAGGTAGTCTAGCCCTACTAGATCTTAAATTGTATTATACGGCAGTGATCATCAAAACTTCTTAGTATTGGCTAAGAAACAGAGCACTCGAGGAATAGAATAGGTTAGATACACAAGACACAAAAGTCATTGACTATAGTAACCTACCCTTTGATAAACCCAAAGACTCAACCTTTTGAGATAAGAACTCACTATTTAACAAAACTCCCAGGAAAACTGGAAAATAGAGTGGCAGAAACTAAGTATAGACCAACATCTTACACCATATACCAATATAAAGTCAAAACGGGTACTTGATTTAGACATAAAGAGTGAAATTATAAGCAAATTAGGAGAGCAAGAAATAGTTTACCTGTCAGATCTATGGAGCAGGGAAGATTTCATGACGAAACAAGAGATAGAGAACATTATGAAATGAAAAATGGATGATTTTAATTACATTAAATTGAAAAGTTTTTGCACAAAGGCAATGCAACCAAGATTAGAAGGGAAGCAGAAAGCTGAGAAACAATTTTTACAGCCAGCATCTCTGATAAAGGCCTCATTTCTAAAACATATAGAAAACTGAGTCAAATTTATAAGAATATATGTCATTCCCCAATTGATAAATGGACAAAGGATATGAACAATCAGTTTTGAGATGAAGAAATTAAAGTTATCTATAGTCATATGAAAAAATGCTCTAAATCACTATTGATTAGATAAATGCAAATCAAAACAACTCTGAGGTACCTCAGCACCCCTATCAGATTGGTTAATATGACAAAACAGGAAAATGATCAATATTGGAGAAGATGTGAGAAAATTGTTACACTAATGCATTGTTGGTGGAGTTGTGAACTGATCCAACCATTCTGGAGAGCAATTTGGAACTATGCTCAAAGGGCTATAAAACCATGCATACCCTTTGACCTAGCAATGCCACTTTTAGTTCTGTATCCCAAAGAGATCATAAAAATGGGAAAAGGACCCACATGTACAAAAATATTTATAGCAGCTCTTCTTGTGGTGGCCAAGAATTTGAAACTGAAAGGGTGCCTACCAATTGGGGAATGACTGAACAAGTTGTGGTATATGAATATAATGGAATAATATTGTGCTATAAAAAATGATGAGCTGGTGGACTTCAAAAAAACCTGGAAAGTCTTATATGAACTGATGCTGAATGAAGTGAGCAGAACCAAGAGAATGTTGTACAAAATAACAGCCACATTGTGCAATGACTGACTTAGATAGACTTCGTTGTTCTAAACAATGCAAGGATCTAAGACAACTCCAAGAGACTTATAATGGAAAATGTTATCAGGGGCATAGCCAAGAAGGCAGAGTGAAAGCAATGACTTGCTTGAGTTCTCCCCTAAACCCCTCCAAATATCTGTAAAAAATGGCTCTGAACAAATTCTAGAGCAGCAGAACCCACAAAAAGACAAAGTGAAAAAAATTTCCAGCCCAAGACAATCTGGATGATTGATTAGAAAAGTGTATTGTGCCGTGCTGGGAGAGGAACACAGTTTAGTTGTGTGGCAGGCAAAGACCAAGCCTCAGTAAACCTGGAGCAGGCCTCAGAGGACTGAATCAAGGGGTGCAGTGGTGGTTTCCAGACTTCTCAACCCACAAATGCCCATGACAACTTAGAAGGTCAGTAGGAAAGGTCTGTGACCACAGTGACAGAGAATCTCAGTCCCAGCCCCAGTCCCAGCTCAGCCCCAGGGTTCCGGCTGCTTCCAGAGCCCTCAGATCACAGACTGAGGGGGAATCAAGTGGCTGATCAGAAGAGGATTACAGGGATCTCTTTGCTGGTGCTGAGACAGGATTTTCTTGCTTTGCCTATGCTTGGATCTGGGTCACAGTTCTGGGTGATGGTTCAGGGGCAAGAAGGAGTGCTAGCTTATAGTGGCTGTGGAAAGAGAATCCTCCTTACAGCTCCAAGACAGAAAAGAGTGCTTGTGGTCACTCATAGTCCAGAGCACAGGCCAGGAAAGGAGTAAACACCTCACCCTTGATCATTGCACCTTGGAAGAATTGAAAATTTACAGGTCCCTAGAAGTATCTCTGAAAACAGCTGCACAAAACCCCTGAAGCTTGGGACAGTACATTCTCCACACTGGAAGCAGACCCCTACCTTAACAAAGAGTTTAAAACTCAAGTAATTGGCTGGGAACATGAGCAAACAGTGCAAGAAAAAGTCAAGACCATAAAATCTTTCTTTGGTTACAAAGAAGATCAAAACATACAACCAGAAGAAGACAACAAAGTCAAAGCTCCTACATCCAAAGACTCCAAGAAAAATATGAATTGGTTTCAGGCCATGGAAGAGCTCAAAAAGGATTTTGAGAAGCAAGTAAAAGAAGTAGAGGAAAAACTGGGGAAATAAATGAGAGTGACGCAAGAAAATCATGAAAAACAAGTCAACAGTTTGCTAAAGGAGACCCAAAAAAATACTGAAGAAAATATCACCTTAAAAATTGCCTAACCCAGGGAAGCTAGGTGGCACAGTGAATAGAGCACCAGCCCTGAAGTCAGGAGGACCTGAGTTCAAATCCAGCCTCAGACCAAATACTTGACACGTACTAGCTGTGTGACCTTAGGGAAGTCACTTAACCCCAATTGCCTCACTAAAAAAATAAAAAATATGTATTAAAAAAAATTGCCTAACCCAAATGGCAGAAGAGGTCCAAAAGCTCAATGAGGATAAGAATTCCTTAGAAAGCAAAATTCGACAAATGGAAAAGGAAGTCCAAAAGCTTACTGAAGAAAATGCTTCCTTAAAAATTAGAATGGAGCAATTGGAAGCTAGTGATTTATGAGAAATCAAGACACTGTAAAACAAATCCAAAAGAATGAAAAATTAGAAAACAATGTGAAATATCTCATTGGAAAAACAACAGACCTAGAAAATAGATCCAGGAGAGAGAATTTAAAAATTATTGGACTATCTGAAAGTCATGATCAAAAAAAGAGCCTAGATATCATCTATCAAGAAATGATCAAGGAAAACTGCCCTGATATTTTAGAACCAGAGGGCAAAATAGAAATTGAAAGAATCCACTGATCACCTCCTGAAAGAGATCCCCAAAGGAGAACTCATAGGAATATTGTAGCCAAATTCCAGAGTTCCCAGGTCAAGGAGAAAATATTGCAAGCAGTCAGAAAGAAACAATTCCAGTATTGTGGAAACACAATCAAGATAACACAAGATTTAGCAGCTTCTACATTAAGGGACTGGAGTACTTGGAATATGATATTACAGAGGGCAAAGGAGATAGGATTACAGCCAAGAATCACCTCCCCAGTAAAACTGAGCATAATCCTTTGGGGGAAAAAAATGATGTTCAGTGAAATAGAGGACTTTCAAACATTCTTGATGAAAAGACCAGAGCTGAATAGAAAATTTGACTTTCAAAAACAAGACTCAAGAGAAACATGAAGAGGTAAACAGGAAAGAGAAATCATAAGAGACTTATTAAGGTTGAACTGTTTACATTCTTGCATGGAAAGATGATATTTGTAACTCATGAGACCTTTATCAGTGTTAGGGAAGTCAGAGGGAAAAAATTATATGTATGTATAGGATAGATATATAGATAGATAGATATATAGATAGATAGATAGATAGATAGATAGATAGATAGATAGATAGATAGA
>NW_020954572.1:4191899-4214847 GCF_900497805.2 Vombatus ursinus | reverse complement strand
AGATAGATAGATAGATAGATAGATAGATAGATAGATAGATAGATAGACAGATAGATAGAGTGCACAGGATGAGTTGAAGATGAGGGGTGATCTCTGGAGAATACAATTAAGGAGTGAAAAAGGATTGTACTGGGAGAAGAAGAAAGGAAGACGTAGAATTGAGTAAATTATCTCATATGAAACAGACAAGAAAAGGCTTTTACAGTGGAGGGGAAGTGGGAGAAGGTGAGAAAGAATGAGTGAATCTTATTCTCATTGGATTTGGCTTAAAGAGGGAATACCATACAGACTCAATTGAGTATGGAAAGCTTTCTTACCCTACAAGAAAATAGGGAGGAAGGGGATAAGAGAGCAGGAGGATGATAAAGGGGAAGCAGATTGGAGGAGAGGGTAATCAGAAGCAAACACTTCTGAGGAGGAACAAGGTCAAAAGAGAGAATAGAATAACAAGATGTGGGATAGGATGAAGAGAAATATACTTAGTTTTCCACAACATGACTACTATGGAAGTGTTTTGCATGACTACACATGTATAACCTGTATCAAGTTGCTTGCCTTCTCAATGTGGGTAGGTGGGGAGGGAGAAAGGGAGAAAATTTGGAACCCACAGTTTTGGAATTTTTTTTAGGCAATTGGAGTTAAATGACTTGCCCAGGGTCACACAGCTAGTAAGTGTCAAGTGTTTTTGTCTGAGGCCGGATTTGAACTCAGGTCCTCCTGACTTCAGGGCCAGTGCTCTATCCACTGTGCCACCTAGCTGCCCTGAACCCAAAGTTTTAAAAACAAATGTTAAAATTGTTTTCACATGCAACTGGGAAATAAGATATACAGACAATGAGGTATAGAAATCTATCCTGCCCTACAGGAAAATAGAAGGGGAAGGAGATAAGAAAAGGGGGAGGAGAGAGAAGGGAGAACAGATTAGGAGAAGGGGAATTCAGAATGCATGCTGTCTTGGGGTGGGGGAGGGACGAGATGGGAAGAAAATTTAGAACTCAAAACCTTGTGGAAGTGAATGTTGAAAACTAAAAATAAATAAATAAAAGACAAAAAAGGAAAAAAGAAAAAGAAAATACTATCTACATACAGAGAAACAACTATGGAATCTGAATGCAGATCAAAGCATACTATTTACTCTTTTTGTTTCATTTTGTTTCATTTCTTCTTTTTAGTAGTTCCTCCCATTGGTTCTAATTCTTCCTTTCAATATAACTAATGTGAAAATAAGTTCAATATGAATGTATATGTAGAGTCTATATCAGATTGCATGCTGTCTTGGGGAGGGAGGAGAAAAGGAGGGGGAGAAAATTTAAAGCTCAAAATCTTATGGAAGTGCACGTTGAAAATTAAAAATAAATTAATTCATTTTTAAAACAAGAATGCTTGCTTTAGTTCTATCATTAGCTGCTACATTAACATCATATGCAGCCTTTGAGACAATTCCTTCAGGTCAATGGGCTCCGCTTCCCACATCCCATTTGAGTAGAGTTCCTGCTGTGTGCAGCTAGAAGAATAGCATCTCAGCCTGCCAGTCTGCTAAAACTATTCATTTGGTCATTTCATTACCTGAGGTTCTACATTACTTTTCCCTCCCTTCAACCACAAAGTCATCACAATTGAACCTACCAAATAATGCCAAATATTCTGATCCAGGCAAGGCTCAAGCAGGTCCAGTGGTTTGGTCTTGGGTTTGGAATGAAATGAAATATCTGTAGACCCACTAGTATTAAAAAAGTTTACTGAATATTCATTAACATGGAAAGAAAATTTAGCAAAGATACAAAAGTGCTGAAGGCAGCCATTGCTCACATTGTCTCTACACAGAAACTCTGTTGATCAGAGTGTGTGTTGATTAATAAGGTAGTAGGTGATCTGAAAAATCTGAGGGGACACTGACTCATCATGGTGTAAGGTTATTAATGCTCTAGGCAATATGAAAGTCACATCAATAGCCTAAGCCCTAGTCACTCAAACTAATTAAGTCCTGGAGATGGCTTTCTGCCCTGTAGGAGAAAAGTAGAGCAGTTCCTATTGCAGGAACCCTAGCAGATGTTACTTCTCCTAACACAAAGTAGACCCACTGATGTCATTGCTCCAGGGAAGCTCCTGAAATCAGTGGTCATAGTCACCCTCATACACAAGTCCAATTTGTTGAGAACTCCAAATGTGGTTGTGAAAGAACAGAATGTTGATTCCATGGGTCTAGGTAAAGGAGAATAGTAATTCTAGGGCTGAGGTTTGTTTTGTCTTGCTAGTCTATGAAGTTAGCAAGGGTTGTGATCTGAATTTCTCAGGTCACAAGGAGAATATAAGATACAGTTTGACTAGATTTGGCGTCATCACATCTTGGTTCAAATCCTAGCTTTGACACTTTACTACTTGGTTAAACTTGGGCAAGACACTTAACCTCTTCACATCTCCATTTCCTCATCTATAAAATGAGGAGTTTGGATTAGATAAACTCTAAGATTCTATCCAGCTCTAAGTCTGACTAACATGTATCCATTTTATTTATCATCCAGGGTCAATACTGAGTTAGGAAGGTCATCTTTTTTTTTAGGTTATATATGTGCAACTATGCTAAACATATTTCCACGTTAGTCATATTGTGAAATAAGAATCAGAACAAAAGGGGGAAACCATAAAGAAAAAACAGAAAACAAAAAAAAGTGAAAATAGTATGCTTTAATCTGCATTCAGATTCCATAGTTCTTTCTCTGGATGTGGATAGAATTTTCCATCATGAGTCTTTTGGAATTGTTTTGGATCATTGTAGTGCTGAGAATAGCTAATCTATCATAGTTATCATTGCACAATGTTGCTGTTACTGGGTACAATGTTCTCTTAATTTTTCTCACTTTGTGTAGCATCAGTTCATGTAAGAGGAAGGACATCCTTACTAGACTATTTCTTTCCTGCTCCATTGCAGAAACCCAGAATCAAAGAATATCAGAGCTGGAAAGGACTTACATTGCCATCTAGTCCAATCTGTACCTAACCAATAATCTCCTCAGATAACATATCCAATAAATCATCATCCAGATTTTATTACAAAATCTCCGGGAGGGAGAATCACTCCTTTCTGAGAATGGCTATTCTGCTTTTATCCAGCTCTAATTGCTGCACATAAAGCTTATGTCTGCTTCTCTATGCTCTGAGACTATGTACAAGTAAGTCTAATTCTTATTCCACATGACAGACCTTCAGATTCATGAAGGCAGTTATTATGTCTGTGCAAGTGTCTTATTCACCATGATTATTACCCAATTCTTTTAGCCAATTCTCATATGCCCTTATATCAATGTCCCTCATCACCCTGGTTGCTTTCCTCTGTATATCCTCTAGTTTGTCAATGTTCTCCCTAAAATATAGTAACCAGAATTTATGTCAATGCCCCAAGACTGTTCTAACTAGAGCATAATACAGTAAAACAACCACTTTCCTAATTCTGATTACTGGATTTGTTTTTAAAAGTTAAGATTCCTGGGGCAGCTAGGAGGCTCAGTGGATAGAACTCCAGCCTCGGAGTCAGTAGGACCTGAGTTCAAATCCAGCCTCAGACACATGACACTTACTAGCTGTGTGACCCTGGGCAAGTCACTTAACCTCGATTGCCTCACCAAAAAAACAAACAAACAAACAAACAAACAAAAACAAATAAAAATTAAGAATCCTGAGGGCCAGAACCATGATGGCAGAATAGAAGCAGGGATTCTTTGAGCTCTCTCAAATTCACCTTCAAATAACATTAAAACAATGCCTCAAAACAAATTCTGGAGTGGCAGAATGAACAAAAAGATGAAATAAAGCAATTTTCCAGCCCAAGAAAACTTGAAAGATTGGCAGAAAAGGTCTGTCTTACTGGGGTGAGAGTGAAACCTAGTCCAGTGAAGGCTGCAAGGACAGGCTGGGGTGGGGGTAGCACTAAATCAGCAAAGAAATTTTCAGAGCTCACAGCCTCCACAAAGTAAAGGGGTCAAACAACTAGTCAGAAGGAGATAACAGGGGACCTTTTGCTGGCACAGGAAGCAGGACTTTGTTGCATTGCCCATATGCAGTTCTGGGTCACAGTCCCAGAACAAGAAAGAGCACTAGCAGGAGCAAATTTCCTGGTCAAGGTTACAGGGTAGAAAAGAGTGCTTGTAGTCACTCACAGACCAGAACATGGGCCAGGAGAGCTGTAACCATACCTCTCCTTAGATGATACCACATTGGAAGAAGTGAGAGCTTGAAGAACTACAGAGCTAGTTCTGAAAAAAAAAACAGCATAAAAACATGAAGCTTGAGACAATGACCCTGCCATTCTTGGAGCAGAGTTCAACTTTAACATAAAATTAAAAGTCAAAAAGTAAGCTCGAAAAATGAACAAATCATAAAAATAACAACCTGATCACAGAAAGTTAGGTGCCATGTACCAAAAATTGGGAAAAGAAATAAGAGTGATAGACCTTTGGAGAAATGGGAATAGAAAGGAATATACCTTTTTCTCAGTAGTACATGGCACCTACACAAAAATTGATCATATGGTATGCCATAAATGCCTCAAAACCAAATGTAGAAGAGCAGTAATATTAAATGCATCTTTTTCAGATCATAATACAATAAAATTACATTAAATAAAGGTCCATGGAAACGTAGATTAAAAATTAATCAGAAACTAAATAATCTAAACCTAAAGAATAAGGGGGTCAAAGAACAAATTTAGAAACAATCAATAATTTCACTAAAGAGAATGACATCAATGAGACAATATACCAAAATTTGTGGGGCATAGGCAAAGCAGTACTTAGGGGGAAATGTTTATCTCTAAGTGTTTCTTTAATAAAATAGATCAATGAATTTGGAAAGCAACTAAAAAATACTAGAACAAATCTAAAAACCACAATTAAACACCAATTAAATCCCAAAATCAAAGGACAGATTAATATAATTAAAAGTAAGTAAACCATTGAACTAATAAATAAAACTAGGAGCTACTTTTATGGGAAAAAACAATAAAATAGATTAACCATTGGTTAATTTGATTTAAAAAGAGAAGATAAAACTAACTTACCAGTATCAAAAATGAAATCCGTGAATTCACTACCATTAAAGAGGAAATTAAAGTAATTATTAGGAGCTACTTTGCCCAATTATATGTCAATAAATCCAATAATCTAAGTGAAATGGATGAGTATTTACAAAAATACAAATTGCTCGCATTAAGGGTAGAGGAAATAGAATACTTAAATAACTCTGTCTTAGAAAAATAAATTGAACAAGACCTCAATGAGCTCCATAAGAAAAAATCCTCAGGACTAGATGAATTCACAACTGAATTCTACCAAACATTTAAAGAATAATTAATCCCAATACTATATAAGCTATTTGGAAAAAGTAGGCAAAGAAGTTCTACCAAAATTTTTATGACATAAATTTGGTGCTTTTACCTAATCCAGGAAAAGCAAAAACAGAGAAGGGAAAACTATGACTAAATGACTATAAATGCAAATTTTAAAATAAAATACTAGCAAGGAAATTACAGCAATATAGAACAAAGAGCATTTACTATGACCAGGTGGGATTTATACCAGAAATGCAGGGCTGGTTCAGTATTAAGAAAACTAGAAGTAACTATATGGACACAATTACAAAACACTTTTCACACGAGTCAGATCTAAACAATTAGAAAATTATTAATTTCCCATGGGTAGGTCAAGCCAATATAACAAAAATGACAGTTCTACCTTAAATTATTTCTTCCGTGCTATACCAAATTACCAAAAAATACTTTCTAGACCTACAAAAAATAATACAATTCATCTGGAAGAACAAAAGGTCAAGAATATCAAGGAAATCAATAAAAAGAAATGTAAATAAAGGTAACTTAGCCTTAGCAGATCTCAAACTGTATTATAAAATAGTAATCATCAAAACAATCTGGAAATGGCTAAGAAATAGAGCGGTGGATCAGAGGAATAGATTAGGTACACAATAGTAAATGACAATACTAATCTAGTGTTTGATAAACCCAAAGATCCTTTGGAACAAGGACTTTTGGAACAAGAACTCATTTTTTGACAAAAACTTCTGGAAAAACTGCAAAGCAGTTTGGCAGAAACTAGACATAGACCAAAATTTTGCACTGTAGAACAAGATAAGGTCAAAAGGGGTGCATTATTTAAACCTAAAGAGTGATATCATAGGCAAATTAGGGGAGAATAAAATAGTTTACTTGTCAGATCTATGGCTAAAGAAAGAACTTGTGACTGAAAAAGAGGTAGAGAACATTATGGGATGCAAAATGGACAAATTTTATTACATTACATTGAAAAGGTTTTGGGCAAGCAGAAAACTCAGGGGAAACTTCACAGCAAGTTTCTCAGACAAAGGCCTCATTTCTCAAATATATAGAGAACTGGGTTAAATTCATAAGAATACAAATCATTCCCCAATTGATAAATAGTCAAAAAATATGAACAGGCAGTTTTCAGATGAAGACATCAGAGCTATCTATATGAAAAATGTATAAAAAGTGTTCTCAATCACTATTGATTAGAGACATGCAAATTAAATAACTCTGGGGTACCACTTCATACCTAACAACTTGGCCAATATGACAGAAAAGGAAAATGACAAATGTAGGAAGGGATATGGGAAAACTGGCTCTCTAATGCACTGTTGATAGAGTTGTGATTGTGAACTGATTCAACCATTCTGGGAACTACACCCAAAGGGCAACTAGATTGTGCTTAACCTTTGATTCAGCAATACCACTATTAGGTCTATGTCCCAAAGATAAAGGAAAAGGACTTGTATATACAAAAAAATTTATAGCAGCCCTTTTCTGTGGGGCAAGTAATTAGAAATTGAGGGGATACCTATCAATTGGGGAATGGCTGAACAAATTGTGGTATATGATTGTGACAGAATACAATTGTGCTATAAGAAATGTTGAGCAGAGCACTTTCAGAAAAACCTGCAAAGATTTACATGAACTGATGCAAAGTGAAGTGAGCAGAACAAAGAAAACATTGTACACAGTAACGTCAATACTATTCAGTGACCAACTATGAATGACTTTGCTATTCTCAGTAATACAATAATCTATGACAATTTTTAAGGACTCATGATAAAAAATGCTATCCACCTCCACAGAAAGAACTGATAAGAATCTGAATGAAGATCAAAACATACTTTTTTAACTTTATTTTTCTTAGAGGCTTTTTGGTCTATGTTTTCTCTCACAACATGACTAATATGGTAATATGTTTCGCATGATTATACATTTATAACCTGTATCAAATTGCTTGCTTTCTCAAGAAGGGCTGGGGGTGAGAGAGAGGAAAAGAATTTGGAATTTAAAAAATTTTTTAAATAAATGTTTAAAAATTTTATATGTAATTGTAAAAATAAAATACTTTTTAAAATATAAAAATTAATTTTCTATTAGTTATTAGGGGTGGAGGGAGTATTTATTTGCCAAAGAGAAAGAGGGAAGGGAATGAGTATTTATTAAGCACCCATTATGTGCCAGGCACTGTGCTAAGCACTTATAAATATTATCTCTTTCGATCTGGAGCAGAATCCAGGAAAAGAGACAGAGAAGGAGCAGTCAGAAAGCATATGAAAATGGCCTTAAAGAAATAGTATATTATATAGTAAGAATGAAACACAAAAGCAGAATCTGAAGGGAAAGGGAGAAGAAATAACTTGACTATGACTCCAAGAAGAAGGCCTAAAGAACTCCATTATTGCATGTTGAACTTTTAGTTCCCTAAATTCCCAAGATCTCATTTCAGACAAACTTCTATTTCATCACCTCTCTCCCATCTTACCCTTGTGACGTTCATTTTTTTTAACCCCAAAGTAAAATTTTACAGATATCCTTATTTCATCTTACTAGAAACTTTTTGGATCCTGACTCTGCCATCACATATGTTAACTTCCCTTTTAGCTTTTTTTCAGTTTGGATCTGATTTAGATCTCTCAGCTTAAATAAATCAGGATTAAAAATGAAATTTATAAGTGAAATAAGAGTGCTAGAAGAAAGACTAAACAAAACAGAAGGCGGGAAACCTTACTGACTCAGTGAACTCTCTGAAAACAATAACTGAACAACCATAACTCAATGACTCCAGAAGACAACAAGAAAATGAACAAACTCAAAAGATTGAAAAATAGTAGAAATATCTACCATAAAAACCCTGGATGATTGGACAAAGAATATTTTGAGAATAATTGGACTCTTGGAAAAATACAACTAAGGAAATATTATCTCTTTTGATCCTCATAACAACTCTGGGAATTATCATCTCCATTATAATCTCCATCTCTATTATTATCTCCATTTTATAGTTGAAGAAACTGAGGCAAGCAGAAGCTAAGTGACTTTCCCAGGGTTACACAGCTAATCAAGAGTCTGATACCACATTTGAACTCAGTTCTTCAGGTCCATTGCTCTATCCACTGCATACTTCAAGGCCTAAAGAACTACATTATTGCATATTGAACTTTTAGTTCCCTAAACTCCCAAGATCTCATTTCAGACAAACTTGTATTTCATCACCTCTCTCCCATCTTACCCTTGTAAAGTTCATTTTTTTAACCCAAAAGTAAAATTTTACAATTATCCTTATTTCATCTTATTAGAAACTTTTTGGATCCTGACTCTGCCATCACATTTGTTAACTTTCCTTTTAGCTTTTTTTCAATTTGGATCTGATTTAGATCTCTCAGCTTAAAGATTCTTCTTAATCACTATATGTGCAACTGTTCAGTCTCATAATTCAAATGCCTTAGCTCTTGGCTACTGAGGTGGGACCTAAACTATCCCTTCCCACCTTTCATGTGTAGTGTTTCCTCAAATGGATTGTTACTATTCTCTTAATGAGTGGTATTCTCCAAGCTGACATCCATCACCTAACTTGCCACTTGACTGAGTAGAAACCACTTCTACTTAACCAGTACTTTGCTATACTCATTTAGCTAATTATTCATCAATCACATTGGTTCTATGATTCACAAGGGCCCAAACCTATGGGATCTGACCTTTGGCTTTAGAGCACAATAGAAACCAATAATAAATTTAACTATCTGAAATTAATCATAATCTACTTTAATTGGAGTGTTCTGCCAACGTGATGGGGATAAAATATTTGATTCTTTCTAGTTTCCATAGAAGCATTCTGGGGAACATATGCAAAAAAGATCATTTGAGATGTTGTGAGGTACTGCGGAGCTAATACAGTTTTAAAGTCCATATCTTCATTACTCTGGAAAGGGAAAAAAAAAAGAATGCCATTATTTTAAACATTCTCCCTTTTATATTTAAATATAAGTGAAAACAGTTGTTTGCATTTAATAATTACATAATGCTATAACTCAGAACAATTGTGCTTTCCTGAGTAACACCTGATGCCCCTTCTATTTAATATATTTTGTTTGATTCCCTTATGTGGGCAAGGGACTGTATATATCCTTGGTGTAAAGAAAAATTTTTTTTCTCCTTTCTTCCCATAATCACTTTTAAGACTGGGACTTTGAAAGTATGAGACCACAAGAAAAAAATTTGTTGAGCCTTCACTTACTGGTAACCCTCTATTTTCTATAACAACCTGATTGGGGAGGGTTGGGGTAGGAAGGATAGCTTTAAAAAGCATAAATATAAATTTCATGGAAGCAAAATGCTTCACTGCCTGAAGGATATTGGACACCATTCTTTTGTAGTCTTTTAAAGAAACTATCATGGAGTTCCTGGTGACTTTGCACAGCCTTCCCTCACTCAAATCCAATTCACTTTCATGTCATGGCATCACCTCCCTGATGTCATGGTCCTTTTTCAGAATGAAGGACAAACAGCATGGAGTGGCATGTTGAGATTATACACTTCCATGGGAAAAAGGAAATAGAAATTGGACTGTGATTTTGTTGTTACAGAGAACTACCAGAGGAAGAAAATCCATTTACCAGTGCAAGTTGGCACCTTCTCTATAGCTGAAAGTCTTATAACTTAAAGTTGCCTAGAACAGTGACTAGCCTAGGGTCACATGACCAGTATGTGTCAGAGGTAGTCCCTGAACCAAACAACTTTCATAGGTGGATCTAAGAAGTTGCCTTTCAACAAATCCATCGGACTTTATGTGACTATGGTTTTGGGAAGCACTGAATGAGGAACTGATTTTGTTGTGTAGTGTTTTTTTCAGTGATCTAACTAGAGAGTAGCAATTGCCCTGAGTGAATCAGGAGAGAGGACTCAGTACATATCTCGGGACTTAAAAGCTACTGTCTCTCTCATGGTGAGGCCTCAGAAGGGTCCTCCCCCTCCCTTCAGAGAAACCATGCTTTCCCTGTCTCTGATTCTTGGTGTAAACCCTTTTTCCCCAAAGTCAACAAATGTATTCACCCCCATGTTTCTTACCGAGGAACTTCTCTAGTTGCCAGCTACCCCAAATACCTCTCCTTTTCAATCCTGATGCTTTGCTTTTTATCTCATTGCTGCTCTAATCCAGTGTTTCATTTTTGCCTGGCTAGCTTTGGGGACTGGAGGAAGGGGAGGAAAAATAGTGGAAGCTGGTCCCAGCAGATATCTTTAAACTGAGATCTTCCCCCGGAACTCTATGTGTAAGTCTAGGGAGAAAGCAGGATGCAGACTGAATGGGGGCATACTAAAAGAAAAGTGTTCTCCAATACTGTCTGCCCTTATCTGTTCACAACCTGGTCCCAAAGTGTCCTCCCAGCTTCATTATTCTCCTGCCCACCCTTAGTAGTCCAGTCAGCCAAACTGGCCTTCTTTCTGTTCTTCACACATAACACTCCCTTTCCAATCTCCGTGCTTTGAAGCAGCTATCGTCTGGGCCTTAGAATGTATTCCCTACTCAAGAAACATCTCAAGCACCACCTTCTACATGAAGCCTTTTTTGATCCCCCTCCCAACTAAGAGTGAAGTGACTCCCTACATACCTTAAAACTATTTTATATTTACATGTATGTATGTATATATGTATATTTCATATTTATATAAAATATGGAATCCAGGTGGTACAATGGATAGAATACTGGGCTTGGAATAAGGAAGAACTGAGTTCAAATCTCACTTCAGGCACTTATTAGCCAGATGACCTTAAGCAAGTCACACTACTCTTGTCAGTCTTGGTTTTCTCCTCTGTAAAATGAGGACAACCATACCTACCTCCATGGATTGTGAGGATAAAATGAGGTAATATTTGTAAAGTGCTTTGCAAACCTTAGAATGCCAAATAAATGTAATTCTTATTATATGTACATATCTTCCATATGTCTATTATATATACATTCAAGATTTGTCAGAGTACAGATCATTCTCACTGTCCCAGGAATCCTAGGGATTTCATTCTTTGTATTTAATCCCAGCACAGTGTCAGGCACATAAGAAGTGCTTAATAAATAAATATTTGTTGATTTGTTGATCGAATGACTTAGCTGTCTTCCATTTTCTTAAACATTAGAGTCCTAGGGGAAAATGGAAATGTAAGAGGCAAGAGGAATGAAGTTAGGAAAAGACAGTGGCTTGGGAGGTGGTGGGGTCGGGTAAGTTAATTTTTCAACTTAGAAAGATTTCTGGAGATGGATAAAATACTAGATCCTGTCTCCAAAGGGAGCACCATGTGGCCTCCTACAAAACATACTAGAGGACTGGGACAGTGCAATTGGATCTGTATCATTAAGGTGGGTGATGAGAACATTGTGTGCACTGGGCCACACATGTATTCTGGTTGCACATGTGTATCTAATAGTGGAGTGTTGAAGAGGTTAAAGTGTGTGCAATTGTTGGAACTTATCCAGGTATTAAAACCAAATATCAAAAAGTTTGATATCATATTCAGTATTCTATGCCTATAATACCCCAACTCTGAAAAAAAAAGGTGAGGAACTTCACCCTTTTCTTTGGGATCAAGTTTGGTCATTATCATTTCATAGCATTCAGTTTCTATTTTTATTTTATTTCCATTTACACAGCTGTAGTTGTGTGAATGGAAATTGGAACATTGGAGAATGGAATCTTGTTTTCCTATTTCTGCACTGCTCATTTTGCAGAGTTCAGATATGCCTCTCCACGTTTCTTTGATTCATCATGCTCATAGTTTCTTACAGTACAATTAATATTCCATCACATTCATGAGCTACATCTTTAGCCATTCCCCACTTGACAGAGATTTGCATTCTTTTCTGTTTTTTACTACTCCTAAAAATGTTTCTATAAATGTTTTTTATATATGGAACTAGGATTTTCTTTTGCCATTGCCTTCTTAGGGACATATGCCTATCAGTGGAATCTATAGGTCAAAGACTATGGACATGTTAGTCATTTTTTTTGCATAATTGTAAATTCCCTTCTGCTAAACCAATTTATAGCTCCACCCAAAAATGCAACATGTTTTCTTTCTTTTCTACATCTCAACAACATTCCTCTTGTCATCTTTGCCAAATTACTTGGCATTGAGGTGCAACCACAGGTTTGTTTTGATTTGCATTTCTCTTACTGCTGGTGATTTGGAACATCACCTTATATCTGCATAAGAGTCTGCATACTTCAAACTTCCCTCACCTACCATTTCAGGCAGGTAAGTTGAGTTTGATGTGTTTGATTAGGCTTATCTTCAGCTCTATAGTCTTGAATACCCATGGACCTTTTTTTAAATACTTTGCCCCCAAAAATCCATTTGATTCTAGACTGCTAAGTGCTGACTTTCATGATTGATGTACTAGATTATCATTAAAGGCCATTCAGCAATGGGTATATAATTTAGGTTAAAATGCTTGTGCTTGAAAATAGTACATCATCTACCTATAAGGGAGATGATAGTCCCGTGATTCTGTGCTTAATTCATATTTTTAAAATATTTTACACATTATCAACACATATATATCACTGACCTGTAAAACTGTTTCATTATCAAATATAGAATACAAGTCTATACAATCCTGAGTCATCTCGCTCATAGAAACTAAAGCTTCAGTGCCCACATGGTCATAGTATAACTCAAAAATGGGTAGTTTGCTTTTACCCATTTTGGAATAAAATTTTAGTCCTGTTGGAAAGAAAATATTTTTAAAAGTATTTCAAAATTCAACCTTTTACCTGGGCATGGGCAAATACTTTCTTAAATTTGACTGGGATAAGTTATCACTCTGACCCCCTGGGTAACTCTTCTTGTTAGGCTTCCAACAGTGTTTGGTTTGGGCTTACATAACTGGTAACATAACTTATCCAGCTGACTTCCAATGGAAGAATGAATTTTGATGAGTGTGGTATGACTATATCCCAGGAGAATGAAATCTCTGGCTAACACCTTCTTGCCTAGTCTCTGTGCTTTATTTTCCACCTAAGGGATCCCTTTTGTCATATTGATCCTAGACTCATCATATCTTCTAGACTAGATAATCATAAGTACTACCCCTAGTCATGGAGAATTGCTAACTCTTAGGAGTGTTATTTCACTCCTCTGGGCTAATCCTTAAAAAGAAGGAAAGGACTAGAAGATCTCAAAGGATTCTCTGGAATGCAATATTTTGCTGCCCCCTAGCTATTTGGGCTAAATGCTGTCCTGTTGCTCCAGTAATTTCATATACACATTTTTTTTTCAGTTCTGTGTCTACCTATCTCTCTCCAGCCATTTCTTCATCATGTTTCCTCTAATCTAGTCAGTCACTTTCTTCCCTGACAAAAAACCTTGGACTCAACCTCTGGGACACTGGGGCTTAAGAGATGAGCTTTTACCTTCTGGGCCTCCATGACACTTCATGCTATCCACATCATGCTATCTCTCTAGCTCTCCTACATTTGTTCTCCCTCCCCCTTTATAATGCAAATACCTTGAAGCCAGGGAATGTCTTGCTTTCTTGCATTTGTATCACCAACATTTAACACAGCAACTTGCATGGAGTAAGAACTTAATAATTATTTTATATTTCTGTCAATATCACTGTCTTCTAGGCCAGTGGTCTCCAAATTTTTTAATTCCTATTGGGATTTTATAGTCTTAGAGAGTTGTATAAAGTATTAAAAACTTAAGTGACTTGTCCATGGTTACATAACCAGTATGTATCAAAGGTGGGGCTTGAACCCAAGTTTTTTCTGGCTTCAAGGCCAGCTTTCTATCCACTGATCTGTGCCAAGTACATTATAAAACATACAAAATGAATATTTCTTAAAATGATATTTTCATTTCACTTCATTTCATTAAAATGAAACAATTTAAAATAATTTGTTTTATTTATTGAGTCAAAATCCTTTTTGCTCTTACTAAAAATTATCAACATTTTAGTGGAAACAATGAGTTTGAAAATCCATTATTATTTTTAAAAATATTTCCTTAATACTACACTGTGGGTTTAAGTTCAGTTTATTCTGATACTGGGTTTTTATGGCCATCAGCTCAAAAAGATGCTTTGTGAATGTGAAGAAGCATCGGTATTAAGCTTACTCAATCAGCACACTAATTGTTCAGGCCAATCCCCTAATTATGGAAAGGTTTCTGCTGAAATTTGGTTTCTAAAATTCTATCTTCCATGATGTCATCAGTTGCTTTTGCAAATACATTGAATACATTATTTTTAATTTTCAAAAACCAATGAAACTTCATTAGAAAGATTTTTAGATAGCTGGTTGTTTTGTCAATTAGTCATGATTGACTCTGTGACCCCAATTTGAGTTTTTCTTGGCAAAGTGGAGTCATTTGCCATTTCCTTTTCCAGGTCATTTTACAGATGAGGAAACTGAGGCAAACAGGATTAAGTGACTTGCCTAGGGTCCAATTAATAAGTGTCTGAGGCCATGTTGGAACTATGACTCCAGGGCCAGCACTCTATCTACTGTGCCACCTAGCTGCCCCTTTAAGTAGCTTAGAAAATGTTGTTTCCAACTTTGTTATGGGTGACACTCTTAATTTTCAGCCACAAAACTTTCATTTTTAAATGTCTTGCTTTGTGGTGATATGATATCACTGAAGGCACTATATAAAATTTTTGATGAAATTCATTTTTAATGTAATATTTCAAATAATCTTCTTGATAATTTTGACTAGGGGAGGAGGACATATATTTGTCAATTCTTATTAGATCATTGTTTTTACCTTAGAATATAACTGATAAGCACTGCCTAGTAGAAGTTTTAGCCTTCCACTTCCTTGTTTACATTTTCCACCTTAGTGTCCCTTCTGAGTTAGCCAAGTTTTTCTTTGAGTCATGGGTCCAGTCCCCAAAAGATTGCTAATCTGAGATCTAGGGTAACTATTCTTCCATAGGTAGCTATTTTTAACACTGTAGTTCATAAGATCCCCAGTGGTGTGCTTCCCATTAATAATCAGGCAAAAGATGCAATTAGTTCAAAGCAAGGATATTTAGTGTGATAGCATAATAACAATAGTAGCTACAAAGTATTTTCCTCATAAAGCTGAAGCATATTCTCTCACAAACAAAGTATCCATCAGGAAGGAGTGTCATTTATAGAACATAAGTGATAGTAAGGTGCACATATAAAGAATACATGTTGTCAAGACAACTCAAAACTCCAAAACTCAAAACTCCAAAACTGTGGGGAGGCAGGGTAGGTAAGAATGGTTGGGACAGTAGAACCAGAGATAAGATAGACTTAGGACTGGATTATAGTGATGTCATGTGAAATCAACCCACTTTACTCAGAACACAAAAGGAGTCTGGTCACATGACACTGCTTTCACTAAATATTAAATATTGCTTTCTTCATAAATGGATATTTTTGAAGGTGAGGCCCTGCAGAAGAAAAAAAAAAGATGATCTAGGTGCAGGGCAGGGGAGGGCAGGGAGAGAGAGAGATACCAACACAAAAACAAAGAAATGGAAAGGACCATCAAAAAACAATCTAAAGTGAATGCTGCAAAATTACAAATGGTAAGAAGAGAAAGGAACAAGAATTCATTAAGGTTTGGAGCTTAATTAAACAAATTTGGAGCTTCCTAAATTTTATATTTATGAAGGAAAGAAAGAATAAAGGGAAAGAATGGGTGTAGCTCTTAAATTAGAATGTGATAGGCGCAACATTTACCATACTTAGGCTAGGTTAGGTTTTGTTTTTCCTTAAAAGGCTTGATAACATCATCAAAACTTGATTGGATCAAGGGACAAATGCTGGAATAAATTAAAAAATAAATAAACATTTATTAAGTTTTTACTGTGTGCTAGGCACCATGCTAAGCCCTGGAATCATCAACATAGATTCCTGAAGGACCACACTTTTCCGACTTGTTGGCCTCTGTGGCAAATTCTGGATGACATGCAATTAGAGGGATATTCATTATTCATTGTTCTTCCTTTGACCATGCAAGGATAAGAAAAATAATAATTCTACCTGAGTTAACATAGAGTTAATGTTATACCAAATTAACAATAAGGTATTTTATGAAACTAGACAAAGATGAAATTCATTTGGAGGAAAATGGTCTAAAATTTGAAAGTGAATATATTTTTAAAAAGGGGAGGGGGAGGACAGTAGCACTTCCAAACCTCAAATTATATTAGAAAGTGGTAATTGGCAGGGAGAAGCCAAGATGGCAGAGAAAAGGTAGGCACTCACCTGGGCTGTCCCCCAAATACTTCCAAACACCTGTAAATAATGCCATAAAACAATTGCTGGAGCAATAGAACACACAAAAGGATGGGGTGAAATAATTTTTCATCCAAAGACAACATAGAAGATCAGCAGGAAAGGTCTCTTACACCAGGGTGAGAGTGGATCTCAGTCCAGCCCAGGCTACAACAGCACAGACCCAGCCCCAGCAAACCAGGAGCAGGCTTAGGGAGCCACTGAATCAGTAACGGCAGCAGCTGATTCCAGAGTTCTCAGCCCATAGAGAGAAAGGGGGTCAAACAAGTGATCAGAAGCAGATTGCAGGGTTATCTTTGCTAGCACTGAGGCAGTACTCTGTTGTTTTGCCTGTACTTGGATCTGTGTTGCAGTCCTGGGTGGCAGCCTCAGGGTGAGGAAGAGCACTAGCATACCAGAGCTTGTGACCACAGTGGAGGAGAGACCCTTGTCACAGTTCCAGAGCAGAAAAGAGTGCTTGTGGTCACTCACAGACCAGAGCACAGGCCAGGAGAGGAGTAAACACCTCTCCTTAGACAACATCACCTTGGAAGAAACTTACAGGTTCCTAGAAGTATCTCTGAAATGAGCTACACAAAAACCATGAAACTTGGGACAGTATACCTCCTAAAAGAGATCCCAAAAGGAAAACTCCCAGGAATATTATAGTCAAATTCCAGAGCTCCCAGGTCAAGCAGAAAATATTGCAAGCAGTCAGAAAGAAACAATTCAAGTATTGTGGAACCACAATCAGGATAACACAAGATTTAGCAGCTTCTACATTAAAGGATCTCAGGACTTGGAATATAATATCCCAAGATCAAATGAGCTAGGATTAAAACCAAGAATCACCTACCCAGCAAAACTCACTATAATCAATGAGGGGGAAAACTGGCATTCAATGAAGCAGAGGAATTGAATGCATTCTTGAGAAAAAACCAGAGCTAAACAGAAAATTTGACTTTCAAATATAAGACTCAAGAGAAGCATAAAAAGGTAAACAGGAGAGAGAAATTGCAAGAGACTTATTAAAGTTTCACTACCTCATACCTATTAGATTAGATAATAGGATAGAAAAAGTAAATGACAAATGTTGGAGGGGATGTGGGAAAATGAGACAATAATGTACTGTTGTTGGAGTTGTGAATTGTTTAAACCATTCTGTAGAGCCATTTGGAACTATGCCTAAAGGGCTACATAACCATGCATAGCCTTTGACATAGCAATACCACTACTAAGTCTATATCCCAAAAGAGAAAAAAAAAGGGAAAGAACATATACATACGAAAATATTTATAGCAGATCTTTTCTGCAGATAAAGAAATAGAAATCAAGGGGATGCATATCAATCACGGAATGGCTGAATAAGTTGTGGTATGTAATTATGATGGGATATTGTTGTAATATGAGAAATGATGAGCAGGATGCTCTCAGAAGAACCTAGAAAGACTTACATGGGCTGATGTAAAATGAAATGTACTGGGTACGAAATAACAGCATTGTTGTAAGATGATCAGCTATGAATGAGTTAGCTAGTCTCAGCAACACAATGATTCATGATAACTCTGAAGGACTTAGGATGAAAAATGCTATCCATCCACAGAGAAAGAACTGATGGTGTCTGAACACAGATTGAAGCAACTTTGGGGTTTTGGGGGGGTTCACTTTATTTTTCTTGAGGTTTTTTTTTGATGTTTTCTTTCACAGCATGACTATTTTGGATATATTTTATATGACTACATATATACAACCTAGATGGAATTGATTGTCTTCTCAATGAGAAGGGTGGAGAGGGAGAAAGGGAGAGAATTTGGAGCTCAAAGTTTTAAAAAACAAATGTTATTAAAAAATATTTTTTTAATTAAAAAAAAAAAACAGACTGGGCCAAATGTAAAAGAGGTATAAAAAGCCAATGAGGAAAAGAATGCCTTGAAAAGCAGAACTGACCAAATGGAAAAAGAGGCACAGAAATTCACTGAAGAAAAAAAACTTTCTAAAAAGTAAAATTGGTCAAATGGAAAAAAAGGTTAAAAAGCTCACTAAAGAAAATGATCCCTTAAAAATTAGAATAGAGCAAATGAAAGCTAATGACTTTATGAGAAATCAAGAAACAATAAAACAAAACCAAAAGAATGAAAAAAAAAGAAGACAATGTAAAATATCTCACTGGAAAAAAACAACTGACATAGAAAATAGATCCAGGAGAGAGAATTTAAAAATTATTGGACTACCTAAAAGTCATGATCAAATAAAGAGCCTAGACATCATCTTTCAAGAAATTATATTCTAGATATATTCTGATATTCTAGAACCAGAGGATAAAATAGAAATGGAAAGAATCCACCAATCACCTCCTGAAAGAGATCCCCAAATTTGTAGCCAAATTCCAGAGTTCCCAGGTCAAGGAGAAAATATTGCAAGTAGCCAGAAAGAAACAATTCAAGTATGGTGGAGCCACAGTCAGAATAACACAAGATTTAGCAGCTTCTACATTAAAGGATCAGAGGGCTTGGAATATGATGTTCCAGAGGGCAAAGGAGCTAGAATTACAACCAACGATCACCTACCCAGCAAAACTGAGTATGAGGGGGGAAAGTGGACATTCAATAAAATAGAGGACTTTAAAGCATTCTTAACAAAAAGACCAGAGTTTAATAGAAAATTTGACTTTTAAATACAAAACTCAAAAGAAGCATAAAAAGGTAAACAGGAAAGGGAAATGACAAGGGACTTAATGAGGTTAAACTGTTTGCATTCCTACATGAGAAGATGACACTTGTAACTCATAAGAACTCTCTCATTATTAGGGCAGTTAGAAGTTAGAAGGAGTACATATAGATAGATGGCACAGGTATTGAATATGAAGGGATGATATCTAAAGAATAAAAATAAAACTGAAACAAAATTAAGGGGTGAGAGAAGAATGTACTGGGAAGAAGGGAAAGGGAGAGGTAGAATGGAGTAAATTATTTTACATAAAAGAAGCAAGAAAAAGCTTTTACAGTGAAGGGGAAGAGGGAGGAGGAGAGGGGGAATTAGTGAACCTTACTTTTATCAGAATTGGTTCCAAGAGAAAATGACATACATACGCAATTGGGTGTAGAAATCTATGTTACCTTAAAGGAAAGTATGAGGGGAAAGGAATAAGTGGGGGGGGGTTGATAGAAGGGATAGCAGATTGGAGGAGGGGGTAGTCAGAAGCAAAACACTTTTGAGGAGGGACAGGGTGAAAGGAGTGAAAGAATGGAATAAATGGAAAGGGGTAGGATGGAGAGAATACTTAGCAACAATAACTGTGGAAAAAATTTGAAGCAAGTTTCTCTGATAAAGGCCTCATTTCTCAAACATATAGCAAACTGAATCAAATTTATAAAAATAAGAGACACTCCCCAAACTGATAAATGATCAAAAGATATGAACAGTTTTCAGATGAAGTAATCAAAGCTATCTATAGTCATATGAAAAAATGCTCTAACTCACTATTGATTGGAGAAATGTAAATTAAAAGAGTTCCAAGGTACTATCTCATACCTATTAGATTGGCTAATAGGACAGAAAGGGAAAATGATAAATGTTGGAGAGGATGTGAGGAAAATGAGACATTAATGCTCTGTTGGTGGAGTTGTTAATGGATTCAACCATTCTGTAGAGAAATTTGGAACTTATCCCAAAGGGCTATAAAACCATGCATACCCTTTGACTATACTATTACTAGGACTGAATTCCAAAAGAGATTAAAAAAAAAAGGAAAAGGACCTATATATACAAAAATATTTATAGTAGCTCTTTTCTGGTAGCAAAGAATTGGAAATGAAGGGAATGTCCACCAAATGGGGAATGGTTAAACAAGTTGTGGAATGTGATTGTGATGGAATACCATTGTGCTATAAGAAATGAGCAGGATGCTCTCAGAAAAACCTAGAAAGACTGATGCAACATGAAACGTACTGTGTACAAAGTAACAGCAATATTGTAAGATGATTAGTTATGAATGACTTAGCTATTTTCAATGATATAATGATCCACGGCAACTCTGAAGGACTTATAATGAAAAATGCTATCCATCTCCAGAGAAAGAATTGATGGCGTCTGAATACAGATTGAAGCATACTTTTTTTTTCCTTTATTTTTTTTGGTCCATGTTTTCTTTCACAACATGGCTAACATGGCAATGATTTGCATGACAACCCATGTATAACATATATCAATTGCTTGCCTTCTCAGGGAACATGGGTAGGGTAGAAGAGAGAGAATTTGGAACTCAAAATTTTAAAAATGGATGTTAAAAATTGTTTTTTACATGTAACTGGGGAAAAATGAAATACTAAATACATTTTTAAAAAAGAAAGTAGTAATCATAAAAATGTTTTGATATGAGTTAAAGGCAAATCAGTGGAATGGATGATATAAATAGGAATCAGAAATAGGAAATAGCAGTTTTCTATAATTTCAAGAACTTAATAAACTCCTTAGAAAGAGCTCTCCATTTGACAAGTACTGCTGGGGGGCAGGCAGAGAATGAAAAGTATTTTGGGAGAACTTAGGTTTATACTAATAGCTTTTAGTATGTACCACAATAACCTCAAAAGAGGTACATGATTTCAACATAAAAGGTCATACTATCAGAATAAAATTAGAAGACCATGAGATTAAGTACCTTTCTCATTAGGTACAGCTATAACTTGATATGAATTCTTAAGCAAACAAGCAACAAAAGAAATCAAAAAAGGTAAAACAAATCATTCCAAATAAACAGAATTGAAAAGTTTTACATGTACAAAATCAATGTAACTAGAATAGGAAGAGAATGCATCAACTTAGAAATAACCTTGGCATAACATATCTTTCAAGAGGTTCTGATATCCAAGGACATAAGGAACTAAAACAAATGAAGAAGACTAAACCATCCCCTAATTGATAAATGGTCCAAGGATATGAATAAATGGTTCTCAAAATAATTAGAAACTTTTAAGAACTATGTGAAAGATTGCCTCCAAATAACTAATAATAAAAGAAATGCAAATTAAAGCAACTCTGAGATTTTGCCTCACTTGTAGCAAGTTGTCAAAATTGACAAAAGATGAAAATAGTCAATGGTTGGAAGGGTTGTAAGAAGACAGTTCCACTAACATACACTGAAAAATAATTTGGAATTATGTTTTTAAAAATAACTAGAGTTTTGATACCCTTTTACTCAGAGACTCTACTGCTCCTTGCTATCTCCAAGGGGGTCAAAAACAGAAATAATGGTTACATGAATATCAAAATATTCATGGTAAAATTTTTTGTGGTAGCAAAGAATCAAAACCAAAGTAGTGGATTGGACATAGGCTAAACAAATTGCAATATGTGACTATAACACAATGTTTCTATTTAGTAACTCACAAACTCCATGAAGGGAATCACACTAAAATTCTTTTTTTTTCTTTTTTTTTGGGGGGGGGGGGGCTTGAAGATTTCTTTTTGTTGTTGTTGTTGTTGTTGTTGTTGTTGTTGTTAATAAATTTATTTTTAGTTTTCAACATTTACTTCCACAAGATTTTGAGTTCCAAATTTTCACCGTCTCGCCCTCCCCCCACCCCAAGATAGCATGCATTCTGAATACCCCTTCCCCTAGTCTGCCTTCCCTTCTATCTCTCGCACCCTTCTCTTTTCTCCTTCCCCTTCTGTTTTCCTGTAGGGCGGGATAGATTTCTGTACTCCATTTCCTGTATTTCTTATTTCCCAGTTGCATGTGAAAGCATCTTTTTAAAACATGTGTTTTTAAACCTTTGGGTTACAAATTTTCTCCCTTACTCCCTCCCCACCTACCCTCATTGAAAAGGCAAGCAACTCAATATAGGTTATACCCGTGCAGTTATGCAAAACACTTCCATAGTAGACATGCTGTGAAAAACTATTTCCCTTAATCCTATTCTGCCCCCTCCCATGTATTCCATTCTTTCTTTTGACCCTGTCCCTCCTCAGAAGTATTTGCTTCTGATTACCCCCTTTCCCAATCTGCCCTCCTCTCTATCATCCCCCTACTCTCTTGTCCCCTTCCCCCCCATTTTGCTGTAGAGTAAGACAGATTTCCATACTCAATAGAGTATGTATGTTATTCCCTTCTTAAGTCAAATCCTATGAGAATAAGATTAACTCATTCACTCTCACCTTCCCCCATTTCCCCACCACTGTAAGAGCCTTTTCTTTTCTGTTTTTTTGTGAGATAATCTACCCTGTTCTACCTCTCCCTTTCTCCTTCTCCTAGTATAATCCTCTCTCACACTTTAATTTTATTCTCCAAATATGACCCCTTCATCTTCAACTCACCCTGTGCCCCCTATCTATCTATCTATCTATCTATCTATCTATCTATCTATCTATCTA
>NW_020954572.1:4176356-4191889 GCF_900497805.2 Vombatus ursinus | reverse complement strand
CTATCTATCTATCTATCTATCTATCTATCTATCTATCTATCTATCTATCTATATACATACATACATATAATTTTTTCCCTCCAACTACCCTAATACTGACAAAGGTCTCATGAGTTACAAATATCATCTTTCCATGCAGGAATGTAAACAGTTCAACCTTAATAAGTCTCTTAGGATTTCTCTATCCTGTTTACCTCTTCATGTTCCACTTGTGTCTTATATTAGAAAGTCAAATTTACTATTCAGCTCCGGTCTTTTCATCAAGAATGCTTGAAAGTCCTCGATTTCACTGAATGACCATTTTTTCCCCTGAAGGATTATATTCAGTTTTGCTGGGTAGGTGATTCTTGATTGTAATCCTATCTCCTTTGCCCTCTGGAATATTATATTCCATGCCCTGCGGTCCCTTAGTGTAGAAGCTGCTAAATCTTGTGTTATTCTGATTGTGTTTCCACAGTACTGAAATTGTTTCTTTCTAGCTGCTTGTAATATTTTCTCCTTGACCTGGGAACTCTGGAATTTGGCTATAAAATTCCTAGGAGTTTTCCTTTCAGGATCTCTTTCAGGAGGAGATTGGTGGATCCTTTCAATTTCTATTTTGCCCTCTGGTTCTAAAATATCAGGGCAGTTTTCCTTGGTAATTTCTTGAAAGATGATGTCTAGGCTCTTTTTTTGATCATTGCTTTCAGAAAGTCCAATAATTTTTAAATTCTCTCTCCTGGATCTATTTTCCAGGTCAGTTGTTTTTCCAATGAGATATTCTACATTGTTTTCTAATTTTTCATTCTTTTGGATTTGTTTTACAGTGTCTTGATTTCTCCTAAAGTCACTAGCTTCCGATTGCTCTATTCTAATTTTTAAGGAAATATTTGGTTCAGTAATCTTTTGGACTTCCTTTTCCATTTGGCCAATTTTGCTTTTTAGGGCATTCTTCTCCTCATTGGCTTTTTGGACCTCTTTTGTCATTTTGGTTAGGCTATTTTTTAAGGTGTTATTTTCTTCAGTATTTTTTGGGGTGTCCTTTAGCAAGCTGTTGACTTGTCTTTCATGATTTTCTTGCATCACTCTCATTTCTTTTCCCAGATTTTCCTCTACTTCTCTTACTTGCTTCTCAAAATCCCTTTTGAGCTCTTCCAAGGCCTGGGACTGATTCATATTTTTCTGGGACGCTTTGCATGCAGGAGCTTTGACTTTGTTGTCTTCTTCTGGTTGTATGTTTTGGATCTTCTTTGTCACCAAAGTAAGATAATAAAGTCTGACTCTTTTTGCACTGCTTACTCATGATTCTGGCCAATTACTTGAGTTTTAAACTCTTTGTTAAAGTAAGAGTCTGTTTCCAATGTGAAGAATGTCCTGTCCCAAGCTTTGGGGGTTTGTACAGCTGTTTTCAGAGCTACTTCTAGGGACTTGTAAATTTTCAGTTCTTCGAAGGTGCTATGATAAGGGGAGAGGTGTTCCCTCTCCACAGCCACAACAAGCTCCACCAAGTCAGCACTCCTCCACACCCCAGGACCGCCCCTCAGAACTGTGACCCAGATCCAAGCACCAGTAAAGCAAGAGATTCCTGCCTCGGCACTGGCAAAGAGAACCCTGCAATCCCCTCTGATCAACCACTCGATTCCCTCTCAGTCTGTGGGCCAGAAGCTCAGGAGGCAGCCGCTGCTTGTACCTTACTTGTAACTTGGTACTGAGACCTAGCTTATCTTTCCCTGCAGACACAGACTTTTCCCACTGACCTTCTAAATTGTCTTTGGCATTCATGGGTTGAGAAGTCTGGAAATCACCACAGCTACCTAAGATTCAGTCCTCTGAGGCCTGCTCCAGGGTCGCTGTGGCCTGCGTGCCCACACTGAACTGTGCTCCTCTCCCCGCCCAGTATGATATACCTTCCCGATCAACCATCCAGGCTGTCTTGGGGTGGAAATTTGTTTCACTCTGTCTTTTTGTTCATTCTGCTGCTTTAGAATTTGTTTAGAGCTATTTTTCATAGGTATTTGGAGGGGTTTGGGGGAGAGCTCAAGCAAGTCACTGTTTTCACTCCGCCATCTTGGCTCTGCCCAATAGATGATTCTTGATTCACTAAAATTCTTTAATAGTATAATTTCAGATTATTATGAATAGTATATTAAATTACTCTTGGGGTTCATGACACATTATTTGGTTGTTGTTGAAAGGCATTTACAGAAAAAAAGGAACAAAAACTTTTGGGAAATGTTGCTATGATAGACTATTACTATATCATAAGAAATGACAAATATGAAAAATTCTGAAAAGCATTGAGAGTCTTGGATGGATTGACATACTGTTAAATAGGAAGAACCAAGAAAATAATAAACATAATGACTGCAATAATATGAATAAAATATTTTAAAAGAAACTAAATGCTATATAATTATAAAGACTAACTTTGGCCTTAGAAAGCAATTTCAGTTGAGTAACAGGTTCAGAGACCAAGGTTGAGAAGTGAATAAGAGGAGGAAAAAGTGAAGATGATTGTAGACAGTTTTCTAAGAACTTGACTATGAAAGGGAAGACATATGTAAAGCTTTGAGATCCAATGAGGGTTTTTTTTTTTAAAGGATATGGGAGACTTGGGCATATTCATAGGCAGGAAAGAAGGAACTGGTAGATAGGAAGAGACTAAAGGTTAGAGAGAGAAGGGAGAGGATTAAGAGGGAAATTTGTTAAAGAGTTAACTCTTCATCAGAGACTGGCATAAATGAGAAGGACATGGGAAATAATGTCAAAGCAGCTTTGAGATTTAGAAAAGGATAAATCACAGCAAATAGTCTTCGTAAAGTATAAAGCAAGATCCTCTACTACGAGAGGTGTGGAAGACTTTAGGGAAAAAAAGAAATTTGGGACAGCTTCTGTATAAAGTGGGAGAGAAAATCAATTAGATTCAACAAAGGATTTACCACATAAGGGCTGTAGAACTGGTTCCTCTAGAATCTTCTTAGCTATTTACAATCATATGGTGGATAGCTGACCAGGCTTTCACACAGCAGAGTCCTCTGGTAAAAGCAGCTTCTTATATAAATGAGGACCTTCAGTATAATGGATATATAGGCACCTAGCCTTCTTTCTATTACTACTGTTTACCTCCAAGGGTTAGGTATTGTCCTGGTTACAGTGACATTAATGGGCAACTAATTCCCAAACAACTGAAAATTATCTTAGTCTATATTGTAAGCACAGTGTATGCTCTAGGAAGGCACTCTCAAACTCATAACCCACCAACTACTTTGTGGTGCTCCCCAAGTCACATTCAGCTGAATATATAACTGCATTAATTAGTCTTTGTGGTGAGAAAAAAAATAAAAATTCAATTCAATTCAAAAAACATGTATTAAGCACCTACTCCATACCAGGCACCATGATAACAAATGAAAATACAAGTAAAAAAAATAAAGACAATCTCTGCCCTCAAGGAGCTTATAATCTGATGGGACAAGACAACACACAAAAGAAACATGAAAGCAAAGGGATGGATGGAACAGGGGAGGGATACTTGTGGAGTGGAAACCAAGCAGAGCCACTGATGGAAAACAAAGCTACCTTATTATTCAGATATCAATAAATAGATTGATGATCAAACTGAAACACAAAATTTGAGTATTACATAACTACTTTAGGAAATGAAATTCACTTTGGATTCTTCTTTTAATGGCAAAAGCTATGGAGAATTTTACCTATACTATCTGATAGTGGTGTAGCAGGTAACTGTAAGAATCTATTATTTCATTAGTGTGATTAATTCTTCCTTCAATGCAGACAGCAATCCTTCTGTGCTTTGGTATCTAGATAGTCTTCATAAGTTGCTGTAACTGAAAACATTTATCACCTATTGACCAACATTTTAGGGATGAGTGTTCATACACTTGGGCTGGTCTTCCAAAGACATATATGGAGTCTATTACTAGTCCTGTTATCAGAAGGCTTTCCAGTTTGGCAGGACCTGCCACAGCTTGTATTCAACTGCCATGAAATTCAAGAACATAGAATCAACTCCATACCATGATAATGATATCAGAGAAGGATTTTAGCCAAACCAATACCCTTAGGAACATTAAAAGCAAAAAGAAAACTTGAATGAGTCTGCTCATAACTTGGCTATGAAGAAAAAAAAAATATTAGAGGACCATGGGAATAACATTTGGGTTTTGAACGAGGATTTTAGAATTAGATAATAAAGTTTGATTAGATAATATAACTGGATTCTAGCATCTGCCCAACATTTCAATTGTTATATCTAAATGACTCACCTGCCTTAGAAAAATATAAATTTGAAGCCTGAGAAACAAAGATAATCTCTTTAGAATGGAAACTATGGTAGCTTGAAATTATGACATCATCAAAAAAATTTCCCACTATCTCAAAACTGTTAGCTCCATCATATGAAATCCAGATCTAGAGAGAAAAGATAACAATAAATGAAGAAGTGTTATTTTCATTTAAGGGATTTTTATTACAAAGGTATTACAAAATACAATTATACAAATTATTATTTACAAATTATACAAATAATTATTAAATATCTATTATGTAAAAACCTATTAGGTGGAGAGCAGGTGGTGGTATGCACCACCAGCAGAAATTCCTCACCAAGAGCTCTCTGCACTGATGAAAATGGATGTCTGGTCCAAATAAGAAAGACACTGAGGATATACAGACAACAATGACAATTTTGCCTGCAGATAGCTTACCGAGGAATAACAACACATGCTCAGAAAAATAAATACAAGTTATTTTTCTTTTTATTTTCACATTAGTGTTGTTGTAACTAAAAAATTAGAATAAAAGGAACCAACAGAAAGAGGAAACAAAACACAACAGAAGAAAAAAAATAGCAAAAAGTATGCTTTGATTTGCATTCAAACTCCATAGTTCTTTCTTTGGATGTGGATAGCATTTTCCATCATGAGGCTTTTGGAAATGTCTTAGATCCTTGTATTGCTGAGAGGGGTTAAGTCTATCAAAGTCAGTCATCCCTCAATGTGGCTGTTATTGTGTACCATATTCTCCTGATTCTGCTGACTTCACTCAGCATCAAACCATACAAGTCTTTCCAGGTGTATCTGAAGTCTGCTTGTTCATCATCTCTTATAGCACAATAGTATTCGATTACATTCATATATCACATTCACAATTATGATTACTATGTGTCTTTCTCTCCATCCTTTCCCCCATTTATGCTTTTCTTTCTCCTTTCTTCTTTCCCCTTCTCACTAATGTTTTGCTTTTGACCACTGCCTCCCTCAGTCCCACCTCTCTTCAATTAGCCTCCTCCCTTTTCTTTCCCCTTTTCCCTCCTACTGCCTATAGGGCATGTTAGATTTCTATGCCTAACTGATTATGTTATTCCCTTCTTAAGCCAAATCTGTTGAGAGTGAGGTTCAAACAATGCTCATGTCCCTCCCTTCTTTCCCTCTGCTCTAATAGGTTTCTGTGCCTTTTCCTGTAATGTAATTTACCCTTGTCTTCCTTCTCCTTGCTTTTTCTCTCAGTACATTTTCTTTTTTTTTAATTATTTTTATTAATTTATTTTGATTTATCAATAATCGCTTCCACATGCTTTTGAGCTTAAAATTTTTCTCCCCCTTCCTCCCCACCACCCTCCCCAAGATGGCACACAATCTGATATAGGCTATATACATTTACATTCATATTAAACATATTTTCACATTAGTGATGTTGTAAGTAGAAATTAAAACCAATAAGAGGAACCATCAGAAAGAGGAAACAAAACTCAACAGAAGAGAAAAAAATAACAATTCAGCTTCCATTGTTCTTTCTTTGGGTGTGGATAGCATTTTCCATCACAAGGCCTCTGGAGATGTCTTAGATCCTTGTATTGCCAGAAAGGTTTAAGTTTATCAATATTAGTCATCACATAACATGGCTGTTATTGTGTACAGTGTTCTCTTGGTTCTACTCACTTCACTAAGCATCATACCATACAAGTCTTTCCAGGTTTTTCTGAAGTCAGCCTGTTCATCATTTCTTATAGCACAATAGTACTCCATCACATTCATATACCACAACTTGCTCAGCCATTCCCCAATTGATGGGCATCCTCTCAATTTCCAATTCTTTGCCACCGCAAAAAGAGCTGCTATGAATATTTTTTGTACATGTAGGTCCTTTTCCCATTTGTGTGATCTCTTTGGGATATAGCCCTAGAAGTGCTATTGCTGGGTCAAAGGGTATGAACATTTTTATAGCTCCATTTATAGTTCCAAATTGCTCTCCAAAATGGTTGGATCATTTCACAACTCCACCAACAATGCATTAGTGTTCCAATTTTCCCACGTCTTCTCCCACATTTATCATTTTCCTGTTTTGTCATGTTGGCCATTCTCGTAAGTGTGATGTAGTACCTCAGAGTTGTTTTGATTTGCATTTCTCTAATCAATAGTGATTTAGAGCATTTTTTTCATATGACTATAGATGGCTTTAATTTCTTCATCTGAGAACTGTCTGTTCATATCCTTTGACCACTTATCAATTGGGGAATGGCTTGTATTCTTATAAATTTGACTTAATTCTCTAGATATTTTAGAAATGAGGCCCTTATCAGAGAGACTGGTTGTAAAAATTCTTTCCCAATTTTCTACCTTCCTTCTAATCTTAGTTGCATTGGCTTTGTTTGTGCAAAAACTTTTCAATTTAATGTAATCAAAATTATCTATTTTGCTTTTCATAATGTTCTCTATCTCCTGTTTGGTCATGAATTCTTCTGTTCTCCATAGATCTGACAGGTAAACTATTCCTTGTTCTCTCAGTTTGCTTATAGTATCAGCCTTTATATCTAAATCATGTACCCATTTTGACTTTATTTTGGTATATGGTGTGAGATTTTGGTCTATGCCTAGTTTCTGCCATGCTCTTTTCCAGTTTTCCCAGAAGTTTTTTTCAAAGAGTGGGTTCTTATCCCAGAAGCTGGGGTCTTTGGGTTTATCAAATAATATATTGCTATAGTCATTGACTACTGTGTCTTGCATACTTAACCTATTCCACTGATCCACCACTCTATTTCTTAGCCAGTACCAAGCAGTTTTGATGATTGCTGCTTTATAATACAATTTAAGATCTGGAATGGCTAGGCCACCTTCCCCTGCATTTCTTTTCATTAGTTCTCTTGATATTCTGGACCTTTTGTTCTTCCAAATGAATCTTGTTATTATTTTTTCTAACTCTATAAAATAATTTTTTGGTAGTTTGATTGGTATGGCACTGAATAAGTAAATTAGCTTAGATAGAATAGTCATTTTTATCATATTAGCTCGGCCTACCCATGAGCAACTGAGGCTTTTTCAATTATCTAGATCTGATTTTATTTGTGTGAAAAGTGTTTTGTAATTGGGTTCATAGAGTTCCTGGGTTTGTTTCAGGAGGTAGACTCCTAAATATTTTATAATGTCTACAGTAAGTTTAAATGGAATTTCTCTTTCTATCTCTTGCTGTTGGGCTTTGTTGGTAATATATAGAAATGCCAATGATTTATGTGGGTTTATTTTATAGCCTGCAACTTTGCTAAAGTTGTTTATTATTTCAAGTAGTTTTTTACTTGATTCTCTGGGATTCTCTAAGTATAACATCATGTCATCTCCAAAGAGTGATAGCTTTGTTTCTTCTTTGCCTATTCTAATGCCTTCAATGTCTTTTTCTTCTCTTATTGCTAAAGCTAACATTTCCAGTACGATGTTGAATAACAGTGGTGATAATGGACATCCTTGTTTCACCCTCGATCTTATTGGAAATGTTTCTAGCTTGTCCCCATTACATATTACACTTGCTAAAGGTTTCAGATGGATGCTATTTATTATTTTAAGGAAGACTCCATTTATACCTATGCTCTCTAGTGTTTTTAATAGGAATGGGTGTTGTATTTTGTCAAAAGCTTTTTCTGCATCTATTGAGATGATCACGTGGTTTCTGTTAGTTTTGGTGTTGATAGGATGGATTATGTTGATAGTTTTCCTTATATTGAAGCAGCCCTGCATTCCTGGTATAAATCCTACCTGGTCATATTATTCACGTGATAAGTTGCTGTAATCTATTTGTTAATATTTTGTTTAAAATTTTTGCATCTATATTCATTAGTGAAATTGATCTATAATTTTCTTTTTCTGTTTTGACTCTTTCTGGTTTAGGTATCAGCACCATATTTGTATCATAAAAAGAATTTGGTAAGACTCCTTCTTCTATTTTCCCAAATAGTTAATATAGTATTGGAATTAATTGTTCTTTAAATGTTTGATAGAATTCATTTGTAAATCCATCTGGCCCTGGAGATTTTTTCCTATGGAGTTCATCAATGGCTTGTTCAATTTCTTTTTCTGAGATGGGGTTATTTAAGTATTTTATTTCCTCTTCTGTTAATCTAGGCAATTTATATTTTTGTAAATATGTATCGATTTCACTAAGATCATCCAATTTGTTGGCATATAGTTGGGCAAAATAATTCCTAATTGTTGTTTTAATTTCCTCTTCCTTGGTGGTAGTCTCACCCTTTTCTTTCTTGATACTAATAATTTGGTTTTCTTTTTTCTCTTTTTTAATTAGATTAACCAAAGGTTTATCTATTGTATTGGTTTTTTCATAAAACCAGATCTTAGTTTTATTTATTAGTTCAATAGTTTTCTTAATTTCAATTTTATTAATTTTTCCTTTGGTTTTCAATATTTCTAATTTGTTGTTTAATTGAGGATTTTTAATTTGTTCTTTATCTAGTTTTTTTAGTTGTATGCCCAATTCATTGATCTCCTCTTTTTCTATTTTATTTATGTAAGCATTTAGAGATATAAAACTTCCCCTAAGAACTGCTTTTGCTGCATTCCTTAAGTTTTGGTATGTTGTCTCATTATTGTCATTCTCTTGAATGAAATTATTGTTTCTATGATTTGTTCTTTGACCCAATCATTTTTTAGGATTAGATTATTTAGTTTCCAATTATTTTTTAGTCTATCTTTCCATGGCCCTTTATTATATGTAATTTTTATTGCATCATGATGTGAAAAGGATGCATTTACTATTTCTGCCTTTCTGCATTGGATTGTGAGGTTTTTATGCCCTAGTACATGGTCTATTTTTGTGTATGTGCCATGTACCACCGAGAAAAAAGTACATTCCTTTCTATCCCCATTCAGTTTTCTCCACAGGTCTATCATACCTAACTTTTCTAATGTTCTATTCACCTCCTTAACTTCTTTCTTGTTTATTTTGTGGTTAGATTTATCTAGTTCAGAGAGGGGGAGGGGGAGGTCCCCCACTAGTAAAATTTTGCTGTCTATTTCTTCCTGTAACTCCCTGAACTTCTCCTCTAAGAATTTGGATGCTATACCAATTGGTGCATATATGTTTAGTAATGATATTACTTCATTGTCTATGGTGCCTTTTAGCAGGATGTAGTTTCCTTCCTTATCTCTTTTGATAAGATCTATTTTTGCTTTTGCTTTGTCTGAGATGAGGATTGCTATCCCTGCTTTGTTTTACTTCAGCTGAAGCATAATATATTTTGCTCCAGCCTTTTACCTTTACCCTGTATGTGTCACTCTTTTTCAAATGTGTTTCCTGTAAACAACATATTGTAGGATTATGGTTTTTAATCCAATCTGCCATACACTTCCATTTTATGAGTTCAACCCATTCACATTTACAGCTATGATTACTATCTGTGTCTTTTTCCCCATCCTTTTCCCCCCATTTATGCTTTTCTTTCTCCTTTCCCCCCCATTAGTGTTTTGCTTTTGACCCGCGCCTCCTGCAGTCCCATCTCCCTTCTATTGTCCCTTTCCCTTTTCTTCCCCTTTACCTTTACTGCTTCTTCCCTCCCTTCTATCCACCCCTCCTTTTCTTTCCCTTTTCCCCTCCTACTACCTATAGTGCAAGTTAGATTTCTATAACTGATTATATTATTCCCTTCTTGAGTCAAATCTGATGAGGGTAAGGTTCAAACAATGCTCATCCCCCTCCCTTCTTTACCTCTACTCTAATAGGTTTTTGTGTCTTTTCCTGTAATTTACCCTTTTCTGCCTCCTCCTTTTTCAGTACATTTTCTTAGCTCAGACTAATCTACTTACTTGGATTCATTTAACCCACTTGATTAATTTTTTTTATCATTAACTCAAAATCAACTTATATCCACCCCCTTTATGTATACTCCTTTAACATGGTATAATAACAATACAGTTCTCAAGAGTTGCAAATGTCATCTTCCATTGTAGGGATGTAAACATTTTGCCCTTATTAACAACATATTGTATCTTTCTGTCTCATTTACCTTTTTATGTCTCTCTTGAATCTTGTACTTGAAGATCAAATTTTTTGTTGAGCTCTGGTCTTTTTATCAGGAATGTTTGGAAGTCCCCTATTTCATTGAATATCTATCTCCTTCCCTGAAAAATCACACTTATTTTCACTGGGTAGTTAATCCTTGCCTGCGTTCCAAGCTCCTTTGCCTTATGGAATATCATGTTCCATGCCCTACGGTCTTTCAATGTAGAAGCTGCAAGGTCCTGTGTAATCCTGAATGTGGTTCCATGATATTTAAATTGTTTCTTTCTGGCTGCTTGCAGTATTTTCTCTATGACCTGGCAATTTTGGAATTTGGTTACTATATTCCTTGGTGTTTTCAATTTGGGATCTCTTTCAGGAGGTGATCAGTGGATTCTTTCTATGGCTATTTTACCCTCTGGTTCTAGGACCTCAGAGCAGTTTTCCTTGATGATTTCCGGAAAGATACTGTTCAGGCTCTTTTTTTCATCATGATTTTCAGGTAGACCAATAATTTTTAAATTGTCTCTCCTGGATCCATTTTCCAGGTCAGTTGTTTTACCAGTGAGGTATTTTATGTTTTCATCTATTTTTTCATTCTTTTGGGGTTTTTTTGACTGATTCTTGCTCTCTCATACAGTCATTAGCTTCCATTTGCTTGATTCTAATTTTTAACAAATTGTTTTCTTCTATTAGATTGTGCACCTCCTTCCCCATTTGGTCAACTGTATTTTTTAGGGACTTGTTTTCTACAGTTAATTTTTGTCCTTCCTTTTCCAAGCTATTGACTCTCTCTTGCATACCTCTCATTTCTTTTCCCATTTGTTCTTCTACCTCTCTCATTTGACTTTTAAAATCCTTCTTGAGCTCTTCTATGAAGGCTTTTTGGGCTTCAGACCAGTTTATATTCCCTTTTGAGGTTCCAGGTGTGGATTTGTTGACAATGTTGTCATCTTCAGAATTTCTGCCTTGATCTTCACTGTTCTCATAATATGAATCTATCATATGTTTCTTTTTGCTCATGCTGTTTGCTTATTTCCCCTTTAAAGAGATTGGGCTCTCCTGCTGGGGAGCAGAGAGCACTGACCCAAGCTTCTTGTGTTGGAAGCCTAGAGCCTGGTCACTGACTTTGTGTGCTGAAGCCTCCAATGTTGGCAGTTGGAGGCTGTAGGATTCTGGCAGCTTACCTAGTGTTAGGCTGGAATCAGCAACACTGGAATTCTAAGGGTAGGATTAGGTAGTGTGTTCTGTGGAGATTTCCTGTTTACCTGGGCCTTTCCTTCCTTTTGCTTTCTTCAGCTCCTTTCAGATGGATGTTGTAGCGTATTTATCCACCTGGGGTCCCTTGAAGCGCTGCTTCCCTTAGTTTTGCTGAGGCACTGGGAGAGCTGGTTGCTGTAGAATGCCAAGGCACCTGGTGGTTTTCTGAGCGGGTTTCCACCAGTTCCCCTGCCCTCAATGAGGCACTTGGGGGTCCAGGTGTTGGTGTTTGCCTGCTCTACCACCTGGGCTTCAGGATCTCCTCCTGGTATGCTGAGGTGGGGCTTTCCACTAGCTTGCTGGGATGCCTCCCGTTCTATACTGCTCCCCTTCTCCCAAGGTAAGAGGGGCCTTTCTAGTTAATTCCTCAAGCTACCTGGGCTACTGAACCCCATCTTTCTTCTGGTTCTGCTATTTCAGGGTTTTTTCCTGAGGTGATATTTTCTGGGTTTTCAGGGGTTAATAAGGGAGGGTAAGAGAGACTCACCTCTTACTCCACCATCTTGGCTCCCAGAAGCAGAAGCTAATACAAGTTAACTTGAAAAGTGAAAGCATCAACAAATGGAAAACTCAGAGAAAGTATCTCAGAGGAGATGGCACCTGAGCTGAGATTTAAAGAAAGATGAGGATTCTGAGAGGCACAGAAGAGAAAGGAGTACATTACAGGTGTAGAGGAAGATAGTCTATGCAGATAAACTAAATAGTTGTGAAGAAAGTGCTGGGCAAAACTCTAAATTTTTCTGTTTGATTGAGCTATTATTACTTTGGCTGATTTTTCAATGAAATTGATCATATGGCATTAAACCCCATATTTTGTTATCATCAAATACTTGTGCAGATATCCTATGCCATATTTTCATTCACTTATAGGATTTTCAGGAGAAGTAACCATATTACATCCACATAGCATCTGGTTGTTTAATAAATTTTGCTGAGGTAGTGAAATATTTATTCATTATTGAATTTTAACTATAGAAATGTAATTCTGATTCTGTAAGTCAGAGGAGAAATAGGATGGACATTTTATGCGTAAAATTTTCAAGAAAATGTCACTGATTAGAAATGTGTGTTAATGACAGGCTTAATCACAGGTTTGGGCCATAGTTACATTTACTCTTTTTAAACCTAAAGCATAGCAGAGTCAAGATGGTGAAATAAAGAGTAACAACTGCCAAACTTCCCTCCAAAATCTCTCCTACAAAATAACTATTTTGTTGAACAACAACAAGTTGTTTTTCAGTCATGTCTGACTCTTAATGACCCCAAGGACCATAGGACCAAGCCCTTCTATCCTCCACTACATCCCAAAATCTGTACAAGCTCATGTCTGTTGCTTCCATGATACTATTCAACTCATCTTGTGCCATCCCCTTGTTCTTTTACCTTCAATCTTTCTCAAAATAAGGTTGTTGTTGTTGTTGTTGTTTTGTTTTGTTTTGTTTTGTTTTGTTTTTACACATCCTGTTTTCTCATTATGTGACTACAGTATTAAAGCTTCAGCTTGAGTATCTGACCTTATAATGAATAGTCTGAATTAATTTCTTTAAGTTGGTTGTTGTCCTTCATGCTTGAAGAGGACAAAAATGACATCGCTATGTACAGGTCAAAGTACAGTGTGTCTGATTATGGCTGATCATACCAATACATGCTCCAATGGCTCTACCAAAGGTTGGGTACAAATAGTCCATATGAACATTTGGAGTAAAAATGTCTAAATTTACTCATCTTACATTTCTATTGAGCTAGTACAATTCTGCTTTGCTCATAAAGCAGAAAGCCTACTTTGATGTGGGCACACCATGCTGGGCAGTCCTGAGCCAGTGTCTCCCATGTCTCATAATTGATTAGAAAGTTCTTCAGAGAGGGCAGAGCCAAGATAATGGAGTAAAAGCAATGACTTCCTTGGGCTTTCCCCCAAACCCCTCCAAATACCTGTAAAAATGGCTCTAAACAATTTCTAGAGCAGCAGAACCCACAAAAAGACAGAGTGAAACAAATGTCCATCCCAAGACAACCTGGTTGGTTTGTTACAAAGGCCTATCATGCTGGGCTGGGAGAGGAACACAGTTCAGCATGGGATAGGCAAACAAAGACCAGGCCTCAGCAAACCTGGAGCAGACCTCAGGGGACTGAACCAAGTGGAGCTGTGGCAGTTTTCAGATGTCTCAACCCACAAACACCAAAGACAACTTAGAAAGTCAGTAGGAAAGGTTTGTCAGACCAGGGTGAGAGAGGAGTGTGGTCTGGCCCCAGTCCTAGCACAGCCCCAGGATGATGGCTGCTTCCAGAGCTATCAGTCCACAGTTAGAGGGGGGATCAAGTGGTTGATCAGAGGGGCATTGCAGGGATCTCTATGCTAATACTGAGGCAGGATTCTCTTGCTTTGCCCAGGCTTGGAAATGAGTTGCAGTCTTAGGTGGCAGTCCTGGGGCAAGGAGGAGTGCTGGCATGGCAGAGCTTGTGGCGGCAATGGAGAAGGAATTCTCCTCACAGGTCCAAGGCAAAAAACAGTGCTTGTGGTCACTCATAGACTGGCCCCAGTCCTGGCACAGGCCAAGAGAGGAATAAACATCTCATTCTTAATCATATCACCTTGGAAGAACTGAAAATTTACAGGTCCCTAAAAGTATCTCTGAAAACAGCTGCACAAAATCCCCAAAGCTTGGGACAGTACATTCTACACACTGGAAGTAGAGCCCTACCTTAAAAAAGAGTTAAAAAAACTCAAGTAATTGGCTGGGAATGTGAGCAAACTGCGCAAAAAAAAAAAGTCAGACCATAGAATCATACTTTGGTGACAAAGAAGATCAAAACATACAACCAGAAGAAGACAACAAAGTCAAAGCTCCTACATCCAAAGCCTCCAAGAAAAATATCAATCAGTCCCAGGCCATAGAAGAGCTCAAAAAGGATTTTGAAAAGCAAGTAAGAGAAGTAGAGGAAAAATTGAGAAGAGATATGAGAGTGATGCAAAAAAATCATGAAAAACAAGACAACTTGTTAAAAGAGACCCCCAAAAATACAGAAGAAAATAACACCTTAAATAATTGCCTAGCCCAAATGGCAAAAGAGGTCCAAAAAAGCCAATGAGGAGAAAAATGCCTTAAAAAGTAGAATTGGCCAAATGGAAAAGGAAGTCCAAAAGCTCATTGAAGAAAACAATTCCTTAAAAATTAGAATGAAGCAATTGGAAGCTAGTGATTTTATGAGAAATCAAGACATTTTAAAACAAAACAAAAAGAATGAAAAAAATAGAAAACAATGTGAAATATCTCACTGGAAAAATAACTGACCTGGAAAATAGATCCAGGAGAGAGAATTTAAAAATTATTGGACTACATGAAAGCCATGATCAAAAAAAAGAGTCTAGATATCATCTTTCAAGAAATTACCAAGGAAAACTGCCCTGATATTGTAGAACCAGAGGGTAAAATAAAAATGGAAAGAATCCACTGATCACCTCCTGAAAGAGATCCCCAAAGGAAAACTCCTAGGAATATTGTTGCCAAATTCCATAGTTCCCAAGTCAAGGAGAAAATATTGCAAGCAGCCAGAAAGAAACAATTTAAGCATTGTAGAAACACAATCGGGATAGCACAACATTTAGCAGCTTCTACATTAAGGGACCAGAGGGCTTGGAATATAATATTCCAGAGGTCAAAGGAGATAGGATTACAACCAAGAATCAGCAACCCAGCAAAACTGAGTATAACTTTTCAGGGGAAAAAATGGTCATTCAGTGAAATAGAGGACTTTCAAACATTCTTGATGAAAAGACCAGAGCTGAATAGAAAATTTGGCTTTCAAATATAAGACTCAAGAGAAGCACGAAAAGGTAAACAGGAAAGAGAATCATAAGGAACTTATTAAAGTTGAACTGTTTACATTCCTGTGTGGAAAGATGATATTTGTAACTCATGAGACCTTTGTCAGTATTAGAGTAGTTGGTGTTTTGTTTTGTTTTGTTTTGTTTTGTTTTGTTTTGTTTTGTTTTG
>NW_020954572.1:4092768-4176346 GCF_900497805.2 Vombatus ursinus | reverse complement strand
TGTTTTGTTTTGTTTTGTTTTGTTTTGTTTTGTTTTGTTTTGTTTTGTTTTGTTTTTTAGGCAGTTGGGGTTGAGTGACTTGCCCAGGGTCACACAGCTAGTAGGTGTCAGGTGTTTGGTCTGAGGCCTGAGAAGGTTGGGACCTCCTGACTCTGGAGCTGGTGCTCTGTCCACTGTACCACCTAGCTGCCCCAGGGTAGTTGGAAGGAAAAAAATTCATAGATAGATAGATAGTTAGAGGGCACAGGGTGAGTTGAAAAGGAAGGGCTGGTATCTAAAAAATAAAATTAAGGGGTGAGAGAGGATTATACTGGGGGAAGGAGAAAAGGAGACATAGAATGGGGTAAATTATCTCACATAAAACAGACAAGAAAAAGCTTGTACAGTGGAGGATAAGGGGGGGGAAGGTGAGAGGGAATGAGTGAATCTTATTCTCATCAGAATTAACATAAGGAAGGAATAACATACACACTCACTTGGGTATGGAAATCTATCTTACCATACAGGAAAATAGAGAGGGAAGGGGACAAGAGAGTGGGGGCAAGGGAAGGGGTAATCAGAAGCAAACACTTCTGAGGAGGGACAGGGTCAAAAGAGAAAATAGAATAAATGGGGGCCAGGATAGGATGAAGGGAAATATAATTGGTTTTTCATACCATTACTATTATGGAGATGTTTTGCATGACTATACATGTATAACCTGTATCAAGTTGCTTGCCTTCTCACTGAGGGTGGGTGGGAGAGAGGAAGGCAGAGGATGTGGAACTCAGTTTAAAAAATAAATGTTAAAAATTGTTTTTACATGCAACTAGAAAATAAAATATACAGGCAATGGGGTACAGAAATCTATCCTACCCTACAGGAAAATAGAAGGGGAAGGGCATGAGAGAAGGGAAGGCAGATTAGGGGAAGAGGTATTCAGAATGCACACCATCTTGGGATGAGGGGAGAATTGAGATGGGGAGAAAATTTGGGACTCAAAATCTTGTGGAAGTGAATGTTGAAAACTAAAAATAAATTAATTTAAAAACAACAACAAAAAAAGAAAGTTCTTCAGAGAGATCTTGAGAGTGTCCTTTAATTTATTTAAATGTTGACTAATTTGGTCCCCTTCCTGCCCAAAGGACTCACAAAAGTCTTTTTCAACACTACAATTCAAAAGGGTCAATTCTGCAGCATTCAGCAATTCTGCAGTTGGACCTTATAGTCCAACTCTCACAGTCATATATTGCTACTAGAAAAACCATAGCTTTGACTATATGAACCATTGTCAGCAAGATAATGTCTGTTTTTTATTATGCTGTCCAAATTTTTCATAGCTTTCTTTCTCTTTTTATAAATTAATTTATTTGTAGTTTTCAACATCCCCTTCCATAAGATTTTGAGTTCCAAATTTTCTCCCCATCTCTCCACTCCTCCTACCCCAAGATGGTGTGTAAATTGATATAGACTCAACATATATATTCATATTAAATCTATTTTCATATTAGTCATGTTGTAAAGAAGTATTAGAACTGATGGGAGAAAACACAAGAAGAAATTAAAAGAGAGAGTATATGTCCATGTGTATAATTATCTTTTGGATTGTTGAAAAAGAGTGCTATGACCAGCAAGTTATCTTGACAAAATTCTATTAGTTTCTTCCCTGCTTCATTTTGTTATCCAAGGCCAAAGTGGGCTGTTACTCCAATTACCTTTGTATTTCTTGGTTTAGCTTTCCAATCCTCTATGATGAAGCTGACATCTTTTGTTGGTGTTATTTTTAGAAGGTTTTGTAGATCCTCATAGAACTGATCAACTTTGGCCTCTTCAGCATTAGTGGTTGGAGCATAGATTTATATTACTCTGATGTTGAATGGTTTGCCTTGGATTCAAACAGATATCATTCTGTCATTTTTGAAATTATACCCTTTTACTTTTCTCACCCTTTTATTGACTATGAAGGCTACTCCATTTCTTCTAAGGGATTCTTTCCCACAGTAGTATATGTAATGATCACCTGAATTAAGTTCACCCATTCCTGTCAATTTAAGTTCACTGACACTCAAGACGTTGATGTTTAATCTTTCCATTTCCTGTTTGACTGCATCCTTGATTCATAGAACTTACATTCCAGGATCCTGTGTGGTATTGATCTTTACAGCATCGATTTTCCTTTCATCACCAGACACATCTGCAGCTGAACTTCCTTTAAATATTGGCCCAGCTTCTTCATTAGTTCTAGAGCTCCTTCTACTTGTCCTCTATTCTTTCCCACTAGTGTGTTGCACACCTTATAACCTGATGGGCTCATCTTCTAATATTATCTCCTTTATAATTTTAGTAGTGTCTATGGGGTTTGCTTGGCAAAGATACTGAAGTGGTTTGTCATTTCCTTCTCCAGTGGATCACATCTTTTCAGAACTCTCCACTATGAGTTGTTTTTTGGAGGTAATCCTACATGGCATAGATCATAGTTTCACTGACTATACAAGCCCCCCTACCAAGATAAAACAGTGATCTAAAAGAGGACAAAATAACCATAGAAAATGCCAAATCAAATTCTGAGTGGAAAAGCCCACCCTCCCAAAAAAGTAACATTGAGTCATTGTGGAAGACTTAGGAAGACAGAGAGGTCTATGGACACTTAGGAGTGGAGGGTTGTTTTGGAGTGGGCCTCAGGGCATGGAGGAAGTAGTACTTAATGTGGGCCTGAGAGGCAGCAGTTGTTACTGCATAGAGCAGGCCAAATGAACAGGGACTAAAAGAGAACTGAACACCTGATCAGAAAGAGATTTCAGTGATCCCCTGTGCTAACACTGTATGCAAGTTCAGGCATCATTTGGCAGCTTTGTAGACTATTACCCAGTTCTGGGTCACAGTTCCAAGACAGAAAGGAGTAATCGCAATCAGGAGGGAGTAAGAGCTCTATCTGAGTAAGGACCAGAGCACAAACCAAGAGGGCAGTGACCATTCCTCTCCCCCAGTCACATTTCCTTACAAGCACTGACAACTCCTAAATCAAGCTACAGAAACTCAGGCTAGCCATCCACTCCCTCTCCCCTACCTCCCAAAGATGAGTAGAGCTCAACTCTAAAATAAAGTCTAAAGTCAAGAAACAGACTAGAAAAAATGAGCAAACAACAAAAATTAACCTAACCACAAAGAAAACTTCTATGGTAACAGGGAAGCTTAAGACACAAACTCATAATACGATGAATTGAAAACATATACAAGAAAAGTCTTAAAGAAAAATGTAGATAGGATGCAAGCCCAACAAGATTTCTCAGAAGAGCTAAAGAAATATTTTTTTAAAAGAGAAAATAAATAATTTTAAAAATCAAGTAAATGCAGTCAAAGAAAAGTTGGGAAGAGAAATGAGAGCCATGTAAAAAAAAATAAAAAGAGAATGAATAGCTTATTAGAAAGGTATCAAGAAATAATAAAACAAAGTCAAAAGAATAAAAATAAAAGAAAATGTTAAAAATTTCATCAAAAAAACTTACTTGGAAAACAGAGAAAAACTTACTTGGAAAACAGATCAAAAATATGAAGTTTAAACTACTCAAAAGCCATAAAAAAAGAGTTGAGATAGCATGTTTCAAGAAATTATAAAGGAAACTTACCCAGATCTTAGAACCAGGGGTCAAAGTAGAAACTGAGAGGAGAGATCCTAAACCAAAAGTCTGCATTCCAGTAACATTAAGTTCAACATTTAGTAATTATTTATTATGTATGACATTGGTATAAAGACAAAAATGTACCAGGAAATTATTCTAGTGGCAAAGGCAATACTTTTTAGGAATGGGGAACAATCTACCCAAAATCATATAGAAGGAAGATGGAAAGATAACATCATAGAACACATGAATAGGACTAATATGAAATAAGTCTAAAAAGGTTAGTGGGCAACATTTTTAGAGGGTTTTGTAGGAAGCTATCTAGAGAAAATGACCACATTAGCCCAACACCAAAAAACAACCACCAGCCCTCTCTTAACAATGGGTCGGTAGCAATGTCATTTAGCGTGTCTTGTAAATCAAAAGATATACTTTTAGCTGAACTATAGTGAAGATTCAAGTCACAGCTTCTCTGTTATTCACTCTTTTGGTAAGAGAAGACATTCTGAGGCTCCAAGTACAAGAAATAAAAGGCTAGAACTGAAATAAGGAGAAATCCAGCTTCTGGTAAACTCTCTACTGGTATCACTGTTGTCCAGTTCTCCTGTTTTCCTCCCACATTTTGGAGTAAAGGCAGGGTCTAATTTTGCCCTATATCAAAGAAATTCTGAGAGGCAAGCCCCATCATCTGCCTAGGACAGAGTTATCACAAAACCAACTCCCAAAGGCCACCGACTCCCACCAGGAGAAGTAGATTTTGGTCAAGTTAATGACAAAACATTCCTATACAGGGCCAATGACTAAAGCTTCAAGTACATGACAACCGACCAGAGACTGTGAGAAATGGACTCATTCATGGGCTAGGTCCTAGAAAGACTAACTCAAAGCCATGAGTTAGTCTGAGATGAACTGCCAATTTATGGAAGTGTATAGTTCATAGGTATGAATGGATTGTTATCTGTACCAGCAAAGGGGATATGTACATTGATTGGGTGGCCTGTGCTGGGTTTTGTGGCCCTGGTGCTACCTACTATTGAAAGGAAAATTCTTCACTTGGGTTTTTATCCTAATTAATGAGACAAAACTCAAGACAAAGAGAATTAAAAGTTTGTTATAAGTACAACAAGGTAACAACACATTGACGGGCTGATCACTGGGGATCAGCAATGGCTTCAAGGTGGGACCAGCTTTAATAGGTAACTTTAAGGCAATTCACGTAAGTCCACCTCAGCAAAAGAGGTTGGACTCTTGTATCTCAGTTCCTTCCCAAGTTAGCAAAAGTGTGACAATTTGCAGGTAGGGGAACAAAAATCACAAGTAGGGAATGACTTGGCTACATGACCAGTATCAGGGTGATGCCTCCCCCAACACTGATTAACAAGAAGGACTGGGAACAATGGGATACCGAAGCAATATAATTTTCAATACTACTCTGCAGTAAGGTGGGTACAATCACCTTCCTACCTGGTCTCAAAAGCCACAACCATGCTACAGGATGAAGTCTGAGTTCCTTAGCCTGGCAAGTAAGGAAATGCTCTCCACAATCACCCCAACACACCTGTCCAACCTTCTGTCTCCCTACTCTACAATGTTAACCAACAAAATGTAAAAAAGCCTATAGGAAGGTCACTAACAGATTGGCTGAATCCTTGGTATATATTCTATGGGAGAATATGGACAGAAACCACACTGGATGAGAAATGAGATGAGTGACCTGATAGTTTTTCCCTCTACAGAGTATTTGGCCAATCTCCTATAAACTTTTATATAGGTCCTTCTAAAATTTTATATTTTGTAGATACTAGGATAAAATTTAGATTTAATTTTTATATCCCTCCTTTTTGCCTCCTGAGTCACCTACTTCTTTTCCAATCATATGTTTCTTTCTTAAATAACTTGTTACTCATAAGTCATTACTGGAAATAAATTGGAGCCTATTTAAATTGTTTATGTAGCTCTCCATTGCCTTTATGGCCATCTGAAACTTATTTCTTTGAAGATGGTTATGTTCCAAGATTTTAAATCATACAGCATTGCTAGGAGAACATTTGTGTTTTCCTTTTTAAAAAGGATTTTTTGTAGTGGAGCATAGCTTAGAACAAAGAAAATGCTACACAATTTCCTAAATGCATTTCAACACACCCCTTTTTTTTCTATTCAATCTTCTCCCAACTCATTATTCATTTGCTAATAACTCAATAGCCTGGGTATTTTGGATTTGGAAGCAGGAAGATATGAGTTCAAATCCTACCTCCAACACATGGGCTATGATCATGGGCAAGGCATTTAACTGATCTAAGCCTTGGTTTCTTCATGTGAAGAATGGGCATGATAATACTTGTAATATCTACCTACCTACTCAGTCACATAATCACTGTGGTGCTCCAATGAAGTAATATATGTAAAGCATTTTAAAATGTTTTAAATGCTATATAAATGTCATCTATAATTTTCTGCACAATAGTACCTCAGGAGGTAGGAACAACTGAACTAAGTACCTAATTAACAAAATAATTTCCCCCTGCAACCACAAACTGGAGGAACTACTTACTCAGATCAGCTCTATTCTCTCCCTAGAATCAGCTTCTTTGTGAGTGGCATCCCAAGGTCTCTATCTACACATGCATGTGGTAATTTCTAAGACCCTTCCCACTCCTTGTATCCCAGTGTTCAAGTTCTCCCCTCTCCTGTCCTCCTCAAAAGACTTTATTTTTGCTCTGGACGTGTTCTGTGGTGTTTGCACTAGACATAATAATTGCTTGTTACAGCTCTGCCTTGAAGGCTATGTTTTTTTCTAATAAGTAAATGCACAGTTGCAATCAACAAGCTGTGAACATAGTGGGATCAATTTATATTCTTTGCCCCTTCAGTTAATTGTGTGATTAATGTGATCTGTTATAGAGAATCATGTGTTGAAGCTTCATTGTTTCATTCTCATATTTTTTTCATCAAAGACAAATTTGATATGTATCTAGATCATTTCCATAAAGATTTTACAAAAGCAAAAAATAGACATTGATAAGTAGCTATAGAAATAAGACAAGAAAAATAAATTAAAGGAATAATCAGTGTAAAAAGAAATAAAACTATTATTTTTTGAAGATGATATGATGGTTAACTTAGAGAACCCTAGAGTCAACTAAAAAACTAGTAGAAACAATTAACAATTTCAGCAAATTTTCAGGATATAAAATAAACCAACACAAGACACCTACTTTTCTGTATACTACCAAAAACTCCAGCATGAAGAGAGAAAGGGGATTGGATAACTGGACAAAAAGGGATTCCAAAAGATCTCTCTACTAGTACGGGTGCAGAATCAAGTGCAGTTTGGCAACTCCAATTCATGTACCCAGTTCCAGGTCACAATTTCAAGGTATAGAGGAGCACTTGTAGTCACAAGGAAGCAGGGGCCCTGGTCCCAGTTCCAGGAAGTAGAGGAGTACTAGCCCCTATGGCTGCAAGAAAGCAAGTGCCCTACCTGAATAAAGACCAGAACACAGACCAAAAAGTATAATAATTACACTCCTCTCCAAATCATACCACCTTGGAAGCACCAAAATCTTGCAAACCTCCAGGACTAGCTATGAAAAAAGCAGCCAGAAAAGGCTTGAAATTTGGGTCACTCTGAGGTGACCAGAAACCAATTTTAACATAAAGTTCAAAGTCAAGAAATCAACTGGAAAAATTGGCAAATAACAACAACAACAAAAAAGAACTTGACTATTAAAAAGTTATTATGGTAACAGTGAAGATCAAGACAGAAACTCAGAAGAAGGCCCTGACATACAAACAGCTACAAGCAAAGTCTCAAAGAAAAATGCAGATTAAATATAAGCCCAAAAAGAATGCATTGCCAGTGTTCAATAAAGCCAAAAACCCAAGCTATTGGGGGAAGAACTCATTATTCAATAAAACCTACTGGGAAAACTGGAAAACAGTCTAGAAGAAATTAGACACAGACCAACATCTCACACTGTGTACCAAGATAAGCTCCAAATGGGTACAAGTGTAACATTATAAGCAAAATAGCAAAATATGGGGGAAAAAAATGATCAGTCAGATCTATGTTCATGACCAATCAAGAGATAGGAAGGTTCACAACAAGCAAAATGGATGATTTTTAACAACATAAAATTTAAAAGTCTTTACAAAGAATCAATGTAACTAAAATTAGAAGACATGCTGGAAATTGGGGGGAAACCATTGCCCCAAGTTTCTTTGATAAAGGTCTGGTTTTTAAGATATATACATAGAAAAGATAGTCAAATTTTTATAAGAATTAGAATCACTTCCCAACTTATAAATGGTCCAAGGATATGATTAAGGAGTTTTCAGAGGAAGAATTTCAAGTTATCAAGTTATCAATATCCATACTAAAAAGTACTCTGAATCACTAATAATTAGAGAAATGTAAATTAAAACATCTCTGAAGTAACATCCTACACCAATCAGATTGGTTAAGTTGACAAAGAAGGATAATGACAAATGTTGGAATAGCTATGGGAAAACATGTTCTTTAATACATTGCTGGTGATGCTGGGAACTGGTTCAACCATTCTGGAAAGCAATTTGAAACTGTACTCAATTGGGAAAAGAAATGAGTGATGCAAGAGAATCCATGAAAAAAAAACAGTCAACAGCTTGGAAAAAGAAAACAACTCCTTAAAAAGGATAGTTGGTCAAATATAAAAGGAGGAACAAAAATCCACTGAAGAAAACAACTTAAAAAATAGAATTGGCCAAATGGAAAAGGAGGCACAAAAATTAACTGAAGAAAATAATTCCTTAAAAATTAGAATTGGGCAAGTGTAAGCTAATGACTGTGTGACATCAAGAATCAAACAAAATTTTAAAATAAAAGAAATAGAAGAAATGCAAAAAGCCTCATTGGAAAAAAAAAAGAACTCACCTGAAAAATAGATCCAGGAGACATAATTTAAGAATTATTGGACTACCTGAAAGCCATGATTTTAAAAAAAAAAAGCCTGGACACCATTTTTTTCAAGAAATTATTAAGGAAAACTGCTCTGATATCCTAGAACCAGAATAAAAGAGTAATTGAAAGAATCCATCAATCACCTCCTGAAAGAGATCTCAAAATTAAAACTCCCAGGAATGTTATAGTCTTCCATGACTCTCGGTTAGAGCTGAAAATGCTGCAAGCAGCCAGAAAGAAAAAAAATTCAAATATTGAAGAGTCACAGTCAGGATTACACAGGATTTAGCAGCTTCTACATTAAAGGATCAGAGGGCTTGGAATATGATATCCCAGAAGGCAAAGGTTTACCTGGGATTACAACCAAGAATCAACTGCCCAGAAAAATTGAACATAATCATTGAGGATAAAAAATAGAAATTCAACGTAATAGGGCCTTTTCACACTTTCTTGATGAAAGACAACAATGGAACATAAAATTCAATTTTCAAATACAGACTCAAAAGAAGTATAAAAAAGTAAAAAGGGAAGAAAAAAATCATATTATTCAATAAGGTGAAACTGTTTACATCCCTACATGGAAAAATGATACTTGCAACTCTTAAGAACTATATCTCCATCAGAGCAGTCAGAAGGAGGATACATAGACAGGAGTGGAGTTGGGTATAAGTTGACTTTGATGGGATGATATAAAACATTAAGGGGTGAAAAAGAGAATTGCACTGGGAGAAGAGGGAAAGTAGAGGCAGAATGGGGTAAATTATATTACATGAAGAGTCATGAGTTATTATGAGTAGAGGGGGGAAAGGAAGCAGGGTGAACATTGTTTGAACCTTATTCTCATTGGATGTGACTAAAAGAAGGTACTCTTACACACTTATTTGGATATATTAATCTATTTTGCCTGATAAAGAATCAGGAGGGGAGGGGGACAAGAAAAAGAGGGAGGAACTGATAGAAGGAAGGGTTGGCTGAGGGAGGTGATGGTCATAAGTAAAATGATAGTGACAAGGGACAGGGTTAAAGGAGACAGAGAGAAATAAATAAATTTCATATATATGTATGTATATATATATATACATACATATATATATATGCAAGGGGGAAAATAGGATGGAGGGAAATACACAGTTAGTAATCATAACTGTGAATGTAAATGGAATGAACTCTCCTATATAATGGAAGTGGGTAGCAGAGTGGATAAAAACAAGAATCTTACCATATGTTGTTTATAAGAAACACATTTGAAGCAGAAAGACACATACAGGGTAAAGGTAAAAAGAAAATAGAATCTATTATGCTCTAGGTTTGTGATGCTATTCTCTTCTGGTTCTCTCTTTTGTATGAATTATGACTCTGTTTGTGGGGTTCTTTTGATTGGATCTTTATCCAAATCACAGTTACTAACCCTGAGTGTCTTACAAGACTCTGTTCTTGGTTTCTTCTCTTCTCTCTCTATGGTTTCTTGCTTGGTGATCTCATCAGTTCACAAGCGGTTAATTATAGACAGAAGACCAGATATTTATATCTATCGCCTAAGCTCTAGTCCCAAATCATTCCTTTTGGACACTTAGAATTTGATGTCCTCTGACATCTCCAACTCAATATAGCTAAAACGGAATTCATCATTTCTCCCCACCTCACACCCCAAAATGAAAACTTTATCTTCCCAATGCCCTAAGCACTCTCAAAAATACCACCATTCTCCCAGCCACCCAGGCTTGTAACTTCAAGTGTCACCCTTTATTCCTCATTCAAATTTACCGCACATACAAAGTAAGTTGCCAAGTCTTGTCGTTCCTACCTTTAGAACATCTTTTGCATATGTACCCTTCTCTATACTCACACAGTCACCACCTTAGATAGCCCATTATCATCTCTGGCATAGGCTATTTCCTAGATAAATCAAATTAATATCCATGCCTCAAGTCTTAATGTATTCCAATCCATTTTTCATTCATTTTACAGAGTGATTTCCCAAAGTTCAGGTCTGACCATATCACTCTCTACTCAGTGAACTTCAGAGTCGGTGAGTGAATCAGTAAATTGTTATTATGTGTCTGGCACATTCCAGGCACACTGCTAAGTTCAGAGGATACAAATATTTAAAAGAAATATATGCCCTGCCATCAAGAAGCTTGCAATCTAATGATGGAAGACAGCACAAAAAGGAAACTGAAAAACAGGTGGAAAGAGAAAAGGTAGCAGATGCAGGGCATGATGGAGTCCTGTCCAACATGAATGCAGTCAAGAAGAGTTATTGGACTTGGGACCCTCTTTACAATGAGGCTTTGAGAAGAATTATTTGCTCCCAGCAGCCCAACTTCCAATCAGATTGGTAGAGGGTACTGAGGGTGCTAATGAGGTGTGAGTTCCCTCCAGGAACAAATATGAAGTCCTCAGTTTGACATTTATAGATGTTCATAAAAAGGTTCCTTCCTAATTTACTAGTCTTCTTAGACTTTGTTGTCCTCTCCACACTTCAGGATCCAGCTAAATTGGCTGGTTTGGTGTTTCTTGGATTTGCACTGCATTTCTTGAGACTGCTTTTTTTTTGGCTCTGACTGCCCCCCCTCACCCCATGATGGGAATGCTCTGCACCCTTACCTCCATCTCTTATCTTCCTTGGATGGCTTAAAGTCTCAACTAGAATCTTCCATTCTAACAGATGCCACATCTATGTTGCCTTCATGATGTAGGTTGTAGGTTGCTGAATTAAGTCATCAGAACTAGAGCAGTAAGAGGATAGCAATTTGGATTTGAAGTTGTAAGTCCATTCAGATTAGCACCAAATGCTGACTTTTCCATATATCCACCAGGAAGAGCAAATATATTTTGCAAAACCTGTGGGCTTTTATTTTTAATTTTTAGAAGAAACTTTTTAGAAGTTTTTCCCATTCTCCCATGAAGCCCTCATTAATGTCTTCCCTCTGAGATTAATATCCATCATATGTGTGTATGTATGTATGTATACATGGGGTCAAAACCATCCCACCACATTTTTGCCTGATAGCTTAACTGAGTGAGAACACATTTCAGTCAATCAATTAACAAACCCAAAGCCCTTAGATTGAATCTGAAAAGGCTTTGAAAGGTTTTTGGTGAAGTGACATCAATACAGAAGAGGTCCATTGTGGTTGGCTGTGTGATTTTATTACACCCTCTGGGCTCCTCTGTAAAAAGCATTTAGCTAGTTGGAATGGGTATCTATTCAAATGCAAAGTGGAATTCTAGTTGAATTCCCTAAGAATGAACTACCCAGGGAGGGGAAGATTTAATTTTTGGTTAGATTTAACTAGGGCTGGTAGAAGTAAATTGAGGTCTCCTAATATTATAGTTTTATTGTCTATTTCTCCTTATAATTCATTTAGTATTCCCTTAAGTATTTAGAAGTTATGCCATTGGGTACATATATGCTAAGTTTTCAAGTAAATTCATTATCTATGGTATCTTTCAGTAATACCATTTCCCTTTTTGTCTCTTTTAAGTCTATTTTGCTGTTGCTTTGTCTGAAATAACAATTGCTGCCCCCTAATACTTTTTTGCTCAGCTGAGGAATAATAGATTTTGATCTGACCCCTTACTTTAACTCTGTGTGGGTCTTTTATGTTTCAAGTGTGTTTCTTGCAAGTGACATATTGTGGAATTCTGCTTTCTAAGCCATTCTGCTAACCTCTTCCATTTTATGGGTGAGTTCATCCCATTCACATTAATAGATATGATGGTTAATTGTTTACTTCCCTCCATTCTATTCACTTATACTTTTTTCTTCTCTACACTCCTTATTCCCACTTTATTTCAAGTTGTTATCCTTTGTTTCTTCCCCCTTTTAAATATCTCTGCATTTTAGGGTTTGTTTTCTTACAATTAGTCTCTCTTCAAAGTCTATCCCTCTTATATTCCCTTTTACTCTATTCCTCCTACCTATGTCCCTGGTGTATTGAATATGTTTCTACACCAAGCTGTGTTTATGTGGGTGTGTGTGTCTGTCTGTCTGTCCGTTTGTGTATGTGTTCTGCCCTCTCTTAACTAGTTAAAATGAAATTCAAGTGACAACTGATTCTCCCACTCCTTCCACATTTTATGGAGTTTTACTTATGCAACTCAATTATGTATATTAACACATTTCCCCATCTTTTCTCCTATTTTATACTAATGTATCCTTTCTCTCTCCTTTCTTTTAAAAATAAACTTATAATATCTTCTCTCTCTTACATCATGGTAATTGCCCCAAGTATCTCTTCCTCATTCCCTACCAGAGAACCATTTTATATGGCAAATAGTATTTTTAGAGAGAAGAAATCAGCACAATTGATACATTGAAAAAATATTCAATGTCCACAAACAACATGTGCAAAGGTCCACACCTGTGAACCTCCCACATTCACAAATGTGGGTTGGCAGTATACTCTCATATCTTTTCACTCAAGTCCTGTTTGATCTTTATAATTTTGTTATATTCACTTTTGAATTTTTTTTGGGGGGGGTAGGTTATTCTTTCCATTTACATCACTGTAGTTGCTGTGTATATTGTTTTCTTGGTTCTGCTTATATCATTCTCTATCTGTTCATATAGATCTTTCCATGCTTTTCTGTATCGATAATTCACATCATTTCTTATAGCACAGTAATACTCCATTACATTAATGTATCACAATTCTTTTACCCATTCCCCAATTGATGGCCATCTACATTGTTTCCAATTCTTAGCTATCACATAAAATGCTACTATAAATCTTTCAGAGTTTATAGGGGCTTAGTTCTTATCAATGACTTTCTTCCCAGCAATGGCTTTTCTTGCTCATCAACAGTCTCTAGTTCAAAGGGCATGGACATTTTAATCACTTTATTTACATAAGTCCAAATTTCTTTTCAAAATGATTGTGCCATTTCACAGCTCCATCAACAATGTATTAGTGTGGCTGCCCTTCCACAACCCCACCAACATAGACTATTGCCATTTTTATCACTTTTGCCAATTTGCAAGGTGTGAGGCTGTTTTGATTTGCATTTCTCTTGATATTTGGGGGATTCTTTTATGTAGTTATGAATACTTTGTAGTTCCTCTTGAAAACTATTTGTTCAGGGAATAAGGGGGTCAGAGCCAAGATGGTGGAGTAAAAGCATGACTTGCTTGAGCTCTCCCCCAAACCTTTCCAAATACCTATGAAAATGGCTCTAAACAAATTCTAAAGCAGCAGAACACACAAAAAGACAGAGTGAAACAAATTTCCAGCCCAAGAAAGCCTGGATGATTGATCAGAAAGGTATATCACGCTGGGCGGGGAGAGGAGCGCAGTTTGGCATGGGCACAAAGGCTACAGCAAACCTGGAACAGTCCTCAGAGGACTGAATCAAAGGCAGCTGTGATGGTTTCCTGACTTCTCAACCCATGAACACCAAAGACAACTTAGGAGGTCAGTGGGAAAAGTCTGTTTCTGTGGTAAGAGAGAAGTGTGGGGTCCCAGTCCCATTCCCCGAGCTTGGCCCTGGGATGGCAGCTGCCTCCTGAGCTTCTGGCCCACTGACTGAGGGGGAATTGAGTGACTGATCAGAGGGGGATTTCAGGGAATTCTCTGATGGTGCAGGATTCTCTTGCTTTGTCCATGCTTGCATCTGAGTCACAGTTCTGGGTGGCAGTCCTGGGGCAAAGAGGGGCACTGGTGTGGTGAAGTTTGTAGTGACTGTGGAGAGGAAATCCTCCTCATAGTTCCAAGACAGAAAAGAGTGCTTGTGGTCACTCATAGAGCAGAGCACAGGACAGGAAAGGAGTAAACACCTTGCCCTTGATCATAGCCCCTTGGAAGAATTGAAAATTTACAGGTCCCTAGAATTATTTCTGAAAACACCTGCACAAAACCCCTGAAACTTAGGACAATACATTCTCCACACTGGAAACAGACCCCTAGCTTAACAAAGAGTTTATAATTCAAGTAATTGGCCGGGATCATGAGCAAGCAGCGCAAAAAGAGTCAGACTATATTATCTTACTTTGGTGACAAAGATCAAAACATACAACCAGAAGAAGACAACGAATCCAAAGCTCCTACATCCAAAGCCTCCAAGAAAAATATGAATTGGTCCCAGGCCATGGAAGAGCTCAAAAAAGATTTTGAGAAGCAAGTAAGAGAAGTAGAGGAAAAACTGAGAGTGATGCTAAAGGAGACCCAAAAAAATACTGAAGAAAATAATACCTTAAAAAATAGCCTAATCCAAATGGCAATAGAGGTCCAAAAAGCCCATGAGAAGAACACCCTAAAAAGCAAAATGCACCAAATGGAAAAGGAAGTCCAAAAGCTTACTGAAGAAAATACTTCCTTAAAAATTAGAATGGAGCAATTGGAAGCTAGTGACTTTATGAGAAATCATGGCACTGTAACACTAATCCAAAGGAATGAAAAAATAGAAGAGAATGTGAAATATCTCATTGGAAAAACAACTGACCTGGAGAATAGATCCAATAGAGAGAACTTTAAAATTATTGGACTATCTGAAAGCCATGATCAAAAAAAGAACCTAGATATCATCTTTCAAGAAATTATCAAGGAAAACTGCCCTGACATTTTAGAACCAGAGGGCAAAATAGAAATTGAAAGAATCCACTGCTCTCCTCCTGAAAAAGATCCCCAAAGGAAAACTCCTAGGAATATTGTAGCCAAATTCCAGAATTCCCAGGTCAAGGAGAAAATATTGCAGGCAGCCAGAAAGAAACAATTCAAGTATTGTGGAAACACAATCAGGATAACACATGATTTAGCAGCTTCTATGTTAAGGGACTGGAGTACTTGGAATATGATATTCCAGAGGGCAAAGGAGATGGGATTACAACCAAGAATCACCTACCCAACAAAACTGAGCATAATCCTTCAGCGTAAAAAATGGTCATTCAATGAAATAGGGGACTTTCAAGCATTCCTGAGGAGAAGATCAGAGCTGAACAGAAAATTTGACTTTCAAATACAAGACTCAAGTGAAACATGGAAGAGGTAAACAAGAAATAGAAATCATAAGATACTTATTAAGTTTGAACTGTTTACATTCCTGCATGGAAAGATGATATTTGTAACTCATGAGTCCTTTGTCAGTGTTAGGGTAGTGAGAGGGGAAAATTATATGTATGTATAGATAGATAGATAGATAGATAGATAGATAGATAGATAGATAGATAGATAGATAGATGGATAGATACAGGGCACAGGGTGAGTTGAAGATGAAGGGGTGATATCTGGAATATAAAATTAAGGAGTGAGAGAGGATTATACTGGGAGAAGGAGAAAGGGAGAGGTAGAATGGGGTAAATTATCTCACATGAAACAGACAAGAAAAGTCTTTTACCGTGGAGGGGAAATAGGGGAAAGTGAGAGGGAATGAGTGAGTCTTATTCTCATAGGATTTGTCTTAAGGAGGGAATAACATACACAATGGGGTATGGAGATCTATCTTACCCTACAGGAAAATAAGGGGTGAAGGGGACAAGAGAGCAGGGAGATGATAGAGGGCAGGGAAGATTGGGGAAGGGGATAATCAGAAGCAAACACTTCTGAGGAAGGATAGGGTAAAAAGAGAGAATAGAATAAATAGGGGGTAGAATAGGATGAAGGGAAATATACTTAGTTTTTCACAACATGACTACTATGGAAGTGTTTTGCATGACTACACATCTATAATCCGTATCGAGATGCTTACCTTTTCAATGAGGGTAGGTGAGGAGGGAGGAAGGAAGAAAATTTGTAACCCAAAGTTTTAAAAACACATGTTAGAAAATAAAAAAAGACTGAAAAAAAGAAAACTATTTGTTCAGAACATTTGATCATTAATTTATTGGGAAATGACTATTAGTTATATGTATGTATATACATATATATGTGTGAGAGAGAGAGAGAGAGAGAGAGAGAGTTTCTATATTTTGGACACAAAACTCTGATCAGAAAAAACTGGTACAAAGATTTTTTTCCCCATTTAACCACTTCCTTTCTTATCCTAGGTGGCTTAATTTGTGCATAGGCATGTCAGTTTCAAGTCATTACAGTTATCTATTTTATCTTTCCTAATTGCCTCTATCTTTTGTTTGATTAAAAATATATCTCCTACTCATAGCAGATATATGATCTGCTTCTCTTCTAATTTTTTATAGTATGGTCTTTAATATTAAGGTCACAAATTTACTTATTGTGGAATATGGTATAAGGTGTTGATCTAAGCCTAGCTTCTACCAGACTACTTTCTAGTCTCCCCAGTAGTTTTTAATCAAATAAAGAATTTTACCTAGGTAATTTATGTTTTCCACTTTATCAAACACTGCTATTTAGTTCTACTGTTTCTGAATTTCCCTTGTTCCCCTTGTCCCATTGATCTGTCTTTCTATTTTTTAACCAATACCAGATAGTTTTGAAAACTGCTGTTTTATAATACGGTTTGAAGTCTGGAAGTAGTATCCCATCACTTTATCTCCAAATTTTAAAAATTCTTTTCACAAAGGGCCCTTTCTTAGGTATAATTTTCATGATAATGTAGTCAGTAAAAAGCATGTTCAATACTACATTTTTTGTATTTTTTTAGGTTTTTATGTCCTAATATATGATGGGGGTTTTTATAAAAATGCAATGTAATACTGAGAGAAGCATGATTCTTTCTATTTTTGTTGGCTTCTCATCAGAGATCTAGGATATATAACTTTTCTAAAATTTGATCCAGGTCTTTGACTACTTGCTTGTTTATGTTTCAGTTAGATTTGTCTAGAGTTTAAGGGGCCCATTGAGGTCTCTTGAAACAACTAGGTCTAGTTGAAGCAACAAGGCACCCTGATAATGAAAAAGAAAGTGGCATGTATCAGACAAATCAGATTGCTACCACCTCAACATTCTCTCAGGCCCTCATGGAAACAGCCCAAGACCCTCAATCCAAGAGTCCTAGAAATGGGTGCCCACCAGATAATCACTCCTGCTTCAAGCCTGGTCTTTGTAACCATCAGTAAAGGTAGTAATCCCTGTGGAGAAAGGGGCAGATATCCCCAACAACTGTAGACCAACTACAACTCACAGGGAAGGCAAGCCAGCCTGGCTGAAGCAGTGAGGCACTGTAATGGTGAGATAGTATGTTGTGTGGTGAGTAAGATGCCACAATGAGGTGCATTTTCTCTGATCAGGATAACAGTTTATTAACATGTATGTGACACATGTTAATAAAGTGGGTCAAGACTGGCTTCCTCAATTAGGACAGCAACTACAAAGAGATGGGGGAAATCCTCTTTATTGAAACATAGGAAAAGAGGAGTTCTGGATGGTTGAACAATGTCACAATTAGCTACAGCTGGGAAAGGTGGGTTGGTCTTCAGTGTGGATCATCACACCCTTCTGACAATTAAGGAATGTCAATTGCTTTATGGGCCTCAGCTGCATCTAGTAATTTTGGCTAGAAAATCAGAACCACTTCAATCAGGACCATCCAATTAGTGCTCCCCTTGGGGGAAATCAAACCACCCTTAATTTTACCAGGAGAGACAAGGGCAGAAGAACTGTCCCTTGGGGAGAGGCTGTCTAAACTGGTTTCTATTTATAGGTAAACAAAACAGATGTCTCAGGGGCAAGTTGAAAGGGAATGACATTATTCAACCATGCCTTTAATTTGGACTGGGAGAGACGACCACCAACCTCACTTTTAACCTGGTCCCACAGCCATCACTGAGAAGGTGTTCACTTTTCTGACCAACACCAACATCAACACCATCCACTTACCAACTGGCACCAATAAGCAATTAAGTCCAGGAACTCTAAGAATGGCAATACTCCTCAAATTACCAATCCTGATTTCAACCTAACCCAACTATCATCTTGGGAAACATTCCCTTGGACATTTAAACTGCTTCTGCAGGTGCTGAAACCACTGCCTCCTCAATAATCACAGCATAGCCCACAGCCTGGCAAGTGAAGAGCCAAAAAAACCCTAAGTTTTTAACAATAAAGTCCTTGGCATTACCAAATGGTATAAAATGGCCATGTCATCTTAAAGACTACAGGACCTTTCAACCTGATGTGGCTGGAACCTATTTGTATTGTCCCTCTCAATAAAATGTAAGTTTCTTGAGAACAGGAACTGTTTCCACTCTATTTGTATTTCTAGTACTTGATACACTGCTGTATGCGTAGTAAGCATTTAATAGTTTTTCATCTATTTATTTATTCGTTCAATAGCTTTAAGAAATTCTTAATTAGTGATGACTGAATTAACATTATTATTTTGAAATTTTAATTATTGATCATGAGTATGTGTGTGCATGGATCAGTGTAAGTTAGGTAGTAAAAGTCTGTGTGGAGTGACAAAAATACACCCTCCATTTGGTGCCACTGTCATTCACTATTTTTTCTTTTTATAGAAGTTGCAGCAAAAAAGTAAGAAATTATGGAGGCTATATTAGAGTCCCAAATCCCAGTTGGCAAGGACAGAATGTGAATGACATTTCTCTGTAATCTCAGACCCTGCCAAGTGCTTCCAGGGATGAAAATTCAGACTAGGAAAACCTATTCTGATGCATACCAACCTAAAGAGCTCTATCTTGGGAACAGTTTGCTCCTACATGTGTAGGGATTCTTGGCAATACTGAAGCATTGTAAGGGATAGGGGTATCCAAATACTGGCTCTGCCTTTTTATTTCTGGGAGTGAACCTTCCAGAAGTACCCACAAATTGATTCACTGAGGGAAAGAAAGAAGTGGATAAAACACATATTCATTAGCCCAAGAAAAGTCCATGGATACCTACCTGATTTCCAAAAACATACAAAAAATGAGTCCTAGGATGGAAAGCCATTCCAATAATAGTATGAAACTCACTAGGGAAAAAAAAAGTTGGAAATCTCAGAGCAGTCATCGGACTCTTGTTTTTGAATCTCCTCACAGCAACAAAAGAATTATTCTAAAAAAACAAAGCAAAACAAAAAGGAAAAATCATGAAGATGTTTTTTATCATTTTGATCCATCTCCCACTTCATCCCCTCAAGGATATCTCATCATGCTGTGGAGGTTATTCTGGGTTCTTAAAAAGCTATGATAGCAGAGTATAACTTCTAGCAAGTCCTATCAATTTGGAAGGTTTTAAATATTGCTACTTTGTCCATCATTCAAGGACGCACCTAAGTGTAGTGAGACTATGTGTATAAGATTGACCATTAAGTCAGAAATTGTTTTTCTTCAGCTACACAATTCATGAAACCATTCCCTAAGACAGAGAGAGCTTGTGATCTATGTTGGTGAAAGCATATTTCTTTAAAATTATTTAACGAGGGAGCAGAGCCAAGATGGCAGACTGAAACCAGAATTTTTCCTGAGTTCTCCCAACACAACCCTTCCACAACAACCTAAAAGCATACCAAACTAAATTATAAGTGAAAAATCTAAGAATGGTGAAAAAACTGAAAACCTATATGAAAGCATTCAACAAAGGGCCCTTGAAGCATAGATTAAAAATAGATTGGAAACTAAATAACCTAATCCTAAAGAATTTGTGGGACAAAGAACAAATCATAGAAAGAATCAATAATTTCATTAAAGATAATGACAATGAGACAACAGAGGGATTCACAACAGCTAAAATGGGAAATTTTGATTACATGAAATTAAAAAGTTTTTTGCACAAACAAAAACAATGCTGCTAAAATTAGAAGAAAAGCAGGAAATGGGGAAATTTGCAGTATTTCTTTGATAAAGGTCTCATTTCTCAAATATATAGGGAACTGAACCAAATTTATAAAAATAAGAGCCATTCACCAATTGATAGTGGTCAAGGAATATAAACAGGCAGTTTTCAGAGGAAAAAAATCAAAACTATTAATAGCCATATGAAGAAATGTTCTAAATCACCAATAATTAGGGAAATGCAAATTAAAACAACTCTGAGCTACCACCTCACACATATCAGATTGGCTAAGATGACAGATGTTTTTGCATTGTGGTGCTGATGAAAACCTTTTAGAGTCCCCTGGACAGCAAGGAGGTCAAATTAGGCAATACTTCAAGAAATTAATTCAGGCTATTCACTACGTCAAATACTGAAGCTAAAGCTGAACTATTTTGACCATATACTAAGAAGATGAGATTCGCTGGAAAAAAATCCTGATATTGGGAAAGACTGAAGGCAAAAGGAAAAAGGAACAGCCAGAAAGGATGAGATGTAGTATTATGACAGTTTCCATGATGGTATCACGGAAACAACAAACCTGAACTTAGACTTCAAGAGATTGTGTAGGATAGAAGGACCTGGCATGCTACAGTCCATGGAGTCAGTCACAGAGTTGGACATGACTCAATGACAACAACAACAACAACAACAAAGATGACAGAAAAGGAAAATGACAAATGCTGGGAGGTGAGTAGGAAAATAGGTATACAGTATAAGGTTGGTGAAGCTATAAAGTAGTCTGGTAATTCTGGAGAACAATTTGGAAATATTTTCCCAAAGCTATGAAACTGTGCATACCCTTTGACCCAGCAATAACATTCCTAAGTCTATACCCCAAAAACATCAAAGATAAAGGAAAAAGATTCATATGTTAAAAATGTCTATAATAGCTCTTTTTATATGGGCAAAGAATTGGAAATCCAGGGGATGCCCATCAATTGGGGAATGGCTGAAGTAGTTATGGTATATGAATGTAATGGGATACTATTGGGCTGTAAGAAATGATGAAAAGGATAGTTTCAGAAAAACCTGAAAACCAGTGTTAACTATTGAAAAGTGAAGTCAGTAGAACCAGGAGAACAATTTATACAGCAACACAATATTGTAAAAATAATCAACTCTAAAAGGCCTAGTAACTCTGATCACTACAATAATCAACCACAATTTCCAAAAGACTCATGATGAAAAATACCATCCACCTCCAAAGAGAGAACTGATGGACTCATAATGCAGATTGAAGCATATTATTTTTCTCTTTCATTCTTTTTCTGGTATTTTTTTCAGAACATGACTGATGTGGAAATATATTTTGCACTATTTCATATTATACTTCTTACTATTTCAATGGGTGAAGGAAGGATGAAGGGGGGAGAGAGAATTTGGAACTGAAAATAAATACAAAATTGAATTTTAAAAAATGTAAAAAACTTTAAGAATAAAATTATTTAACATTCCAAGGAAAGTATACTAAGCTTAAGATGGAGTAATGTCAAGTTTTGTCCAATGTAACATTTATTACTCTCTATTAAGTTATGACTTAGATTAACTATACCTAACCCCAAAATATAACAAAAAAAGTCATGAGATTGCACATTTTTACTTATTTTTATTTCCACTACCACCACCATCCAAACACACATATATTAGGACAGGAAATGCTTGTCTATACCACTAGGCCAAAATAATCATCTCAATATAAAAATATACTCCCGATCTGAAATTTTGCTTTTAAATCTCTTTCCTGTTATCAATTAATTTGTATTATTTTGATTAGACTAAGATAAGAAGGCTTTGATGCTAACCATGGCCATAAAAATTAGAGGCCCTTTCTAAGTGGTCTTTGTAGTAAATAAGCCATTCCAGTTCAGTCACTCTTGAAATTTTTTCTTCCCACCTTTAATAACTCGGTAGGATTGGATCTGGTCCTCCAGGATAATCCTAATAGTTGGAATATTTTTTCTAAACTGTCCCAACCTCTGTGAGACACTTTTATGAGTGCCTAAAAAGAAAAATGATGATTGCTGTGAGCCAGAACAGATTTAGCAAGAAGAAATTATGCCAAATTATGCCCATTTACTTTCTTGACAAAGTTGCAAAATCAGAGGAATAGCATGAGCAGAGAATATTTTGATTTTATGAAATGATAGTTTTCCATATCCTTATGGAAAAGACAGAGAGCTCTGGAGCTCTATATTCAGATAGATTTGGAACTGGTGGATTTCCCAGCACTTAGTACAGTGTGGCACATTGCTGTTCAGTTGTATCTCACTCTTTGTGACTGCATAGACCTGTGATAAGGTTTTCTTGGCAAAGATACTGCACTGGTTTGCCATTTCCTTCTCCAGTATGTCCCCATTTTACAGAGGAGGAATTGAGGCAAATGGGGTTAATTAAGTGACTTGCCCAGGGTCACACAACTAGTAAAGGTCTAAGGCCAGATTTTAACTCATATCTTCCTGACTCCACATCTAGTGCTCTATCCACTGCACTCCCTAGCTGCCTGGCACATAGTAGATGCATAATAAATGTTTATTGATTGAATGATTGAAATGGCATGATAATATAGATAAGATAAGAAATACAAGACACAATCAAAAGATGAGAAGAATTAAATAGTAACATGATGATTGTGATGATAATATACTTTAGTACTTCATGGATTGATTTCATCAATGAAAATATCCACCCAAAGTTTAAGGTAGATGGTGATCAAGTAGATAGTAAGTTGTTTATGGCCACTTTACCTCTTCCTGGCTACCTTGTAAATATGAGGCACTCCAAACTTAGCTAGAATTCTTCTTAAATGGCACACATACAATTTATCACTATGCCCCTTTCTAGCTTGGTAATGCCTACTCAAGTGTGTGCTTTGCTGTCATACATAGTTTTTGAGGTGACAGGGTCAGTGCCATGCCATAATGAAGGACAGGTAGAATTTAAGTGAAGGGATAATGATAATAATAACACAGACCTGAAAATATCCTGTAGTATTCCTCCAATAAACTGAACTTGAACTCGACCATTGTCACAGACAAAGCACATCATTACCCTACCCCGGTATAGCATACATAGATTTATAAAGAACTTAAGAAAATTTTAATATATGTCACCATCCCAAATCATCATCATCTCCAGGCTATATGGAACATAGAACTATTCAGGTACAGAGACCTAGCAAAGGAGATCAAAATCATGGAGGAATGAGTTGTTGTCCTGTCTGCTAATAGAGTTGTACTGAGAATTCTTTCAATAAGTCTATAGGGGAGATAAGTTTATATTATAATGTTTCCATTCAACCACATAAAGCTGTTATTTTATCCACCCATGCAACAATCCCTAGAATGTTAAATATTAAAGAATAGCAGGATAGTGACTTGTCTCCATATGATTTCTATATGAAACCTGCTAGGAAAAACAATGAGAAGAATGAGATTGTGGTGATGAAGAGATTGAAAAGAAAACTTTTACAAGATAATAAAAATAATGATAATAATTGTTTTATTGAGTCATTTCAGTCATGTCCAACTCTTCGTGACCTCACTTAGGATTTTCTTGGCAAAGATAGTAGAGTGGTTTGCTATTTCGGCAAACAAGGTTAAGTGACTTGCCCACAGTCTCACAGCTATTAAGTTTCTGAGGTTGGATTTGAAATCAGGAAGATGAGTCTCCCTGACTCCAGGCCCAGCACTCTATCCACTGTACCGCCTAGCTAAATAATAATAATTATTATTAATTGATTTACATTTAGACAGGACCTCCCTCACAATAAATGTGATCAAAGACTGATGGTATAAATATTATTATTCCCTTTTTACAGATGAGGAAACTGTGACTCAAAAAGTGAAGTGTTTGCCTCTGGTCACACAGTGAGGAAGGGAAAGAAATGAAATTCAAACCTTGATCCCCTTGGTAAAACAATATACTGCTTTAAGTTTTACAAAATATTTTCTTTATAAAAACTCTATGAGGTGGGTATTACAAATTTGTTGTTCTCATTTTAAAGATTAGAAGTTTAACTTAAGAGAAGTAATGTGACTTTCCTGAAGTCACACATCTATCAAATGTTAGAATTATGACTCAAATTCAGGTATATCCTGGCTATAATTCCTGCATTATTTCCATTATAATATCACAAAGATAAATTAAAGGTTTAATGTAAAGCTGAAAGGAAGTTTCTAGTACAGTATCTAAGGGAACTCTCCTTGGTCTTTTTCTTTTAACATTTTTTTTTTTGGTGAGGCCATCAAGGTTAAGTGAGTTGCCCAGGGTCACACAGCTAGTAAGTGTCAAGTGTCTGAGGCTGTATTTGAACTCAGGTCTTCCTGACTCCAAGCCAGTGCTGTGTCCACTGTGCCACCTAGTTGCCCTTCTTTTCACATTTTCATTAATGATTTGGATGAAAGTATACATAGCATGCTTATCAAGTTGCAAATGGCAGAATGCTGGCAGCAATAGCTAATATGTTGGCTGATAAAATCAGAATTCTAAAGAAATCTCAAAAATAAATGAGTTGACTTATATGAAATCTCATAGGGATAAAGAAAAAGTCCTGAATCTGGCTTTTGGAAAATCAGCTAACTACAGCAATGTAAATGAAAAGAACCACCCTGATACAGTCAAAAGTGAATGTCACAATATTGCAAAGGAAAAGTATGGCCTCTAAGAAGAGGCATGAGAAAATACTCCACTCTTTTGCAAAACAGAGAGGTCTGTGAGTATGGCACATTGTATATATTTTCAGACTTTTGCAACTGATCTTCAGTACATCAGCTGAAGAACTGTGCAGCTCTAGCCTGGGAAAAGAGAAAACTTAATTGGGAGACATCACTGTCTTTAAGTATTTTAGAGTTGTCAGGTAGAACTAGATTTGCTTTCTTGGCTTTAAGAACAACAAATTGGATCAATGTATAGAAATTACAATGATGCAAGTTGATGTGTGACCTAAGGAAAAAATTTCCTAATAACTAGAACTCCCCCAAATATGAATGGTCTACCTTAGTGGATAGTGAATTCCAGCAGAGGTTGAATGAGACTTTGGCAAGGATGATCTTTTGTTTGGTCATTTCAGTCATGTCTGACTCTTTGTGACCCTAGTTGGTGTTTTCTTGGCAAAGATAGTAGGGTGGTTGGCCATTTCCTCCTCCAGTTCATTTTACAGGTAAAGAAACTGAGGCAAATATGGTTAAGTGACTTGCCCAGGGACACTTGGCTAGTAAGTATCTGAAGCCAGATTTGAACTCAAGAAGAGGAATCTTCCTGATTTCAGGCCCAACACTCTATCCACCACACCAACTAACTGCCCTAAGCATGATCTAACTGGATACAATTTTTGGAAAGGGTTAGACTAGATGATTTCAAGTTCTTCCTAATTCTAAATTTCTGATTCTAGATAATGAATGTCTAAAAATACATTTTGTGTACAATTATTCATCTTAATTGTGCAATTGCAATTTTGCAATTGCAATTTAACTACATAATATTGCCATGAAGCATAAACTTAAACTTGGAAAAGATTTTGTGAATTTTCATCACTACAAGATTTGCCCAGAAAAAAAGAAAAAGAAAAAAGAAATCACCTTGAGATTACAGAACATACTTTTTTTTCAAAAAGGTAGATGGAATTTTTCATTTCATTGTCAACAAGAAATGCCAACAGATGAGCCTCATATTTTTTCCTTTGTTTTCCCTTACGGGGGACGCAACTTTCCCACTTAGAAAATGGAGGAGAGCTATAGAAACAAGTAGTCGGCTACCAAAAAAAAAAAAGAAAGAAAGAAAAATTAGAGATACAGTTCATATAAGATGCCCTATTTGACATCACTAGCCTGATTAGCCTGTGAACTATACAATTGTTCTATTGTGTCCTGGTTTGATCTTGAAAACATGAGTTATCACTAAGCCTGTTTGCAAATATGAAGCAAGTCTAATGAGTGTTGCACACCATCTCACTCCATAATGGAAAGATTCAGTTAGTTCGTGTTTTATTAATATCCTGATATGTCTAGTTAGTGTTTTATTAACATCTTGACACATTCTTAACCTAATTAGTGCAAAATTTTCATAATTAGGAACAAAGAATGATAAGCTTTCTAATCAGGAAAACTGACATTTTTCTCAATTATAGGTTGCCTACTTCTTAAAAAGCATTCACAACCAAATTTCTTACCTTCTTTTAAGGCAATAGTTTACCTGACTCATGCTCCTACTTTTTTCAAAGGTGATAGCAATGTAATCATCTGGAAAGCAGAAAGTGACAAATTATAGGTATAATCTACATTTATAAAGGATGTACAGTTCAAGTAGTTAATGCATTTGGGGTTATAATTTTTAAGCTTCAAAACTATCTTACAATATGTACTTATTAGTGAATAATACTCAAGAGTTTAGATTTTGCCAAGTAGCTCAAGCATAGTAATACATCATTATTATGAACTCTTATTTTTATTTATATTATAATATATATACAAATGTATTTGATAGAAATTTACCTTCAAAATCTTCTTGGTTAGCTAAACATATTTCATTGTACCATAGTTTTGCTTTATAATAATCGCCCTATTGAAAACAAAAAGAGAACAAATCTAGCAGCTACAACATAGATTTAAGAGAGGAAACCTACAAAATTATTAAAAATCCTCCAAAGATTTGTTGAAGAATTTGGATGAGTGGAGACAAAAATAGACACAGAAAAGAAAAAAGTATAGAATCTGGAAAAGATGAAATAAAAAGCTGGAGGTGGAAGAGAGTAAATAAAGTAAGAGATAAAATTAGGAAGACAGGTTTTGGGAATGGCCCATGCCTACACGACATTTTCTTGAGGCAACTAAAATCTACTGCTATTCAATGACTAACAAATTGGCTAAAAATATGCCTTTTGTTCTTTATTTCTTTAAAGTGTGGGCACCCCAAGCCACATTCCTAAAATGCAGGGCAACTTTGTGGGCCTCAGGACCAATTTGATGTTAGTTTCACTCCAGGATTCTATCGAAAGTTCCTCGAGAACAGTATGCAAAGTAACTTTTTTTAGCTCCATCATAAATAATAATTATTTGCATTTCTATTGTTTCTTGATGTTCCTCACAACAGCCTTTTTAGATAGGGAGTATGATTATTATATTTATTTTATACATGAAAAAAAAAGAATCTGAGAAAGGTTGGGTAGTTTGCCCATGGTCTCACAAGCTAATTAGTGTCATATCAAAGTCATTAATGTCATATTCAAGCCAAGGTCACCTGGCTATAAATCCTGTACATGTCCCTCTGTTCTATGCCTGTCTGATTCCATACAACATAAGTAATCTTTACCTATCTTGGATTTTAATAGCCTTTTATGCATCTCTTAGGACACATGACATTATGCCCTATAGTATAGGAGCTAAGGTATATCAGAGAAAAGACTATTTAAATTTAGAAGATCTAGGTTCAAGTCATGACTCCACCACTTACTAATCGTGTGACCATAGGCATGTCACTTAAATATCTTGAGCATTAGTTTCTTCATTTGCATAATGGAAACAATAACATTATCCTAGCTTCCTATATAATAGGCTTACATAGATGAAATTATATATATATGACCATACATTATATATTTCTATAATATATAATATAAAATTATATCTATTATATATATACATATATATGTATATATAATTTGATCCATATATATACACACATATAATTTTGGAGACAAAATGTACATAGAAAAGATAGTATGTTAAGAGCCTCCATATATAATACATACATCATATATATTTTTTCTAGTTGTAGTTATATATCTTTTTAGTTTGTTTTTTTAACTATCACAATGCCTTTCCTAGCTTACCTTAATTATTTGTTGATTGAGTAAATAAATGATGAATGACATTTTGATCTCCAAATGAAAATATTAAAGGTCACTAACAGAGGACATGGAACTTAAAGAGCTTTAAAAAGAGAACAAAAAAATCTTTCTTGGATGGCATGGACCCCTTGATAAAAGGCTGATCTCAATGGTCCCTTGTACACCAATCAGTGGATAATTATTATCCTATAAGAAGTCAGGGAGGGGTTGCATATCTGAGCATGTGATATCATCCTAAATTATTAGGTAATTGCTATGTTACCAACTATGGGCAAAGTAATTTGGAGTATATTTTGCAGGACATGTTTGAGTTTTATTTCCACCAGTTACTATATGTGTGACACTGGATAAGTCACTTAACTTCTCTGAACCTCGGTATTCTCATCTATAAAATGGAGATGACAATATTTACCCTGCCTACCTATCTCATATATTTGAGTAAAGTGCTTTGTAAATATGAAGTATTACATACATGTGAACTATTATCATACATTATTATAGCATGTGTTTATAATTTTATAATGGTACTAAATAGATGAGAGGAAGAAGAGTATAGTGTGTCTGGTTTCAGAGTCAAGAAGACCTGGGTTCGAGTCCAGCCCTATGACCCATACTGTCTATGTCACCCTGAGCAAGATGCCTAATATCTCAATGCCCCAGGCAATTCACTGACTGAGCTAAGGAGCTCATTTGCATTCACAGGAGCTCCAACTGGGGTAATCTCACCAAAAACAAAAAAAAAATCTAAATAGATTTTTTTTAAAAGTAGGTTTTTATTGGGCCATTCATCTGTGATCAACATTATGCTAGTTAAGATGGGGCTGGAAAATAGCAGAGAAGATATACTTGAATGCTCCTGTCCTTTTCTGGATTGTCTATGCCTTAATAAGAATTCCAGAATAGCCTAAATGTTTCTTTCCTCAATGTCTTTATGCCAAACCTAACTAGTGAGTAGACTGCATTAAAAAAAAATAGGATCAGGAATACTGGAACATGGGCATCTCTCTCAATTCATTAATGCAAAAGGGGTATAGCACATAGATCTTTGGAGTCTTTTAAAATTAGGGAAGGTTAAGCTGAGGCAATGTAAATAAAATGATAATATTACCTAAATTAATATACTTATTCAGTGCCATACCAATTAAATGATGTGGAGGAACAAAAAGGTCAAGAATATCAAGGGAATCAATGAAAAGAAAAAATGAGAAGGAAGGGGGGTCTAATACTACCTAAACTCAAATTATACTACAAAACTGTAATTGTCCAAAACAATTTGGTACTTTGTAAGAAATAGAGAAGTTGATCTGGGTGGAATAGATTGGGTACACAATACACATAAGTAAATGAGCACAGTAACCTAGGAATAAACCCAAAGATCCCAGTTACTGGGGCAAGAACAAGACATAATTCCTTGACAAAGTGTTGAGAAAAAGCTCAAAAAGGTTACGTGATTTAGATACAAAGAGTGACACTGAAGGACACAGAGCCAAGGTGGCAGAGAAAAGGCAGGAAGTTGCCTGAGCTCTCCTCAATTTCCCTTGAAACAACTTTAAATCAAGCCTCAAATCTAATTCTGGAGTGACAGAACCCACAAAAGGACAGGATGAAACCATTTTCCAGCCCATGATAACTTAGAAGGACTATAGGAAGGCCTATCTTACTTGGGTAAGAGGAGAACACAGCCCAGCAAAGGCAGTATCTGGGCAACCCTAGTCCTAAGAGAGATCAGCAACTGAGGCCCTGGTCCTGGCTCAGCAGGCCAGAAGCACAGAAGGCCGTCTATAAGGCCTCTACCTCCATTCAACAGGCCAGCCACCAGCCCCAATTTCCCCCACCCCAACATGCAAAACAAGCTAGCCACCAGGCCTGAATCCTCCTGCACAACAAGCCACCTGTCAGTTCCAGAGGCCTGGGTGCACAAGGTCTTCAGAGCAAGAAGCTTGGGATAGTGCCTCCTGTACCCCTAGGAGAAGAGCTTAATTTTAAATAATGACATAGGCTGGAAATGAGCAAAAGAAAAAAAAAAGCCTGACCACAGAAAGCAACTACAGCAACAGGGAAGATCAAAATACAAACTCAGAAGAGGACAATAATGTCAAAACACCTACATGCAAAGCCTTAAAGAGAAATATGAATCGGTCTGAGGCCCAAAAAGTCCTCCTAGAAGAGCTCAAAAAGGATTTTAAAAATCAAATGGGAGAGGTAGAAGAAAAATTCAGAAAAGAAATGAGGGTTAGACAAGAGAATTATGAAAAAAAAGTAGTCAACAGTTTGGTAAAGGAAGCACAAAAAAATGGGAAAAGATGTACAAAAATCCACTGAAGAAATCAACTCCTTAAAGAGTACAAATGGCCAAATAGAAAAAGAGGTACAAAAGCTAACTGAAGAAAACAATTATGTAAAAATTGGAATTGGACAAATGGAATCTAATGACTCTAGGAGACATAAAGATCCAATCAAACAAAATCAAAAGAATGAAAAAAATAGAAGAAAGTGTAAAAAACTTCATTGGAAAAACAACTGACCTGGAAAACAGATCCAGGAGACATAATTTAAGAATTATTAGATGGGGCAGCTAGGTGGCATAGTGGAAGAGCTCTGGCCTTGGAGTCAAGAGGACCTGAGTTCAAATCTGAAGTCACATACATAACACTCACTAGCTGTGCGACTCTGGGCAAGTCACTTAACCACAATTGCGTCACCAAAAAAAAGGAACATAAAAAAAAAAGAATTATTGGACTACCTGAAAGCCATGATAAAAAAAAAAGAGCCAAAAAAGGACAACTTTTTAAGAAATTATCAAGGAAAACTGCCTGATATCCTAGAATCTGATAGTAAAATAGAAATTGAAAGAATCCATTGATTACCTCCTGAAAGAAATCCTAAAATGAAAAGTCCCAGGAGTATTATCAACAAATTCTGGAACTCTCAGGTCAAGGAGAAATTACTGCAAGCAGTCAGAAAGAAATAACTTGAATATCAAGGAATCAGTCAGGATCACACAGGATTTAGCAGCTTCTATATTAAAGGATCATGGGGCTTAGAATATGATATTCCAGAAGGCAAAGAAGCTGGGATTACAAACAAGAACCAATTATTAAGCAAAACTGAGAATAATCTTTCAGGAGAAAAAAAGAGACATTCAATGAAATGGGAGACTTTTTTTTTTTCAGTGAGGCAATTGGGATTAAGTGACTTGCCCTGAGTCACACAGCTAGGAAATATTATGTGTCTGAGGCTGGATTTGAACTCAGGTCCTCCTGACTCCAGGGCTGGTGCTCTATCCATACCTAGCTGCCCCGCAATGGGAGACTTTCAAGCTCTCCTGATGAAAAGACGAGAGTTGAACAGAAAATTTGATTTTCAAATATAAGACTCAAGAGAAGCATAAAAAGGTAAAGAGGAAAGAAAAATCATGACTTATTTAATAAGGTTAAACTGTTGATACCCCTACATAGAGAGATGATATTTGTAATTCTTAAGATCTATGTCATTAAACTACAGTCAGGATAACACAAGATTGAGTAGTTTTGACATTAAAGGATTGGAAGGCTTGAAATATAATAACATAACATTAAGGGTTAAGAAAGAATTCACTCAGAGAAAGGAAAAGGAAGAGGTAAACTGGGATAAATTATCTGATATAAAAGAGGCCTGAAAGAGATTTTATAGTGGAAGGGGAAATGGGGGAAGCAAGAAGGAGATGGCAAAAGAGCTAGGATTTTAACCAAGAATCACCTACCCAGCAAAACTAAGTATAGTCCTTAAGGGAAAACATGGATATTCAATGAAATAGAAGACTTTCAAGAATTCCTGATGGAAAGACCAGAGCTGAATAGAGATTTGACTTTCAAATACAAGACTCAAGAGAAACAGGCAAAATGGGGTAAATTATCTGGCATAAAAGAGGCATGAAAGAGATTTTACAGTGGTGGGGAAGATGGGAGAAATGGAACAAGAGCGCATGAACCTTACCCTTATCAGAACTGGCTCATAGAATGCCATCTAGGGGAAGGGGAAAGGGAGAGAAGCAAAGAAAATTTAAAACTCCAAAGCTTACAGAAGTGAATGTTGAAAAGTAAAAATAAATATATTTTTTAAAGAATTGGCTCATAAGAAGGAATACTCCCAGGAGTATTATAACCAAATTGCAGAGTCCCCAGATCAAGGAGAAAATATTGTAAGCAGCCAAAAAGGAATAATTCAAATATCATGGAGCCACAATCAGGGTAACACTAAGATTTAGCAGCTTCTAATTAAAGGAGGACAAAAGAGCTAGGATTACAACCAAGAATCACCTACCCAGCAAAACTCAGTATAATCCTTCAAAGGAAAAATGGATATTCAATGAAATAGAGCTTCCTGATGAAAAGATCAGATCTGAATAGAAATTTGGAACTTCAAATACAAGGTGCAAAAGAATCATAAAAAGGTAAATAGGAAAGACAAATCATAAGTGATTTGATAAGGTTAAACTGCTTAAATTCTTACATGGGAAAATGATATTTATAACTCCTAAAAACTTTCTTATTATTAGGGCACTTAGAAGGAGTATAAATAAACAGAAAGCCGAAATGTGAATTGAATATGATGGTATAATTATTAAAAAATAAAATTAAGGGTTCAGAAAGAATGCACTCAGAGAAGGGGAAAGGAAGAGGTAAACTGGGATAAATTATTTGATATAAAAGAGGTCTGAAAGAGATTTTATAATGGAGGGGGAAATGGGGGAAGCAAGGAGGAGAGCACATGAACCTTACTCTTACTGGAATTGGCTCAAAGATGTAATAATATACACACTCAGTTGGATGTAGAAATATATCTTAGTATACAAGAAAGTAGGAAGGGAAGGGGATAAGAGAATGGGGGGCAGAGCTGACAGAAGGGAGGACAGTTTGGGGGTGGTAAAAATCAGAAGCAAAACACTTTTGAGAATAGACATGTAAAAAGAGAGCAAGAATAGGATAAATGGGGAAAATAAGATGGAAGGAAATACATAATTGGTAATTATTACTGTGAAAAAAATGTCTACAGTGAGTTTCTCTGATAAAGACTTCATTTCTCAAACATATAGAAAACTGAGTCAAGTTTACAGAAATAAGAGCCATTCCTCAATTGATAAATGGTCAAAAGACATGAACAGGCAGTTTTCAGACAAAATAATCAAAGCTATTGATGACCAGAACAGAACCAGCCTCTAACCTATAGGTGGCAGGAGTTGAACAGAGCAGGTTAGAGACAAGAGAGTCAGGACACAAACACAAGTTTAATTTCAAAGTGAGGAAATACTTGTGGTATTTTGGCTTCCAGGAGCCAAGATAGCTGAGTAAGAAGTAAGTCACTCTCACCATCCGTTATTGACCTCTGAAAGCCCAGAAAGTATCAACCCAGGAAAAACCCCGGAACAGGTGAACCAGCAGAAAGACGAGGTGCAGCAGTGTTGTGGCCCAGGAAGCTTGGGGGATTAACGTTAAATGCCCCTCTTGCTCTGGGGGAAGGGGAGTAGTACAGAATGGGAGATGTTCCAGCAAGCTAGTGGAAAGCCCCACCTGGGCATACCAGGGGGACTATTAATAATTGCATAAAGTGCTCTAAATCACTAATAATTAGAGAAACATAAATTAAAACAACTTCTCAAACACATCTGAATGGTTAAGATGACAAAATGAAAATTAAAATGACAAACCATAGAGAGGATGGGGGGAGAATGGGTACACTAATGAGCTATTGGTAGAACTATGAACTGGTCCAACCATTTTAGAAAGCAGCTTGAAACTATCCCAAAAAGCTAATAACCTGTGCATGCCTTTTGACCCAGCATTACTAGGTCTATATACAAAGAAATCAAAGAAAGAAGAAAAGGACTCATGTACAAAGATATTTATATTTATATTTATAGTTATATTTGTATTCCTTTTGTAGTGGCGAAGAATAGGAAACTGAGAAAGTGTCCATCAATTGGGGAATGGCTGAACAAGGTAAGATATTTGAATGTGATGGAATACTGTTGTGCTATAAGAAATGATAAAGGGAATAGTTTCAGAAAAATCTAATAAAACTTGTATGAACTGATGCAAAGTGAAGTAAGCAAAACCAAGAAACCAGTAGATACAGTGCCAGTCGTGAAGACTCATCTGAGTTCAAATTCAGCCTCAAACACTTACTAGCAGTGTGATACTGGACAAGTCACTTCACCCTGTTTGCCTCAGTTTCCTCACCTGTAAAATGAGCTGGAGAAGGAAACGGCAAACCACTCCAGTATCTTTGCCAAGAAAACTCAAATGGGGTCACGGAAAGTTGGACATGACTGAAAAATGACTAAATAAATAAACATCAATATATGAAGGTAATCCACTTCAAAAGACTTAATAACTGATCAGCACAATGATCAACCACAATTTCAAAGGATTCACGATGAAACATGCTATCCACTTCCAAACAGAGAGACCTGACAGCCTCAGAGCACAGATCAAAGCATATTATCTTTCTTTTTCTTTTCTTTTTTTGTTTGACATGACTAATACAAATATTTAGTTTGTGTGACTACACATATTTGCAATAGGCTTTGTTTTTCTTGCCTTCTTAACAGGTAAAGGAAGAGAGAATTCAGAACTGAAAATTAATTTTAAAAAATTTAAAAGAATAAGTCATCCTCTTCATACCAGAAATTCCTATATCAAAAAGGACACACACAAAGCCTGTGGTTAGGAAAACTGCTTCTATTAAAAATGTGCCTGTCGATGAGATCACTTCATTTGCAGGAAAACACTTTTATTGTTCATGTGAGGAAACAAAGTTTACTACCTATTTTGTAGGAATTCTCTGCTAAAGTGAAAAAGGAGGATGTTCTATTCCTACCTTTTTTGCCTCACCACATATTGCCAGAAATTCTTTGCTATCTGGCCTCTGCTACTTCAAGAAGAAAAGAAAAGGAAAGAACTTTGGGCTCATTTTGTTGTTGTTCTCTCATGTCTGACTCTTCACGACCCCAATTTGTGGTTTTCTTGGCAAAAATACTGGAGTGGTTTGCTATTTCCTCCTCTAGCTCATTTTTACAGATGAGTAAATTGAGGCAAACAGGGTTAAGTGACTTGCCTAAGGTCACACAGCTGGAGGGGCGGAGCCAAGATCGCAGAGGGAAAGCAGTGACTTGCTTGAGCTCTCTCCCCAAACCCCTCCAAATACCTATAAAAATGACTCTAAACAAATTCTAAAGCAGCAGAACCCACAAAAAGACAGAGTGAAACAAATTTCCAGCCAAAGACAGCCTGGATGGTTGATTGGAAAGGTATATCGCACCAGGTGGGGAGAAGAGCACAGTGTGGCGTGGGCACGCAGGCCGCAGCAACCCTGGAGCAGACCTCACAGGATTGATCGCGGGCAGCTGTGGTGGTTTCCAGACTTCTCAACATACAAATACCAAAGACAACTTTGAAGGTCAGTGGGAAAAGTCTGTGACTGCGGTGAGAGAAGGAGCCAGGTCTCAGCCGCAGGTTCTGAGCGTGGCCTCTGGGGCAGCGTCTGCCTCCTAAGCTTCCAGCCCACAGACTGAGGGGGAATCAAGCTGCTGATTAGAGGGGTATTGCAGGGATCTCTTTGCCAGTCCTGAGGCAGGAATCTCTTGCTTTATCAGTGCTTGGATCTGGGTCACAGTTCTGAGGGGTGGTCCTGGGGTGAGGAGGAGCACTGGTGTGGTGAAACTTGTGGCTGTGGAGAGGAAACACCTCACCCCTTATCATACCACCTTGGAAGAACTGAAAATTTACAGATCCTTAGAAGTACCTCTGAAAATAGCTGTACAAACCCCTGAAGCTTGGGACAGTACACTCTTCATATTGGAAGCAGACTTTTACCTTAACAAAGAGTTTAAAACTCAAGTAATTGGCCAGGATCATGAGTAAGCAGCGCAAAAAGAGTCAGACTGTATTATCTTACTTTGGTGACAAAGAAAATCAAAACATACAACCAGAAGAAGACAACAAAGTCAAAGCTCCTACATCCAAAGCCTCCAAGAAAAATATGAAGCAGTCCCAGGCCTTGGAAGAGCTCAAAGGGATTTTGAGAAGCAAGTAAGAGAAGTAGAGGAAAAGCTGGAAAGAGAAATGAGAGTGATGCAAGAAAATAATGAAAAACAAGTCAACAGCTTGCTAAAGGACACCCCAAAAAATACTGAAGAAAATAACACCTTAAAAAATAGCCTAACCCAAATGGCAAAAGAGGTCCAAAAAGTCAATGAAGAGAAGAATGCCCTAAAAAGCCCTAAAAAGCAAAATTGGCCAAATGGAAAAGTCCAAAAGATTACTGAAGAAAATACTTTCTTAAAAATTAGAATAGAGCAATTGAAAGCTAGTGACTTTATGAGAAATCAAGACACTGTAAAACAAATCCAAAAGAATGAAAAATTAGAAAACAATGTAAAATATCTCACTGGAAAAACAACTGACCTAGAAAATAGATCCAGGAGAGACAGTTTTAAAATTATTGGACTACCTGAAAGCCATGATCAAAAAAAGAGGCTAGACATCTAAGGTCACACAGCTAGTGTCTGAGGCCAGATTTGAACTCAAGCAGATGAGCCTTCCTGACTCCAGGCCCAGCACTCTATCCACTGTGCCACCTAGCTGTTTCTTCAGGCTTGTAGAATCCCAAAAAGTTAGATCTAGAAGCTTACTTTTTCCCCATTCCAGTCTCCCTTTACAAATGAAGAACCTGGAGAGGTTAAATAACTTGATCAAGATCACATAACTAGTTAGTAGCAGAAAAAAGACCTAGACCTCAAATAAACCAAGTCTTAGTCCAGTGTTTCTTTCATCATTGACCACTTCTCTAAATCCAGTGACCCTTTCCTCTGTTCTTATTCTCACTGTCATCTCTGCAGCATTTGACACTGTGGGCCAATTGCTCTCATGTAAATCTCTCAAACCTTGGTCTCCCAGAAAATTCAGTGACCAGAATGTAGTTACCAGACTAATCTTTCTAAAAGAGAGCTTTCATCATGTCATTCCCCTGGAGAAAAGTTGATAATAACTCCCCATTACCCATCGGATCAAGGTTAAGTTGTGCAATTAGATACAGCTGTATATAGAATACTAGGCCTGAATTCAGGAGGACATGAGTTCAAATACTGATGCTGTAAACTTTACTAGTTGTTGGACCCTGGGAAGTCACTTAATTTGTCAGCTTCAATTTTCTCATATGTAAAATGAAGATAATAATAGCACCTATTTCACAGGATGTGAGGATCAAGTGAGATAAATGTAAAGTGCTTCTCAATTGGGTATGGAAATCTGTCTTACCCTACAGGAAAATATGGGGAGAAGGGGACAAGAGAGCAGGGGAGTGATAGAGAGGAGGGCAGATTGGGAAAGGGGGTAATCAGAAACAAACACTTCTGAGGAGGGACAGGGTCAAAAGAAAGAACAGAATAAATGGGGGGACAGGATAGAATTAAGGGAAACAGAGTCAGTTTTTCACAACATGACTACTATGGAAGTGTTTTGCATAACTGTACATGTATAACCTATATTGAGTTGCTTGCCTTTTCAATGAGGGTGGGTGGGGAGGGAGGGAGGGAGAAAATTTGGAACCCAAAGTTTTAAAAACATGTTTTAAAAAAAATGTTTTCACATGCAACTGGGAAATAAGAAATACAGAAAATGGGGTACAGAAATCTATCCTGCCCTACAGGAAAATAGAAGGGGAAGGAGATAAGAGAAGGGGAGAGAGATAGAAGAGAGGACAGACTAGGGAAAGGGATATTCAGAATGCATGCCATCTTGGGGGGGGAAGGGGTGAGATGGGGTGAAAATTTGGAACTCAAAATCTTGTGGAAGTAAATGTTGAAAACTAAAAATAAATAAATTTTAAAAAATCAAATCAAATCATTAAGTTCTAAAAAAAAAAATGTAAAGTGCTTTGCCAGTCTTCAAGTGCTATATAAATGCTAGCTATTATTATTATTACTACTACCTCATAATTACTATTATCCTTCCTATTCAACTTGTCAGGAGGATCATATCCTGACTTACCTTCCTGTTCCCTCATGTTGATTCCTGCTTATTTTCTCATGCTATTCCCCATACCTGGAATGCTCTTCTCCATCCTTCCCACTGATCCAAAGCCTAACAATACTTTAAGACACAATTTCACACCTCCTACATAAAAGGTTTGACTCAAGTATCCTACAACTGGTGATCCCTGTATCTTGCAACTTATCCTTTACACTTATTATCTGCTTGTACCTTCTGGAATTGATTTCTTTTCTCTTTAAAATTTAAATTGTCAAATGTATTACTCTCAGGTTTATAAAACAAATCCCTACCCATCTCCCCTACCCAGATTCCATTTTCTAGGCCTAGGAATTTATGATGTCTTACCGTATTATAACCACAAAACTCCATTCTTTCAAACTAGAAGTGAAAAGAAAAGGTAAAAGATGATAATATAACCGACTGTGAAAGGAAGCAATGAGATAAAGTGGGTTTAAATTGCAACAGAGATAAAGACATGATCAACCTGGCATTGAGGCTTGTCAGACACTGGAGTTGGTTTCTGAGGTAGTTATACATGCTACTGAATTTCACTCTTCTAATTTTACCCCAGTACCTATGAGGATCAGTCAGGGAAATTATTGAAAACCTGTCCTTCCAGGTGCACCTAGAGAATCTTTCTTCTTACCAACTCTTCTGTAATTGTGTTATTTTAATGCAGGCCTGCACAACATATGACCCGCAGGCCACTTGCAGCCCACCAAAGGATTTTGGGGGGCCTGGAGAAATTGTAGAGGATATAAAAGAAAGCAAAGATTTAATGAGTACTTTGTCCATGCCCTGCTTAACCCGCCTTCCACTAGTCACTACTGTGACCCTCATGTTAACTTGGTGAGTGGGTTGCCACTGCACACTCTCTCTGATTTGTCATGTGACCCACAGCAACCAACCATTGTCAGTCTGTTTCTAGTCTGAGAGGAGTGATTTCATGATAAATAAAAATCTTAAACAATAAATGTAATTAATTGATATTAATTGAAATTTTCCTTTTTTAATATGGTTTATTTACAAAACAGTTTAATCATTAATTATACCTTTACTTGGAAAGTGAGCCGCTAAATCCTATCTACAGCCCAAAGAAGTTTAGCCTATTTTAATTTTGGCCCCTACTTACTGTCAAGTTGTACAGGTCTGCTTTAATCTCTCCCTCCAATGCTTAACCTTCTTCCTCAACCCTCAGGATGTATAATCACCCCAGATTCCATACTTTCTAACTCAGAAATCACAATATTTTTCTTTGTTTTCCTCCATACTCCTTATGAGAAATACCTGAATAACACCATCAGAAAAATCACAGAATCTAAAAAGGAAGGGGCCTCAGTGAAATTTAGGCTAATTAGTACATGATTAAGATCCTATTCCCCCACCTCAACAACAACAGCAACACAAACATTCCCAGAAAATAAGCATAAAGACTCCAAGTAAAGTCTGCTGGCAATTGGAAACTTAACTATTCTGTCTATTCCACTTTAAGGCAGTTCTGATTACCCTACTATAAGGAAGGTTTTCCTTATATCCAGCTAAAATCTGCTTTTTTTCTTAGCTTTTTCTTGTACTTCTAATTTCTGAGGCCAAAGAAAATTGGTCTAATCATCCTTCCACATGATAGCTTTTAAAATCCTTGAGGCTAGCAATCACATAATCCCTTAGTCTTCTATTTTCCATGCTAATCACCTCTGTGTCCTTCAACTAGTTTTTGCCATAATATTACTCCTACATTTTTTTCTTACTCCCTATTTTACTCCTTGTAGGCCTCAGCTTTGTATTCTGACATGATGATGTTTGATATATGTGTTATGTAGTGTCTCAGAGCAAAACTGTCTCCTCACTCTTTCAGAAAACATCTGTAAAGATGATAAAAATAAAGCCAGTATTATTCCTCATAAAGTGAATCTACCCAAACAAAATCCCACCAACGTTCAGAATTAAAATATTTAAAGTTCTCCTTCTATAGGACATTGGCCTTTTCAGTGAGTAGGCATGCTTTATTTTTTTTATTTTTACTGATACATTTTGTTTTTACATCATCTACATTTCTTGATATATACTTCTCCCCTACCCCTCTCAGAGAGTCATCCCTCATAACAAACAATAAAAAAAGGAAAAGAAAAAAGTTCAGCAAAGCTAAAATGTCAGTCAAGTCATCAGTATATGCAGCATTCAATAGTAATAATCTCTATATCTTTATAAAGAAGAGTGGAGAAATATTCTCATATTTTTTTTCTTTGGGGCCAAATTTGATCATTATAATTTCATTGGAAACAACTTTATTCTATCATTTTTCTTTCCATTTATTTGGTAGTCCTTGTGCATGTTGCTTTCCTGCTTTGGCTTGCTTCACTTTGTGTCAGTTCATGTAAACTTTCCTGTACTTCTCTCTCCCTTCCTCATATTCGTCATTTCATGAAATGCAATAATATCCCACTACATTCATATGCCACAATTTGTTTAACCATCCCCCAATCAATGGAAATCCACTGTTTCTAGTTCTTTGTTGCTGTAAGAAGTTCAGTTACAAATATTTGTCCTATATGGAGTCTTTATTTTTAGTATTAACTTCTTTGGGGTATATACTTAGTAGTGGGTTCTTCAGCTCAAAGAGTACAGATATTTTATTCACTTAGCATATTTTCAAGTTGCTTTCTAGAATGGCTGGACAATTCTAGAGTACCTTTCCATAATGAATCCAACATTTACCCTTCTCATCTTTTGTCATTTTTGTTAGTTTCCTGGACATGAGGCTGATCCTCAGAGTTGTTTTGATTGTGCAAGAATATTTTATAAAGAACAGTTATCAGCATTATTTTCTGGCTCTATCCACAAGAAATAGAAATGTCTATATGCCTTTACAGATATTTCTCCTGGGGCCTCTATTTTGTGGAGGGGTCCAAGTTGGCCTTTATTCCTTTTCCTGCCCTGTTCTTGATTTCTGGACTTTTAAACCTGGTTTCTGGACTTTTAAACTTTTAAATGTATCTGCCATGGAACTTCCCTGAGCACCTGCACCTCCTCACCTTGAAATATATAATTACTCGTGCAGCCTTATTAATCTGGAATATCCCTCTGTAAGGCCCACACTCTGTGTCATTGGTGAGTTTCTCCGAGGACCTCCATTTTGTACAGTAGCCCAACCTAGTCTTCCTTCACTGTTCCTGGCTACCAGACTTCAAAATCATGTCTTCACACCTGGTATCTCAATTTCCCATTGCTCCCTTCTAGGCTTTTCAGCTCTTTTTGGTGTGGTATTTTCTCAGAATAGAAATGTAAGCTTTACTTGTATTTGTATCCCTAGCACTTAGCATAGTGGCTGGTACTTAGAAACTGCTTAATATATGTGTTTGTTTTCTTTGTTCCTTGCTTCCTTCTCAAAGGTCTAAAAGGCACCATATAATGTACCCATCATGCATCTTTTTATTTGATGCCAAGGTTATGTCTAAGACACAGAGCTACAGACATGAAATACCTACCTTTAAAGTATCATTTGGGTAACGAATATCTGAACTTATAAAAAGGCCCATTGTTGAAAGGACCACTAAATGATAATTTGTTAAGACAATGTCCACAAGCATAGATTTCTGGCACTCTAAAGAAGGAAAAATAACAAGAAGTCATTATAAATTCATTTATGAATTGAAAGCACAATCACAGGGATCAGGATCAACATAATTTATTTTCATAGCTTTGTTTTCTCTTCATGATATAGATGAGGACAGATAATAATTGGATAAATGTGATTTAGTTGTGTTGGCACAGTGCAATCCTGGGAATTAAAAACTCTAAGTTTCAAAAAAAAAAAATTAAAAAATTAAAAAAATAAAAATAAAAAAATAAAAAACTCTTGGTTCCTAAACCTAATTTGACTGATTTGCCAATGAGCCTTCAGGGAGTTACAATGTCTCCAGTCCCTTATTTCCTGTTTCTTCCTTTGTGACATTATGGAGCAATAACCTATTCAAGTATGCTATGAGACTTCAAAAGTCCTTGGGATTCTATAGTTATCAACAATCAGAGTTGAGGTGGAACTTAGAAAATAACTAACTCAAACTTCTCATTTTAAAAGTGAAGAATCTAGAGTTTCAGGAAAGGATTTGCCTAATGTGCTATCAAGAGTTGGGAATGGGGGGCAGGGCACAGCTACATGGCGCAGTGGATAGAGCTCCAGCCTTGAAGTCAGGAGGACCTTAGTTCAAATCCGGCCTCAAACACATAACACTTACTAGCTATGTGACACTGGGCAAGTCACTTAATCCCCATTGCCCAACCCCCCCCCCCAAAAAAGAGGTGGGAATAGAAGTGCTACCAATGAAATCTTTGGCCAAAAAAGTTACCGTCATCATTCTGGACAACGCAGATACTACTTGTGACATCATACCAAAAAGTTTCCTTATTCTCCCAAAATCCAGAAAAAGTCACACCAAAGAAATATCCTAAAAAAGAAATACAAAATAAAGTTTTAAATGGGGGTAAATACAATTGGGGCAGCTAGGTGGCACAGAAGCTAAGACCACTGGCCCTGGGCTCAGGAAAACCTTAGTTCAAATCCAGCCTCAGACACTTCCTAACTGTGTGAGCCTGGTCAGGTCACTTGACCCTGTTTACCTCAATTTCCTCATCTGTAAAATGAGCTGGAAAAGAAAATGGTAAACCACTCCAGCATCTTTGCCAAGAAAACCCCAAATGGGGTCACAAGCAATTGGATACAACTAATCAACTAAATAGCAACAACAAGAAACACAAGAAAAATAAATGTAAATGCCCAAGATCAAACAATTCTTAAAAGATTTTAAGCAAATTCTACAGTGTCTGGCCAGTAGGCAAAACTTTTATGGGGCTACTACATACTGCTCTTCATCTTTATCACATCCCTCACAAACTAAAAAATACATTATTTTAATTGGTCAGATATAATACAAGGCTTCAGAATGAATACTTGATTGAATTTCTGGTCTAGTTAACACTGGGAAGAATATAAGAGCTCACATTTCTGCAGCATTATTTTTTAGTTAATTTATTTATTTTTAGTTTTCAACATTCACTTCCATAAGATTTTGAGTTCCAAATTTTCTCCCCATCTCGTCCCTCCTCCCACCCCAAGATGGCGTGCATTCTGCATACCCCTTCCCCTGATCTGCCCTCCCTTCTATTATCCCCCTTCTCTCATTCCCTTCCCCTTCCCTTTCTATTTTTCTGTAGGGCAGGATAGATTTCTATACCCCATTGTCTGTATATCTTATTTCCTAATTGCATGTAAAAACAATTTTTAACATTTGTTTTTAAAACTTTGGGTTCCAAATTTTCTCCCTGCCTCCCTCCCCACCCAGCCACATTGAGAAGGCAAGCAACTTGATACAGGTTATACATGTGTAGTCATGCAAAACACTTCCATAGTAGTCATGTTGTGAAAAACTGACTCTATTTCTTTCTTATCTCCTTCCCCCCATGTTCCTGTAGGTTGAGATAGATTTCCATACCCAATTAAATGTGTCTATTATTCCCTCCTTAAGCCAAATACAATGAGACTAAGATTCATTCATTCCCTCCCACTCCCCCCCCCGCCACTTCTCCTACATGGTAAAAGCTTTTGCCTCTCTCTTTTATGTGAGATAATTTACACCATTCTAACTCTCCCTTTCTCCTTCACCCAGTACAATACTCTCTCACCCCTTAACTTTACTTTTTAGATATCATCCCTTCATCTTCAACTCACCCTGTGCCCTCTGTCTATATATATATTCCCTCCAACTGCCCTACTACTGAAAAAGGTCTCGTGTGTTACAAATATCATCTTTCCATGTAGGAATGTAAACAGTTCAACTTTAATAAGTCCCTTATGATTTCTCTTTCCAGTTTACCTTTTCATGCTTCTCTTAAGTCCTGTATTTGAAAGTCAAATTTTATATTCAGCTCTGGTCTTTTGATCAAGAATGTTGAAGGTCTTCTCTTTCACTGTATCTTCATTTTTTCCCCGAATGATTATACTCAGTTTTGCTGGGTAGGAGATTCTTGGTTTTAATCCTAGCTCTTTTGACCTCTGGAATATCATGATCCCTTAATGTAGAAGCTCCTAGATCTTATGTTATCCTGATTGTGTTTCCACAATACTGGAATTATTTCTTTCTGGCTGCTTACAATATTTTCTCCTTGACCTGAGAACTCTAGAATTTGGCTAAAATATTCCAATTAGTTTTCTTTTGGGGATCTCTTTCAGGATGTGATCAGTGGATTCTTTCCATTTCTATTTTACCCTCTGGTTTTAGAATATTAGGGCAGTTTTCCTTGATAATTTCTTGAAAGATGATGTCTAGGCTTTTTTTTTTTATCATGGCTTTCAGGTAGTCCAATAATTTTTAAATGATCTCTCCTGGATCTATCGTCCAGGTCAGTTGTTTTTCCAATGAGATATTTCACATGGTTTTCTATTTTTTCATTCTTTTGGTTTTGTTTTACAATGTCTTGATTTCTCATAAAGTCATTAGCTTCCGTTTGCTCCATTCTAATTTTTAAGGAATTACTTTCTTCAGTTGTAAAATGATCCAACCATTTTGGACAGCAATTTAGAACTATACACAAAGAGCTACAAAAATGTGCATACCCTTTCACCCAGCAATAGCACTTCTAGTGCTGTATCCCAAAGAGATCATAAAAATGGGAAAAGGACCCACATGTACAAAAATATTTATAGCAGCTGTTTTTGTGGTGGCCAAGAATTGGAAATTGAGAGGATGCCCACCAATTGGGGAATGGCTGAGCAAGCTGTGGTATATGAAAGTAATGGAATACTATTGTGCTAAAAGAAATGATGAACAGGCTGACTTCAGAAAAACCTGGAAAGACTTGTATGATCTGATGTCGAGTGAAATGAACAGATGCAGGAGAATGTTGTATACACTAACAGCCACTTTGAGTGATGACTAAAATTGATAGACTTAACCCTTCTCAGCAATACAAGCATCTAAGACATCTCCAAAGGCCTCATGAAGGAAAATGCTATCAAACTATGGAGTCTGAATGCAAATCAAAGCATACTATTTGCTATTTTTTTTCTGTTGTGATTTGTTTCCTCTTTCTGGTGGTTCCTCCTATTGGTTCTAATTCTTACTTACAACATCACTAATGTGAAAATATGTTTAATAGGAATGTATATGTATAGCCTATATCAGATTGTGCGCTGTCTTGGGGAGGGAAATGTGGAGGGAGGGGGAGAAAAATTTAAAACTCAAAAGCTTACAGAAGTGATTGTTGATAATTCAAATCAAATTAAAAAAGGAATTACTTTCTTCAGTGAGTTTTTGGACCTTCTTTTCCATTTGGCCAATTCTGCTTCTTAAGGCATTCTTTTCCTCATTGGCTTCTTGGACCTCTTTTGCCATTTGGGTTAGTCTATTTTTAAGGTGTTATTGTCTTCAGTATTTTGGGGGGGTCTACTTTAGCAAGTTGTTGACTTGTTTTTCATGATTTTCTTGCATCACTCTCATTTCTCTTCCCAATTTTTCCTCTACTTCTCTTACTTGCTTCTCAAAATCCCTTTTGAGCTCTTCCATGGTCTGGGACTAATTCATATTTTTCTTGGAGGCTTTGGATGTAAGAGCTTTGACTTTGATGTCTTCTTCTGGTTATATGTTTTGCTCCTTTGTCTCCAAAGTAAGATTCTATATGGCCTGACTTTTTTTGTGCTGTTTGCTCATGTTCCCAGTCAATTACTTGACTTTTTAACTCTGTTAAGGTAGGGCTCTGCTTCCAGCATGAAGGGTGTACTGTCCCAAGCTTCAGAGGTCTTGTGCAGCTGTTTTCAGAGGTACTTCTAGGGACCTGTAAATTTTCAGTTCTTCCCAGGTGGTATGATCAAAGGAGAGGTGTTTACTCCTTTCCTGGCTTGTGCTGTGGGCTATGAGGGACCACAAGCACTCTTTTCTGCCTTGGAACTGTGAGAAGGATTCCCTCTTCACTGCTACCACCAGCTCTGCCACACTAGAGCCCCACTTCACCCCAGGACTACCACCCAGGATTGCAACTCAGATCCAAGCATGGGAAAAGCAAGAGAATCCTGCCTCAGCACCAGCAGAGAGATCCTTGCAATCCCCCTCTGATCAGCCACTCGATCCCCCCACCATCTGTGGTCCAAGAACTCCAAAAGTAGCCATTGCCCTGGGGCTGTGCTAGGACTAGGGCCAGACAATGTTCTTCTCTCACCCAGTTCCAACAGATCTTTCCTCCTGACCTTCTAAGTTGTCTTTGGTGTTTCTGGGTTGAGACATCTGAAAACTGCCACAGTCCTCCTGACCTTCTAAGTTGTCTTTGGTGTTTCTGGGTTGAGACATCTGAAAACTGCCACAGTCCCTTTAGGCCTGCTCCAGATTTGCTGAGGCCTGGTCTTTGCCTGCATGACCCATGCTGAACTGAGTTCCTCTCCTAGCCCGGCCCAACAGACCTTTCTCATCAACCATCCAGGTTGTCTTGGGCTGGAAATTTGTTTCACTCTGTCTTTTTGTGGGTTCTACTGCTCTAAAATTTGTTTAGAGTCATTTTTACAGGTATTTAGAGGGGTTTGGGAGACAGCTCTAGCAAGTCACTGCTTTTACTCTGCCATCTTGGCTCCACCCCCCATTGTTTTCTTTTGGTTTGGTTTTTTGCACAAAGCACTTTGCTCACAGTGATCCTCACTGCTGTGGAGCCTATAAAAGCATTACTGACCCATTTCAATGAAATGAGAAAATCAAGTGTCAGAGTCAAACAGTTTAAGTAAAAAGCCATCACAAGGCTTAAATTCTACTCATTTCAAGCTAAATATCAGCTATTAGAAAGAGATATTATATAATAACAAACTCGTAAACAGTAGCCAAACCATGAAAACAATCATTTGAGTGGCATAACATCTGAACTCCTTCTATAAAGGAAGCATAAAAAACACCCTCAGCAACAAACACATATGCACTCACAACACCCACAAGCTTGTTTCACAAGACCTGATGCATAACCAAGACCCTCATACACTTAGTATCATTATTTATGGAAGATAAGTTAAATATATAAATACATAATTACATATATACATGCATATATATATATATACATGTGTGTGTACACACACATATATTTGTTTGTATGTTTGTTTGCATACTTTCCCCCATTAACAGTGATGTCCTCCATGGCAGGGTTTGTCTTTTGCCTTTTTTTGTATCTCCAGTGCCTAGCGCAGTACCTGGCACATAGTAGATTAAAAGATGTTTATTGACTGATAAGATAAATAAAGGAACAAAGAGGCAAGGAATAGACCCTTAAACTGGTTGTGATAATATCTTCTCAGTAGCATGGATCAAAAAAGTAGTTTATTTTTATTTCTACCAAGTGTTGAACCATCCCAACTTCAGAGCTATTATTTCATGAGTTTTCATGTAGGATGAATCTCCAAAGATGAGAATGTACTTTGATTTCTCCTCTGTCTTCTGAATGTAAAACAAATGGTGTGAGCTCCAAATGTAATGACTATGCTTGCCTGATTTATTCTATGATAGGTTCTCTTCCATTTATTTTAAATTCAATCCCCAAATCATTTATTGAGCACATACTATGTCCAAGGTACTGGACATACTGGAATGCTTCAATGGCTCTATGATCCTATGAGTATGAGTATACCATCCATCACCTGAGGTGGCAATCCAATCAATTAATCAACAAGCATGTATTAAATAATACTATCTGCCAGGCATTGTTCTGGGACTACAAACAAAATAGTGAAATAGTCTCTAACCTCAAGGCACTTATATTCTAATGGGAAAAATTGTGTATATGTATGAGTATATAGAAAATACACATAAAATAGATTCAAGGTGACCATGGAAAGGCAAGTGCTAGCAATAGGAAGACCAAGAAATGCTTCCTACAGAAGGTCTGCCTGATCTAGGTCCTGAAGGAAACCAGGGATTCTTCAAAGCAGAGGTGAGGAAGGAATGGTGCATTCTAGGAAGGGAGGAATTAGCCCAAAGAAAGGCCTAGTGGTAGGAGATCAAGTATCCTGTGTGAGAAACAGCAAGAAATATAATTTTGCTAAAACAGAATACATAATGTTTAAGAAGACTGGAAAAATAAGAAGTCAGGTTGTGAAGAGCTTGAAATACCAAACAGAGGAGCCTCTATTTGTTGTTAGAGGAAATAGGGAGGCACTGGAATTGATTGGGTGACATGATTAGAACTTCACTTTAGAAAAATCACTCCAATAGCTCTATAAGGGATGAATTGCAATGGGGAGTGACTTGAGTCAGGGAGGTCAAGTAGAAAGCTATGGAAGTAGTCCCAGAGAGAGGAGAAGAAGGTCTAAATGACATTTTTCATAGATTTCATATAATTCCCCTTCTCTTTACTCATTCAGAAAAACCCACATTATGACCCCTCATTGCCTCTTGCGCAATAGCCTTCTAATTGGTCTCCCTGTCTCTTCTCATTGTAATATATCTTCTATACAGCTACTACTAAAGTAATATCCCTAAACATGTCTGATCATGTCAGACCCTACACTCCTACCCAACCTGCAGGGTCAAATATAGTCTTCTAATTTATATTTAAAGCGCTTCACCACCTTGTCCCTTCCTACTTTTCCAGTCTTCTCACATTACTCTCCTCCAGGCATTCTAAGGTCCACTACTATTGACTTACTTGCTATTCTATACATAACACTCCCATCTCTGTGCTTTTGCACTGCCTATCCCACATGCCTGCAATCTTCTCCCTCAACCTCCTGAAATTACTTATTTCTTTCAAGACTCAGCTCAAATGATACACTCCGCTGGAAGCCTTTACCAATCCCCATAGAGAAAAATGTGATATGTGATGATATGTGAGAGATGCTGCAGAGGTAGAAACAAGCATTTAGCAACTGGTTAAAATTTTCAGGGCATTCAGTCTTGGGTGAGGTTTTCCATTGTCTGTTCTAGGGTGTCAATTTTCCTTGCCGTTCTTTGATCCCTAACTTTTCCATTCTGCAGTTCTTGCTTCACTTACTCCAGCTACTCTTCTAGTCCCTATAACCAGGGTGTTTTTTATTTTCTCTGAGATTTTACCTAGACTTACTAGAGAGTTGATATCCTCTTCAGGCTTCAAGCCCTGGACATCTCTCAAACCAGTGTATTTCTTCTTCATGATCAGATTTGTCTTCAATTTGCTCATAAGAAGCATGGTGAGTCAGGCTCCTCTCTGAATGCTGTGGGCAGATCCTACTCTGCCCTGAGCATAGTGGGCCAGAAAAGGCCCCTCCTTCAAAGGTCTCCATGGTTCTGCCTGTAGGATCCCCTTTCTCATGAGGCTCTGGACCTCTTCTTGCTATAGACTTAGCCTGATGTTTTTCCCCACTGATGCTACACTCAGTGGTTACTCCTGTGCTGGTCAACACAGACTTCAGTCACCACTTGGGCTGGATTTTGCCAAGGACCTTTGACCTGAAGTTTGACTGGGCCAATGAGACCCAGGGAACCAATCAGAAAAGTCCTGAGGCTGATCCCTATGCTAGGCTAGAAATTAATTGGTACCCTGTTGGAACAGAGTCAGCCTCAGACATTATTTCTGGAGTGCTATGATGGACCAGTCTTAAATGGCCTAAAGCTACTTTCTCTCTCTCTCTCTCTCTCTCTCTCTCTCTCTCTCTCTCTCTCTCTCTCTCTCCCCCCTCCCCGAAACTGAGTATAGGCAGTCAATTACAGGTTTATGGAAGGCTTTGGCCTCTGCAGGGAATTTGGGATCCTCTCAGAACATTACCTACAGCCACAGGATTTGGGAAAGACCTAAGCTTGGCTGGGCTTGGGTGCTCTGAAGCTCAGATATGGAATGCTGAGATTATACAGATGGCTTTAAGATGGATTGCTCTAAGTGGTCTATCTCAAGAACTCTATTGGACCCTGGGTTACCCCTATGTGGATTTCTGGAATGGATACAAAGTCTAGAAGTAACTCTTTCTATGATCTAGTAGAGTAGAGATCATCTCTATGACCACAAGGAGAGTTTGAGAAGGATCTGGGATTCTCTGTGCCCTAACATGCAACCAGGGGTATAGGGTGTCTTCAGGGAAGACTAGTACCTCAGGTGTGAGGGCTGCCAAGCCCTTTTAAGGACTGCTTTCCACCTCTGGTGTCCACCTGTTCCACCTAACCTTCATCTGTGGTTGTAAGGAGCCACAGCATGCATAGCAGCCACACACCAGTAAATTGTTTTGGCAAATGGGCTATACCAGGTTGAGGATAACCAAGGGGTCTCAGATCCATCGGTGAGTTAGGAAGGCATCTACCCAAGCATGTGAAGATTTCCACTGGTAGCATAGGCAGATGAGAACAATTTTTTTTTCCAATGGCCATGAAGGCAGCTAAAGCAGGTGCTGCAGAGCACTTAGAGCTTGGTTAGACATCAAAGATGCTAAGGTCACCCACTGCATCTTGAGCCATTACCAGTTGTCTTGACTCTGTCCTGCCACTGGACTGTGATGACTCTGGAGGACAGGGTGATGCCGATGACATCATACAATTCTGCCTCACTTAAATCCAATTTATGCATGAATCAAAAGACATCACTCATACCATTTTACCATTTTTACCTATCTCAAAGCCACGTGGCAACAGGCAAATGATGAAGCAGCAGGTACAGATACACTGGGAACTGTGGTCAAAACCCTGCACACAGGCAGCCCAAGCCATAGGGTCATCATCTCACTGGAAGCAGCAGTGGGATTTGGCAGCTCCTTGAGTGACTAAGAAGTCTTTTAAGGATCACACTGCTCACTTCCTGGTGTGAGGAAGGGACAAAAAAAGGTGTCTCTGACTGATCATAGACTTATGCTCTCCAAGTTAAAGCCCCAAAACAAAATGACTATCAAAAGAATTCAGGTCAATAGATTTGAGCTCTTCTCTAAACAGAAACAGTTTGTTGCTAACTTGGAGGAAAAGTTGAGCCAACACACAGTTGGCAACAGTGGAGCAGAAAAGGAGTGGGTAGCTTTCAGGGATTTGGTATATAGCACTGCATTTGATCATCTGGGTCATAAAACTCATAAACATTAAAACTGGTTTGATGAAAATGAGGAAATTCAGTAGCTGCTAAATGAAAAAACAAGAATTCCACAGGGTTTACCAGTAGGATAGCTCATCTATCTCTAAGATGGCAGTATTTAATTCTGTCAAAAGTAAAGTATAAGCAAAGCTTAGAGAGATGCAGAATTCTTGGCTAAGTAAGAAGGCAGATGAAATCCAGCCTTATGATGATAGTAACAATCCAAAGCACTTTTATGATGTCCTAAAGGCTATTTATGGGCCAAAGACCTACGGTGTATCTTAACTTCTTAGTGCTGAGGGAACCACATTGATTAGTGATAAGGATATGGTCCTAGAAAGATGGGCTGAACTCTTCCATACTGTTTTCAACAGACTGTCATCAATCAATACTGAAGCCACTGACCACTTACCTCCAGTTGAAGTCAATCCCTCCCTAGCTGAAGTTCCAAATGAAGAAGAGGTTTTGAATGCCATTGGGCTCCTTTCATGTGGCAAAGCCCCTGGTTCTGATTCTATTCCAGCTAAGATTTACAAAGTGTGTGTGTTGGGAGGGTCCTTTGCTCATACAAAAGCTGACTGCAATTTTCTGGGTTATATGGCAAGAGGCAGTTATCCCCCAGGAGTTCAAGGATACCTCCATTGTAGATCTCTATAAAGGTAAAGGAAATAGATTGTTCTGTCACAATCACGGGGGATCTCTCTCTTAGTCATCACCAGCAAGATTCTTGCCAGAGTCCTCCTTAATAGACTGATCCTTCACCTGGAAGATGGTCATCTACCTAAAAGCCAGTGGGGCTTCAGAAAGGGCCAAGGAACAGTTGATATGGTGCTTGCTGCCTGACAACTCCAGGAGAAATGCCAGGAACAGAACAGAGGTCTGCACACAACATTTGTAGATCTGACCAAGGCCTTTGATATTGTCAGTCATGAGGGCTTATGGAAAATTATGTCAAAATTTGATTGCCTGGAGAAGTTCATCAGCATTGTACATCAATTTCACGATGACATGCTTGCCCGGGTTCTGGATGATGGACAATGCTTTTGTGCTTTCCCAGTCACCAATGGAGTGAAACAAGGCTGTGTGCTTGCTCCCATTCTTTTTTATTTGAAGACAGGTTTTGTTTATTTAGTAGCCTGCATTTTATTTTTTTTAATTTATTTATTTTTAGTTTTCAACATTCACTTCCATAAGATTTTGAGTTCCAAATTTTCTCCCCATCTCTCCCCTTCCCCCAGCCCAAGACAGTGTGCAATTTGATATAGGCTCTACATATACATTCATATTGAACCTATTTTCACATTAGTCATGTTGTAAAGAAGAATTAGAACCAATTGGAGAACCCATGAGAAAGAATAAACAGAAAAGAGAGTAAATAATATGTATTCAGAGTTCAGAGTTCTTTTTTCTGGACATGGACAGCGTTTTCCATCATCAGTCATTTGGAATTGTCTTGGATCCTTGCATTGCTAAGAAGAGATGAGTCTATGAAAGTTAGTCATCACACAATGTGGCTGTTACTGTGTACAATGTTCTCCTGGTTCTGCTCACTTCACTCAGCATCAGACCATACAAGTCTTTCCAGGTTTTTCTGAACTCTGCCTGCTCATCATTTCTTATAGCACAATAGTATTCCATTACAATCATATACCACAACTTGTTCAGCCATTCCCCAACTGATGGGCATCCGATCAATTTCCAATTCTTGGCCACCACAAAAAGATCGGCTACAAATAATTTTGTACATGTGGGTTCTTTTCCCATTCATATGATCTCTTTGGGATATAGACCTAGAAGTGGTATTGCTGGGTCAAAGGGTATGCACAGTTTCATATCATAGTTCCAAATTTGGGCATAGTTCCAAATTGCTCTCCAGAATGGTTGGATAAGTTCATAATTCCACCAACAATGTATTAGTGTTCCAATTTTCCCACATCTTCTCCAGCATTTATCATTTTCCTGTTTTGTCATGTTAGCCAATTTGATAGGTGTGATGTGGTACCTCAGAGTTGTTTTGATTTGCATTTCTCTAAATCAATAATGATTTAGAGCATTTTTTCATATGACTACAGATAGCTTTAACTTCTTCTGAAAACTGCCTCCCGTGCTTTTTAGTATGATGTTTTCCACTATGTTATCAAATGCCCTCAATGAGGATGAACACAGTATCAAGGTCAGCTACTGCACTGATGGTAAATTCTCCAACTTGAAAAGGCTACAAGCCAAGACCAAAGTGGATGGAGTATTGATGCAGGATTTTCTGTTTGCTCTGATTGTTTACTCAATGCAGCCTCTGAAGCTGAGATGCAACAAAGTATGCATCGATTCTCTGCTGCTTATACTCATTTTTGCCTAACAATGAACAACAACAACAACAACAAAAAAACCCACAGGTGCTCCAAGAGCCACCACCACACCATGCATACATAGAACATCAGTTACAGCAAATGGAGAAGTTCTGAATGCTGTGGATAAGTTCACTTACCTTGGTAGTGTACTTTCCAGGGATGTACACATTGACAATGAGGTTGATGCACACATTGCCAATCAAACTGAAGGTCTACAGAGCCATTGTGCTGACCTCATTGCTGTATGCCTGTGAAACCTGGACAGTATACCACCACCATGCCAGGAAATTGAATTGCTTCCATTTGAATTTTCTTAGGAAAATTCTGAAGATCACTTGGCAGGATAAGATACCAGACACTGAGGTCCTTTCTTGACTGCCAGGGATTCAAATTCTACTGCAGAATGCACAACTCTCACGGGCTGGCCACGTTATTTGAATGCAAAACATACACTTGCCAAAAAGACTATTTTATGGAAAACTCACATGGGACAAGAGCTCATATAATGGTCAGAAGAAGCGATACAGGGACACTCTCAAGGCTTCTCTTAAGAACTTTGGAATTGATTATGTTACATGAGAGACACTGGCACAGGACCACCCAACATAGCATGCACTCATCAGAGAAGGTGCTGTACTCTATGAGGAAATCAGAATTGAAGTAGAGCAAGGATTATTCTTATTTTTTTTTGTATTTGTATCCCCAGTACTTAGCAGAGTGCCTTGCATGTAGTAAATTTGTAATAAACACTTTTTTCATTCATTTATTGATTTAATCACTGTGTACTACTAGCATTACAAAAATATTCAAAATTTAAAGCTATAAACTTACCAGAAACCGTTTCATCGATTATGATACCAACTATTGCTACATCATTAGCACATGGATCTCTTGCAATCTTGAGACCTAACACATGCTTAAGTATTTTTCGTATGATAGAAGGGTTCACATTTAACCCAATTTGCCACTGAAGAATAGGTTCTGTGGAATAAATAAATTTAAGTATTAAAATTTATATCCATATCTATGAAAAGTAAACTTTCTGTCACCTGCTCTGGGGGCATCATGCTGAGAGAAATGATTATTAATAGCCAATGATTTGGGGAGATCCAGAGTTCCCATATTTTTCTAAAGTGCACATTTTTAAGCTCAGTCTCTGAAAGTTGAATTAACTTTCTCCTCAGGCATGGTCAGACCCTGCCCAACCTTACAAAGAATTTCCAATCTAAGATAAATTCCTGCCCATTCTGTTCCACTCAAGAAAGTTTGGGTAGAGGTAGATCCTTTATCTAGACTGCCCAACGCTGGGGGTGGTCTGTTGTAGAAATAGTCTCTTTGTCCAAGAGTGACATCTCTCAGCCTTTCATTGGAGTGAGCCCACTTCTCATTGTAATATTCATTCTCTCATTAATTGCTAATCAATCAGGTTTGCCAGATTTGCCAGTCAGATTGCCACCCTCTGGAGCAACCACTTTTCCAAAGACATATAAGCCCTAAGCCCACCACCATGATTGTCTTTGGCTGTCAAGAGCACCACTGACCTTTTCTATTAATAAAATGCTAGCATTATTAATAAAATGACTAATTACACAGAAATTATGTCTCTCAAACTTTTTAAATGTCACACTAAGTGCCGATAGGGTATTACTATACAGATATGTGTTTGGCATCTCAAACTCAGCATGTTCTAAATTAAACTTACTATATTTCTCCCTAAGTCTGCTTCTCATTCTGACTCTATTATTTTTTGCTGGTGGTATCTTTATGCAGTCTACCACTCTAAGGTTAGTACAGTGCCTGGCATATTGCAGGCCTTTAATAAATATTCATTGTGGATTGATTGATTGCTCACTCATCTCTCATACTTAGCAGTGCCTAGATCCTGTTCATTTCACCTCCACAGCATCTCAGATGTTAGCCTTCTTCTCTCTTGCCACCACCATCACCCTAGTTCAGACCTTTGTTAACACCTGACTGAACTATTGTAATAGTTGCAAGCAAATGATACATGTCCTCCAATATATCCTCCCTCTTCCCCTCTTCCCCGACTAAGAAGGAAACAATCCCATTAACTGCTTTACTCCTCTGAATTTTGTCTTACCTTCTTTCTCTCATAGGGGAAAGTATTAAAAGCAAAAGCAGATTTCTGTCCTGCTGTCAGGAGTGAGAGCACTGTCTGTTTCATATCCAAATTATTGTCTTCCTCTTTCCTTACTGTCCTACTGCCAACTTTTATTCCCCTTTATATGAAATATATATCTATTTACAAACACACACACATATGTACATTTACATATATATATGTATATATATATATATATATATATGTGGTGTCTGCTAATCTTTGTTGGGTGATTAATGCCAAGACAACCAGAATTTCAGGGAAAGACTGGGATCTTTGTGGAGAGTGAGAAACATCCCCACTTCAACCTGAGACATAGAGAGGAGGGACAAGAAAGGGTAGTGAATCTATGTGAAAATCACAAATGCCGTGTACATGCATTGAGAACATAGGCCAGTACACGTTTCCATAAACAGCAGAGTTGATATAAAGAAAGAGATTGATAATATAAGTTTCAATTGACCCCAGACCTAAAAGAATTGAGCCCTTGAGACAAAGGTTAGCCAAGACCCAGGAAAGGGAATCTGTGTTATCGTATATACTTGCATGCAACTCCCCTTTCCATATGTCTTATAATGTATGTCTTATGCATAGGTACTATACAAAGTATCCTTTACTTGTGCTTACATATGGTTGTTGTTCAGTTGATTCAGTCATGTCTGACTTTTTATGACCCCATTTTTTGTTCTTCTTGGCAAAGTTACTGGAGGGGTTTGCCTTTTCCTTCTCCAGCTTATATTACAGGTGAGGAAACTGAAGTCAACTGGGTTAAGTGACTTGCCTGGTGTCACACAGCTAGTAAGTGTCTAAGGCCAGATTTGAACTCAAGAAGATGAGTCTTCCTGACTCCAGGCCCAGCATTCTTTCTACTTCACCACCTAGCTGCCCTCAATTACATGTGGAGCTCTAGCTATTAAAGTTACCACCAGCACACAATCCCCTAGTAAAACCCTATGTCAGTGGATATCTTCCTTACTTCCTTTCATATTCTTTAAATGTGTGGATATGACTCTGTTAAAATGAACATGTGGGAGCACCCTCTCTAGGTTCATCTTTGCAGGTGGGTACCGTCATACAACTTTCTATGCACACATGCCAAAAAATCTTAACACATCTTAACATAATATATAAACAAATCATTTGTGTAATCTTGGGTGAACACTTGCCATATCTAGCCTAGAGTGTGGAGCTGGTCCAGATGACCTCTAAGTTTCTTTCCTGCTTTCACATTCTATGAGCCTACAAGGTTTTGGTTTTTTGTTTTGTTTTGTTTTGTTTTGTTTTGTTTTTTTGCATTCAGAGGAAAGGACCTGATTTTTCACCATACCGCACTTAGGTAAGGACAAACAACATTTCAACTTGTTTTTAGTCACTTACTAGTGAGAATGTACAATATTTCTTTGGTCTTACAGCATTTACCTCGGTAAAGGTCCAGTAGTGTTCCTTCAGTCACGTAAGTTTCTAATCCCTCTTGAAGTGTAATAGTTATGAACCACTCTTCTACTGGATTAATATCTGTTGGCAAAGAAAAGGTAGAGCATCATTAAACAGAAAGAGAATCTGTGAACAGTTCTTTTTATATTATATCAATAACACTAACAAATAGAACTCTAGGTGGTTTGGGAAATTACTGATGAATAAGAACTTTAGGCCTATCCTATCTACTCATATTTCTAAAGAATATATTGCACATTGCTTTATGTACTATGAGTAGTCAAGAGACAGTATTACCTTAAGAAACTATGACAAGCTTTCTTTCCCATAAGCAACTTTCTGATTCAATTTGCTATAGTCACTTAACTATTAACATGTAACCTTTTTTTCTCAACATATTTCCAAATCCTCCACTCATCTACTGTATCTCATTGATTCAACTCTATTTTATATACCTTTGTGAGTACCATAACTTTTTACCTCCCATTCCCAATTAGGTTTGAACCATCCTCACTTGATTTTTCTATATTCTCAAAAGACTATAACTTGTTCAACTATATTGAGTTCATATCAATCAATCAGTGAATATTTATTACATGCATGCATTGTGCCAGGCACTGTGCTTGGATATGGAAATAGAAAGACAAAAAATTAGAATAGTACCTGTCCTTAAGGAGCTTACATTATATTGAAGGAGACAATATATATATAAATAAGTTCATACAAAATAAAAATATGGTAGCTTTGAAGGGTACTAGCAACTAGGAATCGCTACTAGGACTAGCAACTAGTGTTCAGGAAGATAATGGAGATTAAACTAAAAGCTTAAGCTCCCAAAGATGAGAGTTGAAGTGCCATGTGTGAGGAATAGTTTTATGTATATAGTTACAACTATAACCATATGTATATACATGTATATGTGTACATATATGTATATACACACACAGAGAGAATAACATAAATCCCTGTATTCTGTGGTCTATACAAATTGGCTTTGCTATTCCTCACACAATGAGGATGGAAAAAAGTTTTGAAGCTTGTGTCTTTATGTGCTAAATAAAGGAGATCATATTTTATTTTAGAAGAAATAGAGAGCCCCTGGAGTTTATTGAGGAAGAAAGTGACATGGCCAGACTTTCATTTGGGGAAAAACACTTTGACTGCTAAGTGGAGAAATAACTGGAGTAGAAAAAGACTTGTGGCAGGGAAGCTATCGCAATACTTTGGGCCAGAGATGATGACAGACTTAATCAAGATGGTAGCTGTGTGGACAGTACGAAGGGCAATTCAAGAGGTGTTGTAGAGGTTAAAAGGCTAGAATTTGGCCAATAATTGTATATGTGAAATGACAGAGAATGAGTTGAGAATAATGTCAAGTACACAACTCCAAGAGAATGGAAGGAGAATGGTCCTCAATAGGAATAGGAAAGTTTGGCAGAGGAATAGGTTTATGGTAAATGATATATTCAGTTGTGAATGTATTGAGTTTGAAATTAATATGAGACATTCATTTTAAAATATCCACAAGGTAATCAGTGAAGCAAGATTGGAGCTCAAGTGAGAAACTTGGGCTGGATATATAAATCTGGCAATCATTTTCAAAGAGATGATAATTAAACCTAGGGAAACTTACAAGGTTGCTGAGTGAAAGAATGAAAAATGACAACCCACTACAATTTCTTGTGATATGTTCACAATTAGAGAAATGATGCTTCAACAAGGGAGGCTGAGAAAAAAAAAAGAGGGAAGAAGAGAATGCCCAAGAGCAGGGGTGGGGAACCTGTGACCTCAAGGCCACATGTGGCTCTTTAGGTCCTCAAGTGCAGCCCTTTGACTAAAACCAAACTTCACAGAAATGAATCCCCTTCATAAAAGGATTTGTTCTGTAAAACCTGGACTCACTCAAAAGGCCAAACCCAAGGACTTAGAAGACCACATATGGGCTCAAGGTTGCTGGTTCCCCAAACCTGTCCAAGATGATGGGGACTGGTCAACAATGTCGAATGCTGCAGAGGGTTCAAGAAAGATGAGGATTGAGAAAAGACCATCCAATTTGGCAATTATGAGTTTGGTAACTTTGGAGAGAGCAGTTTAAGTTGAATTATGAAATAAGAAGCCTGATTGCAAAGGAATGATCACTAAGAGGACAAGAAGTGGAAGAAGCAAATGTAGATAGGATTTTTTCCCCTTGGACTTTAGCAGAAAGGAGGAGACAAGATAAAGAACAATAACTTACTGGAAAGATAGTGATGGTTGTTAGTTAGTTTGTTTTTAAAGGACAGGGTAGACTTGGCTATATCTGAATGCAGCAGAGAAGGAGCTGATAGGGAGAGATTCAAGATGGAAAGGGAGTATTGGTAATTTGCTGGAAAAAGACTACAAGATCATAGTATAAGAGCTGCAAGGTCCTTTAGAGATCATCTAGTCTAATCCCCTTTTATAACTAAAGAGATGAGACCCAGAAAGGTTAAACAGTTGAGCCAAAGTCACAGAGGTAGTAAGTGGCAGGGTCAATATTTCAGCCTAGGTCCTTAGACTTCATATCTAACACACTTTAAATCTATTGTTCTATGTTGACTCTATAGAAGGAGATTGGATCAAGGATATATATGTATTAACACCTATATTCATGTGTTATATATATAAGGTACATGTGAATAATGTAATGCATATTAATATATAATTCTGTCTACATTACATACATATCCTGATGAAGCAAACATATGGGCTGTCCAACCAATTGCGTATCATAGTCCAGATTACAGGAATTTTTTATTCAATTTGTTTATTCCTCTGTTGATGATTAGGCTGACCTATTTTGAGTGGTTTTAAGTCTTATTCAGGAAACTGTTCTGTAGTATTTTCAGGCTTGATGTCATTAATAACAATATAATAATCATGATTATTAATGCTTATATAGTATTTAAAGGTTTGCAAAGCACTTTACAAATATCTCATTTTATTCTTACAGCAACCCTGGGAGGGAGATGAAATATTTATCCCCATTTTACACATGAGGAAACTGAGGCAGACCAAAGGTAAGTGGCTTGTCCAGGGTCACACAGTTACTAAACATGAGTGGACTTGAGCTGACTCCATAGCTGGCCCTCTGTACAATGCCACCTTAGAGCAGGAACACTAGTAGGATGTTACCCTCTTTAGGGCATTCTCCTTCTCTTTGATTTCTGTGTTAGCAATCCTCTATAACAGTGGCAAATACTTTTGCCAAGAATATCTCATTGTTTTTGCCTCACTATGCAACTGATCATCAAAGGGTCACTGAACAAAGTTGTCTTTTATTACTTCTACCAAGGAATCTTGCATGAGATTAGCAGTTTTCTACTATGCCAGTTCAACATCCAGTGTTTATTTCAAATGATCAATATCATCATCATCATCATCATTATCAAAATAACTAACCTATAGGTAAAAAGAACCACCATAGTACATTGTTACCTTCATTAATTGTAATTGACTTTCTGGGAATTTCAATTGACCAAGTAGGCTCATCTTTTTCCTTTAAAAATGAAGAAAGCAGATAATGTTTTATAACTCATGTCATAAAAAAGTTAATTTGACATCTTCCACTATCAAAATTTTTAAGAAAATTTAGATAAGTAAATTCAGAAGCATTATTTCTTACAGCCTCACTTTTTCCTCTGAATCATAGTATTAACTCTACCAATCCAATGAAAAGAAAAATAGAAAAATATAATATAAATCCACAAATAAGTTAACTGAAAACTCATCCCCCAAAGTAATTAATATATCATAGTTTGATACTAAGATAACAGTAATTTACATTTATATTATAGTTTAATTCTACAATGGCCTTATAAGATTAGTAATTAAAATATTATTAACTCTATTTTACAGATGAGCGGTATAAGATTCTAAGAAAAGTTAATTGGCTTTCTAGTAAGACCCCATAGCTGGGAAGTGTGGGAGTCAAATTTTCAAGCCTAGTTTGTACTGACTCTAAGTATAACACCATATCACATTGCCCTTGTGTGTGTTTGATTCATACATAAAATCCAATATTTACCATCATGATTAGCTACAAGACTAATACAAGTACTATGTTATTAGTGCCAAAAAAAAAATCTATTTCCAGCACAGAAATGGACAATTTGTGGCTGGCCCCATATTGCCTAACATAATGTCTTCCATAAAGAAGACACAATAAGTGTTAAAAGAACAAATGAATGAACAGAGCAGAACAGGAATCTTTTCAATAACTAGGAAAATGGCTATGACTAAGCACCCAGACACAATCATGGGAACAGGAGATAAATTTCCTTACCAAATGAATAAATCATCGATTTTTGGACCTCACAAATGTTTGGTTTTTTTCTATGTAAAAACAAACTATCAGCCAAACATTAAACCAATTTATAAGATTTTTGTTCAGTAACTGTTGTAACTCTGATTTCCCTTATTCAGAACAATAATCTCAAAAATAACTGTGGTTTAGGCATTTATCTGTAACATGCTCAGGAAAATCTGATTCTTATGTTATGTTGCCTCAGTTTTTATGCCCCAAAAGGTAGTGGTGTTTGTCATCAGGTTGTTGCTCATTAAGTTAAATGAATAAACAGTCAACACCTCAAAATGAGTGTTTTGTGCTTTTTGCAAAATTATTTAAGAAATAAACACAATTGTACCACAACCACAGAAGTATCATGATTGATATTAATATATTGATATTGATATGATAATCATGATATTATCATGATTGACATAACAATGTTCTGAGCATGTTCAATTTATTGGTAAGGCTAGCAGTTACCAATATAAGGGGTCTTCAGCTTCTCAGCAAGACAAAAAAACCCCATGTGGGGTTTACAAGACTTATGCTTTAGGAAAAGTGTCTAGAAATAAAACAGCACTTGGGCAAGATATCAGATTAACCCATCTGATTTCTATTGGTGGAAGGGTTGAAATTTTATCTCTTGTTTCTAGGGAAAGCTGATTGGTTGTGTACCTGCTTCCTTACCAGGACAGCTAGTGGTGCAGAGATAACAAGTTTCCTTGACATAAAAATAGAACAGTGACTTTAGAGGAAGACAAATTATGAATATAATTCTGAGACAATGAGATGTGACAGGCAGTTAAATAAAATATCGGTAGAGGTACAGAATGACATCAATTGCAAAATAGAATCAATTGATTTTCTAAATCCTCCCCTACTTTGATCAATGGGAGACATGTCTCCCATGGATCACTTATCTGTAAGCTAATTCTGTAAGATTTTTAACATAGTCATGATCAGTAGTATATATTACCATAAGCTTTTCTGGCATAAGTTTGGAATAGGTTTTAATATAGCAAATAATACAAAGACTAAAATAGAATTATAAGGCAGAAGGCAATAAGGGTGCATTTACCAAGGGTGGCTAATAGGCCATTTCCAAGTGAACCAAGAAGGATTCCATCACAGGTCACCAGGAATGGGTAATCATGTTTCTGATATAATTTGCTGAATTTTGTGAAGACTGTAACTATTTCCCCCAGGTTGGTTAACATGAGAACAACAAAACTGATTAATCATAGCACAAGTTCTTAACTGAGTTGCAGGAAGAATATCTAAAACCATGTGATTTCACAAAGCCATTTGAGCCACAGAACCTATCTCAATCTGTAGGGAGAAGATGGACTCACTTAGGGCTTAAGCCAACTTTTCGATTTCAAGTAAGAGATTCAAACACTAGGAGGATTCACCGAGGACTAATTTGAAAGGGAGGATTTGTGTATCACCCTGGTAACCAAGATAACTCAGCAAACATAAATACCATAAAATAAAACAAAACAAAAAAAAGCAAAGTAATATAAAAATGACCATCAGTATTAACTAACATCAAAACTCCTTGCATCCTAGTAATCCACTCCCAATATTCATTTAATCAGCACATTTCATCTTGGATCCTACATGCAGTTGTCTGGTCTCTGGAGACATCTTCTCTTGGACGTTTTAGAATAGGTTTCATTTTCAGGGCAGCTCTGAAGAGGGGGCTCCCCCTAAATTTGATTCTTTAGTTCTAAATTACTTACAGAGATTATTTAATACAATTTAGTACAACCTTACAAATTTAATATTTCAATAACTAGCTCATATGATCAAAACTAGATCAAACCTCATGGTTCTGATCTTTATTAACAATAATGCTATAAGAAGAAAATCAAATTAGAAACCCATAATTTACTTAAAACTTCAGAGAATTTCAGTTGTTAAATATCACTTGCCATTTCTATCTTTACCTAAAGCCTATACATCATATGGAACTGCTATCAACAGGCTGAAGGAAGAATTTTAAAGAAAAAATTATGAGGGTTTGACTTGTAAAATGGGCCCTTCTGTTTCTTAAAATTATCAAACAAATAAGAAAATATTTTCACCTTCTTCATAATTATCAATGCAATTTAACATACAAAATCCTTAATCCAATTTTTAAAACTTATTAATCCATTAGAAACATTTGGAAGTCCATTATATATATTCCAGTTCTTAGAGAAAACAGTCCGTTCCTGTTTTCTCCAAGTTATATAGAGAGACAGACAATGGACAATGGAGGCATCTTTGAACTCCTGTTACTCCATTTGAATTTAAAAAATAAAAAAAATTGACATCTTTGTCTTAGAAAATATTTTTGCATCTTTGTCTTAATTCTCCCTTTAGGAGGATGTTATCCTCATACATTCTTTCAGAATAAAATATTTCAAGGACCTGATCTTAATCACAAATATATAACTATTAGAAAGCCCAAAAATGTATTTACTTAGTTGCTTAGGATATGGATTTGACTATTAATTCAGATTGAAAACAGTAAGATCATTCATACTTGCATCCTATCATAGTAGTGCAGAGATGCTGGAGTACTACAGCAACAAGATTCATTATATTAAAAAATTACTTTATCTGTTATGGTTAGAGAGAATTGCTACAAAACAAAAAAGCAGAGACACAGTTGTAACAGCATCAAGACTGGTCCTCTAAGCCTAAACCTAAGAGTACAAAATGGTTCAACATAGGTATAATCAAATAAGGCATCCTTAGTTCTGTTTGAATTCAGAAAAGAGTCATAGTTACAATTTCGAACAGCCAATCATACAGAAAAGTTCCACAGTGTTCACAAGGCATCATAGCCAGGCTTAGGACTAACCAGGAGGAAAACATTCCTGTTCAAAAGGGGAACTAATACAATAAACTGAGTCAAGGTGATCTTACCTTTGACTATACCAAGGTCACCACTCAACTTTCCCAGACACAAACATCCACCTATATCAGTTCTTTAGACTGCAGCACAAGGAATTTCCCTTGAGTAGTGGATTTCTGACTTAATGATAATTCAAACATTTATATTTGAATTCAAAAACTCAAAAATTATCAAATTATAATCCCAAGAGATTTTTACCTCAAATAGCAAGTTTCATTAATTGTAGCTTAGGGCTAAAAGCAATTATTATTTCTCTCATGTTGTTGCAAAAAGGGTTAACAGCAAAATTTTTAACAGGCTTTTCAAAAAAAGATTCCCTCAACACCCTTTTCTTCTTTTTCATCTTCTCAAGTTTAGACTCATCCTTGTTTAAAAATCAAGAAAACAATTGCATTCTGGAATTTCATGTAAATAATGAAAACATTCACCCAAAGGAAAAAAAAACAGAAAAACACTGGCTAATTACTGTGAATCTCTAGAATGACATATGTTCATCTCTTAAGGCATTTTGTATCAATCCCTAAAGCAAAAATAAATCTTTAAAACAAGAGTCTGTTGAGACTAAGTAGACCCAAGATATAACTTGAATATATGCTATTCTAGGTGTAAATTCATAATTTTCATAATCACAAGTCATCAAATCACTTCTCTACTATAAACAAAGTTAACAAATCTTCCTTTCTCCTTTAGCATGGGGTGTTTGTGATAGAAGAGGGGATATCAGTTTCTCAACAAACCAATTCATCATTCAGAATTTTGCAACATTTAGCAAGTTCTCTCACAGGGATAAGATTTCATGACCTTGCCCATGCAGATGTTTCCAAAGAACCTGGCAAGTTTACAAATAAGGAGATTTTATGAGAACTCTCTTTTTTTGTACTTTTCCCCACACAGTAAATAATTATTATTGTTCATTTTTAAAATGTACCCAATTAAATACTAGATAGGTTTTACTATTATGACAACAGCCTCTAATAATTTAATAATTTCATAGCATCCAAATGAAAAGGGTTAAAATTTCCGAAGACAGAATTGCATCATTCTCTTGACTTTTAATGGGATCCATGGTTTCCTAAAATTCACAGTACAAGAAAACTTAAAAACACAATAATAACATCCACAATATCATGTATTTAAAACATGAAACAAAACTTCTTGCCAGTCACATAACATCAGTTAGATGGAATGCATTTCTAAATTATCTTCCATAGAAAATCATTTATTTTATCACTTTTAGAACTGTATACTAATCACAATTAAAACCTAATATGGAGTTATCCAGTAGGTAGTAATTATATTCAATGAAAGAAATTATAATAGTAATAATAACAATAGTTAATGTTTACATAATTCTTATGATATGCCAGGCACTATTAAGCATTTCACAGTCATTATATCATAACAACCCCAGGAGGTAGGTCATAATCCCTCTTACAGATCAGGGAAGTAGGTAAGAAGAAGTAAAGTAACTTTCTTAAGCTAACAAATTTCTGAGACTGATTTTGACTCTCATTTTTTTTTTTCTGAGCCAAGATCATCTTAATGTCAAATAGTAACTATAACTTGTATTAAGTTCTAATTTACCACAATTATCCTATTATTTTAAGAACAAAATCTTTTGAATCAAATCTGGATTTTTAATCACTAAAGGTAATATTTAAAATCTAGAAAGAAAATTTTCCAAGGACCATCAGTTGGCAGTACTTCAAAATTTAAAGCCCATTGTTATCAATTAGTTCAGTTTCAAAGACTTCTGATGATATCCCCAGTTTCCCATAACTTTCTCTTTATTTTCTTTTAAATCACCCCTCAAAAAAACCAGATCAATTCCTTTTGTGTTCACAATTTAGCCCCTACTCTCTCACTTGTCCCTGAGGCTTTTTAGTTTTTTTTTTTTATTTTAGTCTCAAACTCCAAAATAAAAATACAGAATAGAGAAATGAAAAAAAACCATAACATAAACTTAAATATTGAAACTGAAATACAAAGAAAAGAAAAAAAAGCATGTTATATGCATAATAGAACTAAGAGAGGACTCAAAATATGTAGCAATAAATCATTTCAAGAAAGCCTATATGATAAATATTACACATTGTGTTGAAAACCGTCCATCTTTTCTTTGTTTCCTTGTAAGTTATCTTTTGTTTTCTGCTGTGCACTTTTTACTTTGTTCTTTTTTCACACTTCCTCCACCCACCCAGAAGGCTACAATTAAGTGCAGATATATTTATATATAGATATAGATACATACATACACATATACCTATATGTACATATATACATACATATACAGATATGGACATGCACTTTCCCTAACAAATTCTGCTCCTGATCTTTGTTTTTATGTTTGTGCATATCTCTTATTTCCTGCCCCTCCTAACTTCTCTACTTTATTTCTACACACTACCTTGTCCTCCTATTACTTAGCCTACCCTCCCTCCAAAGATCCCTCCCCTATCCTCCCATCCCCATAAATCGAAACACCCCTCTAAAACCTCCTATAACCTGTTCCTTCACTCTCCCCTCTAGAGACTCCCCCCTTATCATCTCCCCCCTCCTTATCTCCTTACTGTTTTATTTCTTCTGAATTTAGAAGATTTTTATATCCTTCTAGATATATATATGTATGTATCGTTCTTTCTTAAATCCATTCCCAATGAAAGTAGATTACCAGAACTACCAGCCCTCTTCCCCCATCTACCCAATTACTAATGACAACCTTAAACATATGTTTTACATTTTACATATGTAAAAGGTAAATGGTCTGTCCTTATTGAATCCCTTGTAATCAGTCTTTGGTATATACCTTATGTTTCTCTATGCTCTTGTATGTCAAACCTTCTATTAAGTTCAGGTTTGTTTTTTGTTGTGTTTTTTTTTTTAACAAGGTACTGAAGTCTGAATCAAATGCCCAATTTTTTCATTCAGGATTATACTTAATTTTGCTGGGTATGATATTTTTCGCCAGAACCCCAATGCTTTTGCTCTTCAATATATAGTGTTCTAAGACCTGCAGTCCTTTAGCGTCTCTGCTGCTAGGTCTTGTGTGATTCTAATTATAGCACTGTCATATTTAAATTGTTTCTCATTGTTGTTCTTAATATTTTATTCTTGAGGTGGGGGGTTTCAGAATTTGACTATAATATTCCTATGAGTTTTCCTCATAGGATCTCTTTCAAGTTGTGACTGATGAATTTTTTTCTATATCAACTTTCCCTCTTGTTCTAATGATTCAAGACAATTTTCTTTAATTATTTCTTGTATTATATTGTATCAAGATTCTTTTTTTGATCACAGTTTTCAGGTAGTCTATTCTTATGTTTTCTCTTCTTGATCTGTTCTCCAGATCAGTTGTTTTACTTATGAGATGTTTCATATTATCTTCTATTTTCTCATTCTTTATATTTTGTTTAATTATTTCTTGATCTCTTATAACTTCCCTGGCTTTGCCTTGCCCAATCCTAATTTTCAAGGTGTCATTTTCTTCCTTAAGATTCTGGATCTGGGGGTGGAACCAAGATGGTGGAGTAAAAGCAGTGACTTGCTTTAGTTCTTCCCCAAAACCCCTCCAAATACCTGTAAAAATTGGCTCTAAACAACTTCTAGAGCAGCAGAACCCATAAAAAGACAGAGTGAAATAAATTTCCAGCCCAAGACAACCTGGATGGGTTGATAGAAAGGTCTGTTGTGCTGGGCTAGAAGAGGACAGTTCAGGATGGGCCACAAAAACAAGGCCCCAGCAAACCTGGAGCAGGCCTCAGGGGACTGAATCACTGGCAGCTGTGGTGGTTTCCAGACTTCTCAACCCACAAACTCCAAAGACAACTTAGAAGGTCAGTAGGAAAGGTCTGTCGGACCTGGGTGAAAGAAGAAAATGATTTGGCCCCAGTCCTGGCACAACTATGGGGTGGCAGCAGTGGCTGCTTCCAGAGCTCTTGGGCCACAGATGGTGGGGGGGATCAAGTGGCTGATCAGAGGGGGATTGCAGTGATCTCTTTGCTGGCACTGAGGCAAAATTCTCTTTCTTTGCCCTGCTTGGATCTGTGTAGCAGTCCTGGATGGTGGTCCTCAGGCAAGGAGGAACACTGGAGTGGAGGCGCTCATGGTGGCAGTAGAGAGGGAATCCTCACAGTTCCAAGGTAGAAAAGAATGCTTGTGGTCACTCATAGACCAGAGCACAGGCCAGGAAAGGAGTAAATACCTCTCCTTTGATCAAACTGCCTTGGAAGATCTGAAAATTTACAGGTCCCTAGAAATATCTCTGAAAACAGCTACACAAAACCCCTAAAGCTTGGGACAGTACACCCTCTACACTGGAAGCAGAGCCTTACCTTAATAAAGAGTTACAAAGTGAAGTAATTGGCTGGAAACTTGGGCAAGCAGTGGAAAAAACTTAGACTATAGAATCTTATTTTGGTGACCAAGAATGTCAAAACATATAACCAGAAAAAGACAATCAAGTCAAAGCTCCAACATCCAAAGCCTCCAAGAAAAATATAAATTGGTCTTGGGCCATGGAAGAGTTCAAAAAACATTTTGAACATAAGATTTAGCAACTTCTACATTAAGGGATCAGAGGGCTTAGAATATGATATTCCAGAGGTCAAAGGAGCTAGGATTAAAACTAAGAATCACCTCCCCAGCAAAACTAAGTATAATCCTTCAGGGGAAAAAATGGATATTTAATGAAATAGAGGACTTTGAAGCATTCTTGATGAAAAGACCAGAGCTGAATAGAAAATTTGACTTTCAAATACAAGACTCAAGAGAAGCATGAAAAGGTAAACAGGAAAGATAACAAGATATTTGTAACTCATGAGACCTTTCTCGGTATTAGGGTAGTTGGAGGGAATATATATAGATGGAGGGCACAGGGTGAGTTGAAGATAAAGGGATGATATCTAAAAAGTGAGACTAAGGGGTGAGAGAGGATTATACTGGGAGTAGGAGAAAGGGAGAGTTAGAATGGGGTAATTTATCTCACATAAAAGAGGCAAGAAAAAACTTTTATAGTGGAAGGGAAGAGGGAGGAGGTGAGAGGGAATGAATGAATCTTACTCTCATTGGATTTGGCTTAAGGAGGGAATAACATACTCAATTGGGTATGGAAATTTATCTTACTCTACAGGAAATAGAGGAGAAGGGAATAAGAGAAGGTGAGATGATATAAGGGAGGGCAGATTGGGGGAGGGAGTAATCAGAAGCAAACACTTTTGAGGAGGGACAGGGTCAAAGGAGAGATTCGATTAAATGTGGAGTGGGATGAGATCGAGGGAAATATAGTTAGTCTTTCACAACATGACCATTATGGAAGTGTTTTGCATGACTACACATGTATAATCTATATTGAACTGCCTGCCTTCTCAATGAAGGTGAGTGGGGAGGGAAGAAGGGAGATAATTTGGAACTCAAAATTTTAAAAACATATGTTAAAAATTGTTTTTACATGCAACTAGGAAATAAGATATACAGGCAATGGGGTATAGAAATCTATCCTGCCCTACAGGAAAATAGAAAGGGAAGGAGATAAGTGAAGGGGGTGGGTAATAGAAGGAAGGGCAGATTGGGGGAAAGGGTATTCAGAATACATGCCATCTTGGAGTGGGAGGAGGGATGAGATGGGGAGAAAATTTGGAACTCAAAATCTTGTGAAAGTGAATGTTGAAAACTAAAAATTAATTAAGTTTTTAAAAAAATATTCGGGATCTCCTTTTTCAATTGGTTAACCTTCACAATCTTTTTTTTTTCTTGGATTGTTCTTAGTTTTTTGTTTTGTTTTGTTTTTTGTTTTGTTTTGTTTTGTTTTTTGTTTTGTTTTGTTTTAGTTTTTCCTCCATTTCTCTCATTTGACTTTTAAAGTCTTTTTTTAAGTTCTTCTATGAATCCTTTTCAGGCAGGTGACCATTAAGTATTATTCTTTCGGGGTATTTCTTTGCTTCAATATCCTGCTCTGGTCTTCTTTATCCCCATAATAACTTTCTATAGTTGGATTCCTTCTCCTTTGCCTATGCATTTTTTTGGAGTAATAGGCTAATTTTGGTAATCACCTCTGGTCCTGTGGTATGGGAGGTGCTGCCTCTTGCCCAAATCTTCAGTTCTCCCCACTAATCTAGAGCCAAAACCAAACCTTCAGCCTCCTGTAAGCGCTCACGTCCAGGGGCATTCCACACCACTGCTTTTGCACTCGCCCAGTGTGTGCTAGTTCCTTCTAGTCCCTGCCACTCTGCACTCTCTGCAGCACAGCTGGGTCTGATGTTCCTTGTCAGCAGAGGTTACCTCGATCTTCCTAGACTCAGACTACCAACTCTCCTCACTATTCCAGGAGTAAAAAGTTCCAGTGGCTGGGGCTGAAGTCACCTCCCAGACCAGTTAACCCCAGGGCTTGCCACTTGTTCTTAACTTGAACCCTAGCCTGAAGGTGTTTACTCTTCACAGGGACCAGTCTTCCTGGGATTTTTCTTCTGATCTTCTCAGATGGTCCCAGGAGGACCCCTACTATGCCCCTATTATTATTTATTTTTACCCACCACAACTCCCCCATACACACTTTGTTTGCCCTGAGGCACTATTTTATCTCTTTTGTGGGGAAAAATCTTGAGAGTTTGGAACTTTCTGACCTATTCTGCCATCTTCCCAGAATCCTCTCTGCTTTTCAGTTTTAACCTGAGGGAAGAAATAGGGATAGTCTCATGGCAGCCTCGCATTCCTATCCTTCTGCTTTAGAGCCTAGGAATTTTATACTACAATTCTGTTACTAAAGTTTCCACAGCATAAAGAATAATCACATAATTTTCCCATGTCCTTCTTATCCCAATGAGATCAAAACCTCCCTCAAATCTCTCTTTCCTAAACTTCAAACTCTTTACTTTCAAATCTTTCATTAACAGTCAGTATGAACAGACTACAACTTTCTTCAAATATCTACCAAGTTCATCTTATCTTTTTATATCCTTTTAAAAATGTACCTGTCTTGTTTTTGTCATATTCTGATTTAACACTTCCCTTCTTTCCTTGCTCAATATTCCTTTAATATTTATTTCCCAATCATATCCCAGACTATCTATAGAACTAATCTCCACTGAATTTCTTCTTAGTAATTTAACAAAAAAATTTCTTATACAACCCCCGTTAATTGCAGTACTATTGTTGCCTTTGGGGCTCTTAAGAGCTTAAAATGCATTATCTTAGGCAATTTCTTTTGAAAACCTTGTTTCTAGTTTATCTAAATAATTAGGTTCTGTTAACATCATTAACAGAAGAATACACATGGGTAATACCAAAACATTTTTCTAAATTAAATTTTACTTACTCTTCAGGTGCTCCCTATTTCAAACAAGCTTCTAGGAAAGAGCTAGTAATAGACAATTCTTAAGTGTTAAATAAATTTAAATTGTAAGCTTCAAAACACATTTTTTTTCTTTCTCTAATCAGTGAATTCACTTTCTTCCCTAGCACTAAAACAATAAATCCACTTTCCAAACAAAGAATGATAAAAAAAAATCTAAGTATTGTTTCTATGTAACTTTCATAGTTTTATTCTTATTTGTCCTTAAAACAAATTCTACAAGAGTATTACCTCAAAACTCACTAAAGCACTTCAGCATTTATAAAAACATTCAAACCATATTTTGGAAATTCACTATAGAGAAAATTATATTTTCAGTCACAAATTTAGTTTCTAATTAGTTTATGATATCATAAATTTCTGCAGACTGTGAACAAAGATTCCTTCTTATCTGTGTCTCGTCTTTCTTCCAACTTGGCCAGAGTTAAAAGACAGAGAGAGACTTTCTTTCTGAAGAAAAAGGTTTCCATTCCTTCTCCTTTGGCTGACCAGGCCTCCAGAAAAAGCTAGTTTGACATACAAAACACCGACAACATGACAAGATAGACACAAGAACACTTGAAAATTAGGGTGCACAAGTAGAAGTCCCTGTTCAGGCCAGATGTGGGGCCTTTCTTATATGTCTTAGGCCAATTTTGCTCTATTTTTAGTTACCTCCTTTTTGACTGGGAACGAATTTCTGTTTCCAGACTTCCCCAACCCCTTCTTGAATGGGAAATATCCCTCTCACTTGAACTGGGGTTCCCTTTGAAGAAAAATTCTCCAAGGACCATCTAATGACTTCTCTGAAGGGGCATAGTTGGTATGCACCTTCCTTTTCCAACTAGGAAAAAACCCTGTTTTCAATGCTTCCCCAATCTCTTCTTGCCCTGGAGATATACTGACAATGCATGCTTTACGCCCTTAGAGGGATTTCCTGGATTGCATAGTTATTAATTATTGCCAAATAGTTAAAGTAAATGCAAACAGAGCACAAAGACAAACAAGCAAAGTTGCAACTTTCCCAACAGCATGGGGGTTTTACCTTGGCTGAAGCTGATTTGAAACTGAGTTGGAGTCTGACCTTCAAGGTAGCCTCTTACAAAGAAGTCTCTCCATGAAAATACCACCAAGGTGCTCTCAGGAACTTTCTCAGAGAGACTGCCCCAGGGGCCAGTGTCCCCTCTCAACTCCTGGATGAAAGTACATCAACTGACCTGATTGAAATTAAGGGAAACTGAGGCAACAAAGTTCTGAGCATGTTCAATTTATTGCTAAGGCTAGCAGTTACCAATAAATGGGGTCTTCAGCTCCTCAGCAAGCCAAAAGAGCCTATAAGACTTCTTATACTTTAGGGAATGTGGATAAAAATAGGACAGCACATAGGCAAGACACAGGATTAAGTCATCTAGTTTCTATTGATGGAAGGGATGAGGATTTTTTTCCTTGTAACTAGAGAAAGCTGATCGGTTGAGTCCACTTGCATCATGGTGAGGACAGCTAGTGGTACAGAAATAACAGGTTTCCTTAACATAAAGATAGAACCAAAATTTTACAAAAAGACAACTTATGAACTTAACTCAGAGATAAAGAAACAAAAAATAATAGCAAAAAAGAAATAATAAACAATAAAGAAACAATTAAAAAAAATCTAGTCCAACTGAAGAAGTCACTAACAATATCAGAATGGAATGATGTTGACATCTGAGAAAATTGAATTGATTCTATTTTGTAATTGATATCATTCTGGATCCCCACCAATATGTTGTATAATTGCTCAATATTTCTAGAATGACTGACTCTAGTTCATCTTTTTTTTCAAGATCCACAAACTAAAATATTAAAAATATTTCCTTTACAAGAATAAAGTTGCTAATGGAAAGAAACCACATATGTTGTGTTAGGTATCAGTGCAAGAGATAAAATATCACCGAATAAAATTACCTGTGACAAATTAAAGTGAAAGACACCAGCGTAAGTGCTGTTTTTAATTGTTATACTGGGAGTGATTCCTCTTGATGTGAGCAGACTTAAGGTGTGTTCTGTGTTTTCATTAATTTTAATTCCAGATAAGAAAAAACACTGTACAACCTTTGGGGGGGAAAAATCAAAATATCAAATGTGGGTAAGTAAAGGAAGGATAGATGGGAGTTTCATCTCAATTTATAAATAAGGAACAGGGTAGAAGGAAGAACAGAAGACTATACTATTTCCAATTTCTTTTGACAACGATAAAATGACATTAGATGATATTTATACCTGTGTACAACCACATTTTGAATCAGAGAAGGATCAGCTTTCAACAAAATAGAGATATTATAAAAACACATCTACAATGACAGAATGGTCCATTTAGTGTTCAATACAGCTATAGAATGGTTATTTGGATAGGTAAGGTGGTAATTGGAGGGGCAATCATTCATCCATTTAGAATTATCTCTTCCCAATTCTGAAAAGAGAAGTATTCCAATAGACTATAATGCTATTGTAAAGGTTGGGTTGAAACCACCCCCATCTAGGCTTAACTAGATGAGAACACTTTTTTTTTAAATCAAACAATCAAAACTGAGTGTGAGACTGTACACCTCCTTGAAGTAATCAGAGCCAATGTATGAGACCAGTCATGTGCTTAGCAGTGTATTTTTAAAAAGAAGTTATCTCAGAATCACAGGAAGAGATTCTGAGCACCTGGATTGGAGAGACTAGAGCAAGCAGAGTATTTTGGGAAGCCTTACAGCAGAGAACTAAACTATGGCGGAAGAGGGAAATATTAGCAAGAATCACTGGCTCCATACACCTCTTGGAGAGGAGGGCTCCCTGAGAGAAGTACCATGAAAAGCTATTTTCCTAACTTCTCTTTCCTAATTTCTCTCTATCTAAAGACAGTAATATAATAATCTGTTGTTTCATTACCCAGCTGTTCCCAGTAAACCACAATTTTGCCTCAACCGCAATGAAGTTAACTAGGAAACTGATTTAAATGTAAGATTAGGCAAAGATCCTAACCTCTGTCTAGGTATCAGGAATTTGCCTGAGTGCTCAGAGTGGTAAAATAAACTCAGAACTCTTCATCTAAAACAAACTTCCTGCAGCCCAAAACAAGGGAACTAAATGGATCTTTGTGGATATTATATTAACCTTCAAACTTAAAATAAGCTAATTTGTATAAGAGGGCATCACATTACTGATAAAAATACTACACATCCAAAAAGCAATGGAGAAGAGTTAATATAAGCAATGAATATAACTTACCAAGTTTTCTGAGGAAAGATATAGCTTGATTAGATCAGTATGCTCCATTTGTTCAGAGGAAGAACAGGATAACATTGCCCGGGAAGCTCCTAGATAATACATAAATAATATATGTACATTGATATACAACAACTTCCACTAAGACCTTCAGTTTGAAAAATGTTGATAATGACTCATTGGAACTAACAGGGAATTAGTGTTGTCTCTTTAACAGGGTCAGGGAGAGTGGCTGGGAGGGGGAAATTACTGAGGAAAATGGAAAAATCATCTCCTAATTGGAGAGAACTGGTCAGTGAAGCACAACTAACAAAATCCCCAAGTAAGACTGCAAATGTTAAATGATTAATCAATCAATCAATATGCATTTATTAAATGCCTACTGTGTGCCAGGCATTGTGTTAAGATCTACGGTTACAAAAAAGTGGCAAAAGACATTTCTTCCTCTTAAGGAGTTTACAATCTAATAAGGGAGACAACATGTAAAACAAATATACACAAAGTAAGCCCTATACAAGATAAAAAGGAAATAATTAAAAGAGAAAGGCACTGGAATTAAGAGATATTGGGTCCACACCCAAGAAAGAAATAAGGAGTCTGAATGCAGATGGAAGTATACTATTTGCTCTCCTTTTCCTGTGTTGTTTTGTTTTATTGCTTCATTCTTGTGGTTCCTCCCATTAGTTCTAATTGTTCTTTACATCATGACTAATGAGAAAACATGCTTAACATGAATGTATATGTAGAGCCTATATCAGATTGCATGCCGTCTTGGTGGGGAAGAAGTGGGAGGGGGAGAAAATTTAAAACTCAAAATCTTAGGAAAGTGAATGTTGAAAACTAAAAATAAATTAATAATTATCAAAAAAAAAAACCACAGACAGAGAGAGACAGAGAGAGACAGAGAGAGAGAGAGACAGAGAGAGAGAGACAGAGAGACAGAGAGAGAGAGAGAGAGAGAGAGAGAGAGAGAGAAGGCTTCCTGTAGAAGGCAGGATTTTAATTAGGACTTAAAAGAAGCCAAGGAGATCAATAGTTGGGAGCGGAGGAGGAAGAGTGTTCCAGATATGGGAGACAGCCAGAGAGAATGTATGAGGCCAAGAGATGGAGTGTCTTGTTTCATGGAACAGCCAGGAAACCAGTGTCACTGGATCAAAGAGTAGCAGACAGTGAGGTGTAAAGTGTAAGAAAACTAGAAAGGTAGGAAGGGACTAGATTATGATTAATAATAATAATATGATTAATAATGTTTCACTTTTCCATTGAAATTGACAAAATGTTTTCCTCAAAATAACCAGTGATAAGGTACTGTAAGTATTTTACTTGCCTTTTATAGATAAGAAAATATCTTATATATTTGAAGTGATTCACCCCCAGGCCACACATTTAGTAAACAGAAGAAATGGGAATTAAATTCAGGTCTCCTGATGCCAAGACCAGTGCTTTCTCCACTATATGATGCTGCTTTGAAGAATAAATTCAGAACTACAGCTTTCTGAGAAAGATCCCCCTCCTCCATCTTTAAGGTGAAATGATCAGCAGTCCAAAAGCCTCTCTCTAGCTCTCAGTTAGGAATTACAGATACTGAGTTAGAAAATGGAAATATGTAAGTGAGCTTGTAAGGAATGGGCAGTAACAGTCATCCAGTTATTTCAGATAAATCCTTTATCTAATTCATATAAGAATGAGGATTATATGGTGCCTACTCCTCCCATCCTTTCCTCCACATTTATATATTCTTTTCACACATCTCAAGATTTTCCTTCTTAACTGAGAGCTTAAAAATACCCTCTACCACAACCTGAACCACCAGCCAATAAAATTTCTATCATGGTTGAGGTCATCTTTGGTAATCTGACTGGGGCTTTGGTCTACTTCTGCAGTTTAAGAGAAAGAGAAAGGTGATGGTCTCTTTGATTAAAAAAAAAAGAAGAAGAAGAAATAAATAAATAAATGACAGTCACTTAGAGGATCTGTTGATTCAATAATTTTCAGAAAGAGTTTTGAGAGACTGGTTCTCCTCTCTCTACACATGAAGCTCCTGTAACACTTAAGCAACTAAGATTCAGGCTCCACAGGGTGAATCTTATCCCACTGTTTCCCAAGAGGACAAAGAACCTGAGTGAAGACTATTTGTTAATGTCTTTCTGTAGATCACTGAAGAAAACTATACAACTGGTCTCAGACCTCTAGGTGGCTTAGTAGACAGAGCACTAGGCCTGGAGTCAGTAAGACTTGTGTTCAGATCCAGCCTCAGATACTTAACCAATCTTGGAAAAGTTACCTACTCTCAGTTTCCTCATCTGTAAAATAGGAATTATAATAGCACTTACCTCCCAGCATTATTATGAGCATCAAATGAGATAATATTTATAAAGTGCTTAGCACAATGCCTGGCACATAATAGACACTATATAAATGCTTCCTATTATTATTATTATTTCAAGTTGGGAAGAGATATCCTAGTGGACAAGAACAACCAGAAATTTTTGTATTAGACAGTGATTATGAGGTTCTGCCTTACAAAATGTCACTGGTCTAGTACATAAAAAGGGGGAGAGGAGTTAGAGACCTCACATTAAAAAAAATCACAGTTTTACAATTTCATCATAGAGAAGCACGTAGATCCATAAGTATCTTGCTTTAAAAAAAAACAATATTTCAAGAAGCAAAAAAACAAGGGCTTACAACTAAGAATAACTTCCCTAGAAAAACTTAACATTATCCTAAATGGGAAAATGGACCTTTAGTAGAATAAAAGACTTACATATTCCTAATAAAAAATTAGAGCCACGGAAAAACTTTGAAATAAAAACACAATAGTCGAGAGAAATGTAGAAAGGTAATTAGATTTAAGCAGTTAGAAATAGCTAAATGATGCTGAATTGCTCACATTTTAATAAAGGGGAAAAAAAACAAATTTTTCTTCAAAACCACATTGTCTTCAAGGTACACAAAGGATGTCATTCAGTTAGTTGTAAGAGAGTGAAGAAAAGGGTGTAAAAAAGGAAAACCCTAAGGAAGAAGGGAAGGATGAGGAATTTTCTATTTAGCAATAATTAGGGTGTGTGAGAATATGAGTATATGAAAATGGAGTCATAGAAGGGAGGAATGGGGGTTTCAAGATCCTCCCTCTTATCTGAACTAAAGAAAGGTTGAGGGAAAAAACAAAGAAACAGATACAGAGAAAGAAAGTTTAACATAGAAATACATTAAATATAACCAGGAAAGTGGATGTAAGGGCAAGGAAAGTAAAGAAAAGGACTAAAGAGGGAGGGAATAGTCAGAAGGAAAAATAATCAAACCAACACGTGTCAACTTTGTAGTGTAAATCATAGAGAATAGACTAAGGCAAAGAAAGAAAGTATAAGAACCAGAGATCAAGAAATGGACTTAATGAAGAGAGGTAGGAAAAAGGAATAGGAAAAGATTAGTCCAACCATAGATTACTAGTGCTAATCACTTTAAGTCTTTTTCTCTACCTCCTTCTTCTTTTCAATGAGAAAGATGGGAATGGAGACACATAGAGAAATGCATAAATAACAACCAAAACTAAATGAGATGAATTTATCAATAACAGACATTGGCAAAATAGAGTACAAAGCAGACTAACAATGTTATTGATAAGAGACACATTTGAAAGCTAAAAATATACATTCAGAGTCAAATTAATTATTATTAAGCCATAAGCAATTTCAGAAAAGTGGGGCTAAAAATCATGACCTCAGAAAAGACAACATTAAAAATAAATTCATTAAGAATTAATCAGGTATGGGCAGCAGTGAATAGAGCCCTGGAGTCAGGAGGACCTCAGATACATAACACTCACTAGCTGTGTGACTCTGGGCAAGTCATTTAACCCCAACTGCCTCACAAAAAAAAAAAAATTAAGCAGGTGAGTGAAGTGAGCAGAACTAGGAAAACATTGTACAAAGTAACAGCAACATTGTGTGATGATTAATTATGATAGATTTAGTTCTTCTCATCAATTTAATGATCCAAAACAATTCCAAAAGATTCATGATGGAAAATGCTATCCACCCATTGCTACATATCCACCTAATGCTATACCAGATTGCTTGCTGTCTTGGGTAGGAGAAAGGGAAGGGAGGAAGGGAGAAACATTTAAAACTCAAAATCTTAAAAAAATGAATATTGAAAACTATCTCTACATGTAATTGGAAAAAATAAAATATTGTTAAATGTTAAAAAAATGTTAAAAAGAGTTAAACAGAGAAATATAATTAAGCTTAAAAGTGCCATATACAATATAATAATGTTAATACTTACATATGTACAAAATGCTATAGCAATTAAGTATTTAAAGGAAAAGCTAATCAAATTGTACAAAAAACAGACAGCAAAAGTATAATCATTAAAAACCTCAATGTTCCCTTGTCAGATATAGACATGTAAAAGAGAGGTGGAGCCAAGATGGAGGAGTAAAAGGAGGTACTCACCTGAGGTCTCCCTCAAACCCCTCCAAATACCTTTATATAATGACTCTAAACAAATTCTAGAACAGCAGAAGCCATAAAAAGATGGAGTGAAACAAATTTCCAGCCCAAGACAATCAGAAAGGTGAGCAGGAAAGATCAATGTTGCACCACACTGAGAGAGGAGCACAGTCCAGCACAGCCCATGCCAGCACAGACAAGGACCCAGCAAACCCGAAGAAGGCCTTAGGAATGACTAAATCAGGGGGGTGGAGCCAAGATGGTGGAGTGAAAGCAGTGACTTGCTTGAGCTCTCCCCCAAACCCCTCCAAATACCTGTAAAAAATGACTCTAAACAAATTCTAAAGCACCAGAACCCACAAAAAGACAGAGTGAAACAAATTTCCAGGCCAAGGAGTGACTAAATCAGCAGTGGCAGCAGTAGTGACTGCTTCTGGAGCTCTTAGCCCATAGACAATAAGGGGATCTAACAACTGGTCAGAAGGAGATTATAGGGGTTTCTTTGCTGGGACTGAGGCAGGACTCCGTTGCTTTGCCCATAATTGGATCTGGGCCACAGTCCTGGGGGGCAATCTGGGGCAAGGAGGAGGAATAGCATAGTAGAACTTGTGGCAGCAGTGGAGAGGGGATCTTCCTCACAGTTCCAGGGCAAAAAATAGTGTTTGTGATCACTCACAGACCAGAGCACAGGAGTAAACACCTCTCCTTAGATCATACCACCTTGGAAGAACTGAAAACTTACAGGTCCCTAGAAGTACCTCTGAAAAGAGCTTCGTAAAATCCCTGAATCTTGGAACAGTTTGACCTCCACAATGGAAGCAGAGCCCTGCCTTAACAAAGAGTTAATAAGTCAAATAATAGCCTGTGAAAATGAGCAAACAATGAAAAAACTCAGACTATAGAAATTTATTTTGGTGACCAAGAAGATGAAAACATACACTCAGAAGAAGACAACAAAGTCAAAGCTCCCACATCCAAAGATGCTTCCAAGAAAAATACAAATTGGTCTCAGGCCATGGAAAAGTTCAAAAAGAATTTTGAAAATCAAGTAAGAGGAGTAGAGGAAAAATTGGGAAGATAAATGAGAGTGATGCAAGAAAATCATGAAAAATGAGTCAACAGCTTGGTAAAGGAGACATTAAAATATTGAAGAAAATAACACCTCAAAAAACAGACTAACCCACATGGCAAAAGAGGTCAAAAAAGCCAATGAGGAGAAGAATGCCTTAAGAAGCAGAATCAGCCAAATGGAAAAGGAAGTCCAAAAATTCACTGAGAAAATATTTCCTTCAAAATTAGAATGGAACAAATGGAAGCTAATGACTTTATAAGAAATCAAGACATTGTAAAACAAAACCGAAAGAATGAAAAAATAGAAGACAATGTGAAATATCTCATTGGAAAAACAACTGATCTGGAAAATAGAGCCAGGAGGGATAATTTAAAAATTATTGGACTATCTGAAAGTCATGTTCAAAAAAAAGAGCCTAGACATCATCTTTCAAGAAATTATCAAGGATAACTGCCCTGATATTCTAGAACCAGAGGGTAAAATAGAAATGGAAAGAATCCACTGATCACCTCTTGAAAGAGATGCCCAAAGGAAAACTACTAGTAATGTTGTAGCCAAATTCTAGAGTTCTTAGGTCAAGCAGAAAATACTGCAAGCAGCCAGAAAGAAACAATTCAAGTACGGTAGAACCATAGTCATGATAACACAAGATTTAGCAGCTTCTACATTAAAGAATCAGAGGGCTTGGAATATGATATTGCAAAGGGCAAAGGAGCTAGAATTACAACCAAGAATCACCTACCCAGCAAAAGTGAGTATAATCCTTCAGTGGAAAAAAGTGGACATTCAGTGAAATAGAGGAGTTTCAAGAATTCTTTAGGAAAAGACCAGAGCTGAATAGAAAATTTGACTTTCAAATTTAAGACTGATGAGAAGCATAAAAAGGTAAACAGGAAAGGGTAATCATAAGGGACTTAATAAGGTTAAGCTGTTTGCATTCCTACATGGAAAGATAATACTTGTAACTCACAGGAACCTTCTCATTATTAGGGCAGTTAGAAGGAGTATATATAGACAGAGGGTGCCGGTGTGAGTTGAATATGAAGGGATGCTATCTTTTTAAGAGGTGAGAAAAGAATGTGCTGGAAGAAAGGGAAAGGGAGAGGTAAGATGGGGTAAATTATCTCACATAAAAGAATCAAGACAAAGCTATTACACTGAAGGGGAAAATGAGGAAGGTGGGGGGAATGAGTGAACCTTAAGAATTGGCTCAAGGGCAGCTAGGTGGTGCAGTGGCTAGAGCACCAGCCCTGAAGTCATGAGGACCTGAGTTCAAATTCAGCCTCAGACCAAAACACTTGACACAGACTAGCTGTGTGACCCTGGGCAAGTCACTTAACCCAAATTGTCTTTAAATAAATTTAAAAAAAAATAATTGGCTCAAAGAGGGAATAACATAAACACTCAATTGGGTATAGAAATCTACCTTACCCTACAAGAAAGTAGGAGGGGAAGGGAATAAGATAAAGGGGGAGCAGTAATAAGAGGGAGGGCAGATTGGGGGAAGGGGTAGTCAGAAGCAAAACACTTTTGAGAAGAGACAGGGTGAAATGAGAGAGTAAATAAAATAAACAGAGGGTGAAATAAGATGGAGGGAAATACAGTTAGCAATAATAACTGAGAAAAAAATTTTAAGCACATTTCTCTAAGTCTTCATTTCTCAAACATATAGAGAATAAATTTATAAAAATAAGAGACATTCCCTAATTGATAAAAGATCAAAAGATATGAACAGTTTTCGGATGAAGTAATCAAAGCTAACTATAGCCATATAAAAAAATACCCTAACTCACTATTGATTGGAGAAATGAAAATTAAAACAATTCTGAGGTACTGTCTCATACCTATTAGATTGGCTAATAAAACAAAAAAGCAAATAACAAATGTTGAAGAGGATAGAAGGAAAGTGGAACATTAATTCACTGTTGGGGGAGTTGTGAACTGATCCAACCATTCTGGAGAGCAATCTGGAACTATGCCCATAGGGCTACAAAACCATGCATACCCTTTGACCTAGCATTACAATACCATGTCTGCATCCCAAAAGAGATTAAAAAAAAGGAAAAGGACCGATATGTACAAAAAATATTCATAGCAGTTCTTTTCTAGTGGCAAAAAAATTGGGAATTGAGGGAATGCCCATCAAATGGGGAAAGGCTAAACAAATTGTGGTATGTGATTGTGATGGAATACTATTGTAGCATAAGAAATGATGAGCAGAATGCTCTCAGAAAAACCCAGAGATTTACATGAGCTGATGCAAAGTGAAATGTACTTTGTGCAAAGTAATAGCAATATTTTAAGATGATGAGCTGTGAATGACTTAGCTATTCTCAGCAGTACAATGATCCAAGACAGCTCTGAAGGACTTAAGACAAAAATACTATTCATCCCCAGAGAAAGAATTGAAGGTGTCTGAATACAGATTGAAACTTTTTAACTTTCATTATTTTTCTTGAGGGTTTTTTGTTTGGAGGGGAGAGGGTTAGGTCTATTTTCTTTCACAACATGACTATTATGGAAATGTTTTGCAAAACGACACATTTATAACCTATATTGAATTGTTTGCCTTCTCAATGGGGACGGGGTGAGAATTTGGAACTCAATGCTTTTAAAGTTATTGTTAAAAATTGTTTTTACGTGTAACTGGGGAAAAATAAATACTAAACAATTTTTAAGAGACAGACAAACAAGAAAGAAGTTAATGATTAGAATAAAAAATTTAGATATGGTAGATCTCTGGAAAACACCTAAGGGAAAATGAAATTAATATCCACATTTTTAACTAGTACATGGCACCATTACAAACATTTATCATATTCTATGAAATAAAACCCCACAAACATGCAGCTCAGCACAATTAAAAATTACATTATAGGTATTTGAATAAAAGATTAAAATTTATGATGTAATTAAAACAAGTGATTTAATCCTAAAGAATTGTTGAGTCAAAGAATAAGTCATAGAAGTAATAGATAATTTCATCAAAGAAAATTATAGAAAGGAAACAATATGCCAAGACTTTGAGGGGGAAACCAGAGCATCCTTAGGGGAAATTTATGCTTGTAAACAATTTCATAAACAAACAAAAGAAAAGAAAGAAAGAAAGACAAAGAGAGAGAGAGAGAGGCAGGCAGAGGGAGACAGAGAGAGGGAGAGGGGTGGGGGAAGGGAGGAAGGAAGGAAGGAAGGAAGGAAGGAAGGAAGGAAGGAAGGAAGGAAGGAAGGAA